>NW_028248118.1:0-581747 GCF_964263255.1 Lissotriton vulgaris | reverse complement strand
TCAGAAATGTGGAAAATGGTCCGTTTTCAAATGTTTTATTTTTGAACGTCAGTTCACATTTGTAGGTGGATCATCAGTGTTAGAGCTAAAATTAGCATGTTTAAAGTGATTTTCATGCTTCCAGGGGCCCAAAACACAAGATTTATGGAATGGTTAAAAGTGCATGAAAATGGCCAATTTACTCACTCTGAGTTCTCAAAAAGGGTTTCTTCACCCCGGGAAGTTAATTAAATACCATTTGGAGGCATTTAATGTTCGAGCAAAAACGGCTGATTTTCGACAAAAGAGATAACACCCCCCCATTACGTCATGCTTCAGAAATGTGGAAAATGGTCAGTTTTCAAATGTTTTATTTTTGAACGTCAGTTCACATTTGTAGGTGGATCATCAGTGTTAGAGCTAAAATTAGCATGTTTAAAGTGATTTTCATGCTTCCAGGGGCTCGGGAAGTTAATTAAATACCATTTGGAGGCATTTAATGTTCGAGCAAAAACGGCTGATTTTCGACAAAAGAGATAACACCCCCCCATTACGTCATGCTTCAGAAATGTGGAAAATGGTCCGTTTTCAAATGTTTTATTTTTGAACGTCAGTTCACATTTGTAGGTGGATCATCAGTGTTAGAGCTAAAATTAGCATGTTTAAAGTGATTTTCATGCTTCCAGGGGCTCGGGAAGTGAAATAAATACCATTTGGAGGCATTTAATGTTCGAGCAAAAACGGCTGATTTTCGACAAAAGAGATAACACCCCCCCATTACGTCATGCTTCAGAAATGTGGAAAATGGTCCGTTTTCAAATGTTTTATTTTTGAACGTCAGTTCACATTTGTAGGTGGATCATCAGTGTTAGAGCTAAAATTAGCATGTTTAAAGTGATTTTCATGCTTCCAGGGGCTCGGGAAGTTAATTAAATACCATTTGGAGGCATTTAATGTTCGAGCAAAAACGGCTGATTTTCGACAAAAGAGATAACACCCCCCCATTACGTCATGCTTCAGAAATGTGGAAAATGGTCCGTTTTCAAATGTTTTATTTTTGAACGTCAGTTCACATTTGTAGGTGGATCATCAGTGTTAGAGCTAAAATTAGCATGTTTAAAGTGATTTTCATGCTTCCAGGGGCCCAAAACACAAGATTAATGGAATGGTTAAAAGTGCATGAAAATGGCCAATTTACTCACTCTGAGTTCTCAAAAAGGGTTTCTTCACCCCGGGAAGTGAAATAAATACCATTTGGAGGCATTTAATGTTCGAGCAAAAACGGCTGATTTTCGACAAAAGAGATAACACCCCCCCATTACGTCATGCTTCAGAAATGTGGAAAATGGTCCGTTTTCAAATGTTTTATTTTTGAACGTCAGTTCACATTTGTAGGTGGATCATCAGTGTTAGAGCTAAAATTAGCATGTTTAAAGTGATTTTCATGCTTCCAGGGGCTCGGGAAGTGAAATAAATACCATTTGGAGGCATTTAATGTTCGAGCAAAAATGGCTGATTTTCGACAAAAGAGATAACACCCCCCCATTACGTCATGCTTCAGAAATGTGGAAAATGGTCCGTTTTCAAATGTTTTATTTTTGAACGTCAGTTCACATTTGTAGGTGGATCATCAGTGTTAGAGCTAAAATTAGCATGTTTAAAGTGATTTTCATGCTTCCAGGGGCTCGGGAAGTTAATTAAATACCATTTGGAGGCATTTAATGTTCGAGCAAAAACGGCTGATTTTCGACAAAAGAGATAACACCCCCCCATTACGTCATGCTTCAGAAATGTGGAAAATGGTCCGTTTTCAAATGTTTTATTTTTGAACGTCAGTTCACATTTGTAGGTGGATCATCAGTGTTAGAGCTAAAATTAGCATGTTTAAAGTGATTTTCATGCTTCCAGGGGCCCAAAACACAAGATTAATGGAATGGTTAAAAGTGCATGAAAATGGCCAATTTACTCACTCTGAGTTCTCAAAAAGGGTTTCTTCACCCCGGGAAGTGAAATAAATACCATTTGGAGGCATTTAATGTTCGAGCAAAAACGGCTGATTTTCGACAAAAGAGATAACACCCCCCCATTACGTCATGCTTCAGAAATGTGGAAAATGGTCCGTTTTCAAATGTTTTATTTTTGAACGTCAGTTCACATTTGTAGGTGGATCATCAGTGTTAGAGCTAAAATTAGCATGTTTAAAGTGATTTTCATGCTTCCAGGGGCTCGGGAAGTTAATTAAATACCATTTGGAGGCATTTAATGTTCGAGCAAAAACGGCTGATTTTCGACAAAAGAGATAACACCCCCCCATTACGTCATGCTTCAGAAATGTGGAAAATGGTCCGTTTTCAAATGTTTTATTTTTGAACGTCAGTTCACATTTGTAGGTGGATCATCAGTGTTAGAGCTAAAATTAGCATGTTTAAAGTGATTTTCATGCTTCCAGGGGCCCAAAACACAGTTTTATGGAATGGTTAAAAGTGCATGAAAATGGCCAATTTACTCACTCTGAGTTCTCAAAAAGGGTTTCTTCACCCCGGGAAGTGAAATAAATACCATTTGGAGGCATTTAATGTTCGAGCAAAAATGGCTGATTTTCGACAAAAGAGATAACACCCCCCCATTACGTCATGCTTCAGAAATGTGGAAAATGGTCCGTTTTCAAATGTTTTATTTTTGAACGTCAGTTCACATTTGTAGGTGGATCATCAGTGTTAGAGCTAAAATTAGCATGTTTAAAGTGATTTTCATGCTTCCAGGGGCTCGGGAAGTGAAATAAATACCATTTGGAGGCATTTAATGTTCGAGCAAAAACGGCTGATTTTCGACAAAAGAGATAACACCCCCCCATTAAGTCATGCTTCAGAAATGTGGAAAATGGTCCGTTTTCAAATGTTTTATTTTTGAACGTCAGTTCACATTTGTAGGTGGATCATCAGTGTTAGAGCTAAAATTAGCATGTTTAAAGTGATTTTCATGCTTCCAGGGGCTCGGGAAGTGAAATAAATACCATTTGGAGGCATTTAATGTTCGAGCAAAAACGGCTGATTTTCGACAAAAGAGATAACACCCCCTCATTACGTCATGCTTCAGAAATGTGGAAAATGGTCCGTTTTCAAATGTTTTATTTTTGAACGTCAGTTCACATTTGTAGGTGGATCATCAGTGTTAGAGCTAAAAATAGCATGTTTAAAGTGATTTTCATGCTTCCAGGGGCCCAAAACACAAGATTTATGGAATGGTTAAAAGTGCATGAAAATGGCCAATTTACTCACTCTGAGTTCTCAAAAAGGGTTTCTTCACCCCGGGAAGTTAATTAAATACCATTTGGAGGCATTTAATGTTCGAGCAAAAACGGCTGATTTTCGACAAAAGAGATAACACCCCCCCATTACGTCATGCTTCAGAAATGTGGAAAATGGTCCGTTTTCAAATGTTTTATTTTTGAACGTCAGTTCACATTTGTAGGTGGATCATCAGTGTTAGAGCTAAAATTAGCATGTTTAAAGTGATTTTCATGCTTCCAGGGGCTCGGGAAGTTAATTAAATACCATTTGGAGGCATTTAATGTTCGAGCAAAAACGGCTGATTTTCGACAAAAGAGATAACACCCCCCCCATTACGTCATGCTTCAGAAATGTGGAAAATGGTCCGTTTTCAAATGTTTTATTTTTGAACGTCAGTTCACATTTGTAGGTGGATCATCAGTGTTAGAGCTAAAATTAGCATGTTTAAAGTGATTTTCATGCTTCCAGGGGCCCAAAACACAAGATTTATGGAATGGTTAAAAGTGCATGAAAATGGCCAATTTACTCACTCTGAGTTCTCAAAAAGGGTTTCTTCACCCCGGGAAGTTAATTAAATACCATTTGGAGGCATTTAATGTTCGAGCAAAAACGGCTGATTTTCGACAAAAGAGATAACACCCCCCCATTACGTCATGCTTCAGAAATGTGGAAAATGGTCAGTTTTCAAATGTTTTATTTTTGAACGTCAGTTCACATTTGTAGGTGGATCATCAGTGTTAGAGCTAAAATTAGCATGTTTAAAGTGATTTTCATGCTTCCAGGGGCTCGGGAAGTTAATTAAATACCATTTGGAGGCATTTAATGTTCGAGCAAAAACGGCTGATTTTCGACAAAAGAGATAACACCCCCCCATTACGTCATGCTTCAGAAATGTGGAAAATGGTCCGTTTTCAAATGTTTTATTTTTGAACGTCAGTTCACATTTGTAGGTGGATCATCAGTGTTAGAGCTAAAATTAGCATGTTTAAAGTGATTTTCATGCTTCCAGGGGCTCGGGAAGTGAAATAAATACCATTTGGAGGCATTTAATGTTCGAGCAAAAACGGCTGATTTTCGACAAAAGAGATAACACCCCCCCATTACGTCATGCTTCAGAAATGTGGAAAATGGTCCGTTTTCAAATGTTTTATTTTTGAACGTCAGTTCACATTTGTAGGTGGATCATCAGTGTTAGAGCTAAAATTAGCATGTTTAAAGTGATTTTCATGCTTCCAGGGGCTCGGGAAGTTAATTAAATACCATTTGGAGGCATTTAATGTTCGAGCAAAAACGGCTGATTTTCGACAAAAGAGATAACACCCCCCCATTACGTCATGCTTCAGAAATGTGGAAAATGGTCCGTTTTCAAATGTTTTATTTTTGAACGTCAGTTCACATTTGTAGGTGGATCATCAGTGTTAGAGCTAAAATTAGCATGTTTAAAGTGATTTTCATGCTTCCAGGGGCCCAAAACACAAGATTAATGGAATGGTTAAAAGTGCATGAAAATGGCCAATTTACTTACTCTGAGTTCTCAAAAAGGGTTTCTTCACCCCGGGAAGTGAAATAAATACCATTTGGAGGCATTTAATGTTCGAGCAAAAACGGCTGATTTTCGACAAAAGAGATAACACCCCCCCATTACGTCATGCTTCAGAAATGTGGAAAATGGTCCGTTTTCAAATGTTTTATTTTTGAACGTCAGTTCACATTTGTAGGTGGATCATCAGTGTTAGAGCTAAAATTAGCATGTTTAAAGTGATTTTCATGCTTCCAGGGGCTCGGGAAGTTAATTAAATACCATTTGGAGGCATTTAATGTTCGAGCAAAAACGGCTGATTTTCGACAAAAGAGATAACACCCCCCCCCATTACGTCATGCTTCAGAAATGTGGAAAATGGTCCGTTTTCAAATGTTTTATTTTTGAACGTCAGTTCACATTTGTAGGTGGATCATCAGTGTTAGAGCTAAAATTAGCATGTTTAAAGTGATTTTCATGCTTCCAGGGGCTCGGGAAGTGAAATAAATACCATTTGGAGGCATTTAATGTTCGAGCAAAAACGGCTGATTTTCGACAAAAGAGATAACACCCCCCCATTACGTCATGCTTCAGAAATGTGGAAAATGGTCCGTTTTCAAATGTTTTATTTTTGAACGTCAGTTCACATTTGTAGGTGGATCATCAGTGTTAGAGCTAAAATTAGCATGTTTAAAGTGATTTTCATGCTTCCAGGGGCTCGGGAAGTTAATTAAATACCATTTGGAGGCATTTAATGTTCGAGCAAAAACGGCTGATTTTCGACAAAAGAGATAACACCCCCCCATTACGTCATGCTTCAGAAATGTGGAAAATGGTCCGTTTTCAAATGTTTTATTTTTGAACGTCAGTTCACATTTGTAGGTGGATCATCAGTGTTAGAGCTAAAATTAGCATGTTTAAAGTGATTTTCATGCTTCCAGGGGCCCAAAACACAAGATTAATGGAATGGTTAAAAGTGCATGAAAATGGCCAATTTACTCACTCTGAGTTCTCAAAAAGGGTTTCTTCACCCCGGGAAGTGAAATAAATACCATTTGGAGGCATTTAATGTTCGAGCAAAAACGGCTGATTTTCGACAAAAGAGATAACACCCCCCCATTACGTCATGCTTCAGAAATGTGGAAAATGGTCCGTTTTCAAATGTTTTATTTTTGAACGTCAGTTCACATTTGTAGGTGGATCATCAGTGTTAGAGCTAAAATTAGCATGTTTAAAGTGATTTTCATGCTTCCAGGGGCTCGGGAAGTTAATTAAATACCATTTGGAGGCATTTAATGTTCGAGCAAAAACGGCTGATTTTCGACAAAAGAGATAACACCCCCCCATTACGTCATGCTTCAGAAATGTGGAAAATGGTCCGTTTTCAAATGTTTTATTTTTGAACGTCAGTTCACATTTGTAGGTGGATCATCAGTGTTAGAGCTAAAATTAGCATGTTTAAAGTGATTTTCATGCTTCCAGGGGCTCGGGAAGTTAATTAAATACCATTTGGAGGCATTTAATGTTCGAGCAAAAACGGCTGATTTTCGACAAAAGAGATAACACCCCCCCATTACGTCATGCTTCAGAAATGTGGAAAATGGTCCGTTTTCAAATGTTTTATTTTTGAACGTCAGTTCACATTTGTAGGTGGATCATCAGTGTTAGAGCTAAAATTAGCATGTTTAAAGTGATTTTCATGCTTCCAGGGGCCCAAAACACAGTTTTATGGAATGGTTAAAAGTGCATGAAAATGGCCAATTTACTCACTCTGAGTTCTCAAAAAGGGTTTCTTCACCCCGGGAAGTGAAATAAATACCATTTGGAGGCATTTAATGTTCGAGCAAAAACGGCTGATTTTCGACAAAAGAGATAACACCCCCCCATTACGTCATGCTTCAGAAATGTGGAAAATGGTCCGTTTTCAAATGTTTTATTTTTGAACGTCAGTTCACATTTGTAGGTGGATCATCAGTGTTAGAGCTAAAATTAGCATGTTTAAAGTGATTTTCATGCTTCCAGGGGCTCGGGAAGTGAAATAAATACCATTTGGAGGCATTTAATGTTCGAGCAAAAACGGCTGATTTTCGACAAAAGAGATAACACCCCCCCATTAGGTCATGCTTCAGAAATGTGGAAAATGGTCCGTTTTCAAATGTTTTATTTTTGAACGTCAGTTCACATTTGTAGGTGGATCATCAGTGTTAGAGCTAAAATTAGCATGTTTAAAGTGATTTTCATGCTTCCAGGGGCTCGGGAAGTGAAATAAATACCATTTGGAGGCATTTAATGTTCGAGCAAAAACGGCTGATTTTCGACAAAAGAGATAACACCCCCCCATTACGTCATGCTTCAGAAATGTGGAAAATGGTCCGTTTTCAAATGTTTTATTTTTGAACGTCAGTTCACATTTGTAGGTGGATCATCAGTGTTAGAGCTAAAAATAGCATGTTTAAAGTGATTTTCATGCTTCCAGGGGCCCAAAACACAAGATTTATGGAATGGTTAAAAGTGCATGAAAATGGCCAATTTACTCACTCTGAGTTCTCAAAAAGGGTTTCTTCACCCCGGGAAGTTAATTAAATACCATTTGGAGGCATTTAATGTTCGAGCAAAAACGGCTGATTTTCGACAAAAGAGATAACACCCCCCCATTACGTCATGCTTCAGAAATGTGGAAAATGGTCCGTTTTCAAATGTTTTATTTTTGAACGTCAGTTCACATTTGTAGGTGGATCATCAGTGTTAGAGCTAAAATTAGCATGTTTAAAGTGATTTTCATGCTTCCAGGGGCCCAAAACACAGTTTTATGGAATGGGTAAAAGTGCATGAAAATGGTCAATTTACTTACTCTGAGTTCTCAAAAAGGGTTTCTTCACCCCGGGAAGTGAAATAAATACCATTTGGAGGCATTTAATGTTCGAGCAAAAACGGCTGATTTTCGACAAAAGAGATAACACCCCCCCATTACGTCATGCTTCAGAAATGTGGAAAATGGTCCGTTTTCAAATGTTTTATTTTTGAACGTCAGTTCACATTTGTAGGTGGATCATCAGTGTTAGAGCTAAAATAAGCATGTTTAAAGTGATTTTCATGCTTCCAGGGGCTCGGGAAGTGAAATAAATACCATTTGGAGGCATTTAATGTTCGAGCAAAAACGGCTGATTTTCGACAAAAGAGATAACACCCCCCCATTACGTCATGCTTCAGAAATGTGGAAAATGGTCCGTTTTCAAATGTTTTATTTTTGAACGTCAGTTCACATTTGTAGGTGGATCATCAGTGTTAGAGCTAAAATTAGCATGTTTAAAGTGATTTTCATGCTTCCAGGGGCTCGGGAAGTGACATAAATACCATTTGGAGGCATTTAATGTTCGAGCAAAAACGGCTGATTTTCGACAAAAGAGATAACACCCCCCCCCATTACGTCATGCTTCAGAAATGTGGAAAATGGTCCGTTTTCAAATGTTTTATTTTTGAACGTCAGTTCACATTTGTAGGTGGATCATCAGTGTTAGAGCTAAAATTAGCATGTTTAAAGTGATTTTCATGCTTCCAGGGGCCCAAAACACAAGATTTATGGAATGGTTAAAAGTGCATGAAAATGGCCAATTTACTCACTCTGAGTTCTCAAAAAGGGTTTCTTCACCCCGGGAAGTTAATTAAATACCATTTGGAGGCATTTAATGTTCGAGCAAAAACGGCTGATTTTCGACAAAAGAGATAACACCCCCCCATTACGTCATGCTTCAGAAATGTGGAAAATGGTCCGTTTTCAAATGTTTTATTTTTGAACGTCAGTTCACATTTGTAGGTGGATCATCAGTGTTAGAGCTAAAATTAGCATGTTTAAAGTGATTTTCATGCTTCCAGGGGCCCAAAACACAAGATTTATGGAATGGTTAAAAGTGCATGAAAATGGCCAATTTACTCACTCTGAGTTCTCAAAAAGGGTTTCTTCACCCCGGGAAGTTAATTAAATACCATTTGGAGGCATTTAATGTTCGAGCAAAAACGGCTGATTTTCGACAAAAGAGATAACACCCCCCCATTACGTCATGCTTCAGAAATGTGGAAAATGGTCCGTTTTCAAATGTTTTATTTTTGAACGTCAGTTCACATTTGTAGGTGGATCATCAGTGTTAGAGCTAAAATTAGCATGTTTAAAGTGATTTTCATGCTTCCAGGGGCTCGGGAAGTTAATTAAATACCATTTGGAGGCATTTAATGTTCGAGCAAAAACGGCTGATTTTCGACAAAAGAGATAACACCCCCCTCATTACGTCAAGCTTCAGAAATGTGGAAAATGGTCCGTTTTCAAATGTTTTATTTTTGAACGTCAGTTCACATTTGTAGGTGGATCATCAGTGTTAGAGCTAAAATTAGCATGTTTAAAGTGATTTTCATGCTTCCAGGGGCCCAAAACACAAGATTTATGGAATGGTTAAAAGTGCATGAAAATGGCCAATTTACTCACTCTGAGTTCTCAAAAAGGGTTTCTTCCCCCCGGGAAGTTAATTAAATACCATTTGGAGGCATTTAATGTTCGTGCAAAAACGGCTGATTTTCGACAAAAGAGATAACACCCCCCCATTACGTCATGCTTCAGAAATGTGGAAAATGGTCCGTTTTCAAATGTTTTATTTTTGAACGTCAGTTCACATTTGTAGGTGGATCATCAGTGTTAGAGCTAAAATTAGCATGTTTAAAGTGATTTTCATGCTTCCAGGGGCTCGGGAAGTTAATTAAATACCATTTGGAGGCATTTAATGTTCGAGCAAAAACGGCTGATTTTCGACAAAAGAGATAACACCCCCCCCATTACGTCATGCTTCAGAAATGTGGAAAATGGTCCGTTTTCAAATGTTTTATTTTTGAACGTCAGTTCACATTTGTAGGTGGATCATCAGTGTTAGAGCTAAAATTAGCATGTTTAAAGTGATTTTCATGCTTCCAGGGGCCCAAAACACAAGATTTATGGAATGGTTAAAAGTGCATGAAAATGGCCAATTTACTCACTCTGAGTTCTCAAAAAGGGTTTCTTCACCCCGGGAAGTTAATTAAATACCATTTGGAGGCATTTAATGTTCGAGCAAAAACGGCTGATTTTCGACAAAAGAGATAACACCCCCCCATTACGTCATGCTTCAGAAATGTGGAAAATGGTCCGTTTTCAAATGTTTTATTTTTGAACGTCAGTTCACATTTGTAGGTGGATCATCAGTGTTAGAGCTAAAATTAGCATGTTTAAAGTGATTTTCATGCTTCCAGGGGCTCGGGAAGTTAATTAAATACCATTTGGAGGCATTTAATGTTCGAGCAAAAACGGCTGATTTTCGACAAAAGAGATAACACCCCCCCATTACGTCATGCTTCAGAAATGTGGAAAATGGTCCGTTTTCAAATGTTTTATTTTTGAACGTCAGTTCACATTTGTAGGTGGATCATCAGTGTTAGAGCTAAAATTAGCATGTTTAAAGTGATTTTCATGCTTCCAGGGGCTCGGGAAGTGAAATAAATACCATTTGGAGGCATTTAATGTTCGAGCAAAAACGGCTGATTTTCGACAAAAGAGATAACACCCCCCCATTACGTCATGCTTCAGAAATGTGGAAAATGGTCCGTTTTCAAATGTTTTATTTTTGAACGTCAGTTCACATTTGTAGGTGGATCATCAGTGTTAGAGCTAAAATTAGCATGTTTAAAGTGATTTTCATGCTTCCAGGGGCTCGGGAAGTTAATTAAATACCATTTGGAGGCATTTAATGTTCGAGCAAAAACGGCTGATTTTCGACAAAAGAGATAACACCCCCCCATTACGTCATGCTTCAGAAATGTGGAAAATGGTCCGTTTTCAAATGTTTTATTTTTGAACATCAGTTCACATTTGTAGGTGGATCATCAGTGTTAGAGCTAAAATTAGCATGTTTAAAGTGATTTTCATGCTTCCAGGGGCCCAAAACACAAGATTAATGGAATGGTTAAAAGTGCATGAAAATGGCCAATTTACTCACTCTGAGTTCTCAAAAAGGGTTTCTTCACCCCGGGAAGTGAAATAAATACCATTTGGAGGCATTTAATGTTCGAGCAAAAACGGCTGATTTTCGACAAAAGAGATAACACCCCCCCATTACGTCATGCTTCAGAAATGTGGAAAATGGTCCGTTTTCAAATGTTTTATTTTTGAACGTCAGTTCACATTTGTAGGTGGATCATCAGTGTTAGAGCTAAAATTAGCATGTTTAAAGTGATTTTCATGCTTCCAGGGGCTCGGGAAGTTAATTAAATACCATTTGGAGGCATTTAATGTTCGAGCAAAAACGGCTGATTTTCGACAAAAGAGATAACACCCCCCCCATTACGTCATGCTTCAGAAATGTGGAAAATGGTCCGTTTTCAAATGTTTTATTTTTGAACGTCAGTTCACATTTGTAGGTGGATCATCAGTGTTAGAGCTAAAATTAGCATGTTTAAAGTGATTTTCATGCTTCCAGGGGCTCGGGAAGTGAAATAAATACCATTTGGAGGCATTTAATGTTCGAGCAAAAACGGCTGATTTTCGACAAAAGAGATAACACCCCCCCATTACGTCATGCTTCAGAAATGTGGAAAATGGTCCGTTTTCAAATGTTTTATTTTTGAACGTCAGTTCACATTTGTAGGTGGATCATCAGTGTTAGAGCTAAAATTAGCATGTTTAAAGTGATTTTCATGCTTCCAGGGGCTCGGGAAGTTAATTAAATACCATTTGGAGGCATTTAATGTTCGAGCAAAAACGGCTGATTTTCGACAAAAGAGATAACACCCCCCCATTACGTCATGCTTCAGAAATGTGGAAAATGGTCCGTTTTCAAATGTTTTATTTTTGAACGTCAGTTCACATTTGTAGGTGGATCATCAGTGTTAGAGCTAAAATTAGCATGTTTAAAGTGATTTTCATGCTTCCAGGGGCCCAAAACACAAGATTAATGGAATGGTTAAAAGTGCATGAAAATGGCCAATTTACTCACTCTGAGTTCTCAAAAAGGGTTTCTTCACCCCGGGAAGTGAAATAAATACCATTTGGAGGCATTTAATGTTCGAGCAAAAACGGCTGATTTTCGACAAAAGAGATAACACCCCCCCATTACGTCATGCTTCAGAAATGTGGAAAATGGTCCGTTTTCAAATGTTTTATTTTTGAACGTCAGTTCACATTTGTAGGTGGATCATCAGTGTTAGAGCTAAAATTAGCATGTTTAAAGTGATTTTCATGCTTCCAGGGGCTCGGGAAGTTAATTAAATACCATTTGGAGGCATTTAATGTTCGAGCAAAAACGGCTGATTTTCGACAAAAGAGATAACACCCCCCCATTACGTCATGCTTCAGAAATGTGGAAAATGGTCCGTTTTCAAATGTTTTATTTTTGAACGTCAGTTCACATTTGTAGGTGGATCATCAGTGTTAGAGCTAAAATTAGCATGTTTAAAGTGATTTTCATGCTTCCAGGGGCTCGGGAAGTTAATTAAATACCATTTGGAGGCATTTAATGTTCGAGCAAAAACGGCTGATTTTCGACAAAAGAGATAACACCCCCCCCATTACGTCATGCTTCAGAAATGTGGAAAATGGTCCGTTTTCAAATGTTTTATTTTTGAACGTCAGTTCACATTTGTAGGTGGATCATCAGTGTTAGAGCTAAAATTAGCATGTTTAAAGTGATTTTCATGCTTCCAGGGGCCCAAAACACAAGATTTATGGAATGGTTAAAAGTGCATGAAAATGGCCAATTTACTCACTCTGAGTTCTCAAAAAGGGTTTCTTCACCCCGGGAAGTTAATTAAATACCATTTGGAGGCATTTAATGTTCGAGCAAAAACGGCTGATTTTCGACAAAAGAGATAACACTCCCCCATTACGTCATGCTTCAGAAATGTGGAAAATGGTCCGTTTTCAAATGTTTTATTTTTGAACGTCAGTTCACATTTGTAGGTGGATCATCAGTGTTAGAGCTAAAATTAGCATGTTTAAAGTGATTTTCATGCTTCCAGGGGCTCGGGAAGTTAATTAAATACCATTTGGAGGCATTTAATGTTCGAGCAAAAACGGCTGATTTTCGACAAAAGAGATAACACCCCCCCATTACGTCATGCTTCAGAAATGTGGAAAATGGTCCGTTTTCAAATGTTTTATTTTTGAACGTCAGTTCACATTTGTAGGTGGATCATCAGTGTTAGAGCTAAAATTAGCATGTTTAAAGTGATTTTCATGTTTCCAGGGGCTCGGGAAGTGAAATAAATACCATTTGGAGGCATTTAATGTTCGAGCAAAAACGGCTGATTTTCGACAAAAGAGATAACACCCCCCCATTACGTCATGCTTCAGAAATGTGGAAAATGGTCCGTTTTCAAATGTTTTATTTTTGAACGTCAGTTCACATTTGTAGGTGGATCATCAGTGTTAGAGCTAAAATTAGCATGTTTAAAGTGATTTTCATGCTTCCAGGGGCTCGGGAAGTTAATTAAATACCATTTGGAGGCATTTAATGTTCGAGCAAAAACGGCTGATTTTCGACAAAAGAGATAACACCCCCCCATTACGTCATGCTTCAGAAATGTGGAAAATGGTCCGTTTTCAAATGTTTTATTTTTGAACGTCAGTTCACATTTGTAGGTGGATCATCAGTGTTAGAGCTAAAATTAGCATGTTTAAAGTGATTTTCATGCTTCCAGGGGCCCAAAACACAAGATTTATGGAATGGTTAAAAGTGCATGAAAATGGCCAATTTACTCACTCTGAGTTCTCAAAAAGGGTTTCTTCCCCCCGGGAAGTTAATTAAATACCATTTGGAGGCATTTAATGTTCGAGCAAAAACGGCTGATTTTCGACAAAAGAGATAACACCCCCCCATTACGTCATGCTTCAGAAATGTGGAAAATGGTCCGTTTTCAAATGTTTTATTTTTGAACGTCAGTTCACATTTGTAGGTGGATCATCAGTGTTAGAGCTAAAATTAGCATGTTTAAAGTGATTTTCATGCTTCCAGGGGCCCAAAACACAAGATTAATGGAATGGTTAAAAGTGCATGAAAATGGCCAATTTACTCACTCTGAGTTCTCAAAAAGGGTTTCTTCACCCCGGAAAGTGAAATAAATACCATTTGGAGGCATTTAATGTTCGAGCAAAAACGGCTGATTTTCGACAAAAGAGATAACACCCCCCCATTACGTCATGCTTCAGAAATGTGGAAAATGGTCCGTTTTCAAATGTTTTATTTTTGAACGTCAGTTCACATTTGTAGGTGGATCATCAGTGTTAGAGCTAAAATTAGCATGTTTAAAGTGATTTTCATGCTTCCAGGGGCTCGGGAAGTGAAATAAATACCATTTGGAGGCATTTAATGTTCGAGCAAAAACGGCTGATTTTCGACAAAAGAGATAACACCCCCCCATTAGGTCATGCTTCAGAAATGTGGAAAATGGTCCGTTTTCAAATGTTTTATTTTTGAACGTCAGTTCACATTTGTAGGTGGATCATCAGTGTTAGAGCTAAAATTAGCATGTTTAAAGTGATTTTCATGCTTCCAGGGGCTCGGGAAGTGAAATAAATACCATTTGGAGGCATTTAATGTTCGAGCAAAAACGGCTGATTTTCGACAAAAGAGATAACACCCCCCCATTACGTCATGCTTCAGAAATGTGGAAAATGGTCCGTTTTCAAATGTTTTATTTTTGAACGTCAGTTCACATTTGTAGGTGGATCATCAGTGTTAGAGCTAAAAATAGCATGTTTAAAGTGATTTTCATGCTTCCAGGGGCCCAAAACACAAGATTTATGGAATGGTTAAAAGTGCATGAAAATGGCCAATTTACTCACTCTGAGTTCTCAAAAAGGGTTTCTTCACCCCGGGAAGTTAATTAAATACCATTTGGAGGCATTTAATGTTCGAGCAAAAACGGCTGATTTTCGACAAAAGAGATAACACCCCCCCATTACGTCATGCTTCAGAAATGTGGAAAATGGTCCGTTTTCAAATGTTTTATTTTTGAACGTCAGTTCACATTTGTAGGTGGATCATCAGTGTTAGAGCTAAAATTAGCATGTTTAAAGTGATTTTCATGCTTCCAGGGGCCCAAAACACAGTTTTATGGAATGGGTAAAAGTGCATGAAAATGGTCAATTTACTTACTCTGAGTTCTCAAAAAGGGTTTCTTCACCCCGGGAAGTGAAATAAATACCATTTGGAGGCATTTAATGTTCGAGCAAAAACGGCTGATTTTCGACAAAAGAGATAACACCCCCCCATTACGTCATGCTTCAGAAATGTGGAAAATGGTCCGTTTTCAAATGTTTTATTTTTGAACGTCAGTTCACATTTGTAGGTGGATCATCAGTGTTAGAGCTAAAATAAGCATGTTTAAAGTGATTTTCATGCTTCCAGGGGCTCGGGAAGTGAAATAAATACCATTTGGAGGCATTTAATGTTCGAGCAAAAACGGCTGATTTTCGACAAAAGAGATAACACCCCCCCATTACGTCATGCTTCAGAAATGTGGAAAATGGTCCGTTTTCAAATGTTTTATTTTTGAACGTCAGTTCACATTTGTAGGTGGATCATCAGTGTTAGAGCTAAAATTAGCATGTTTAAAGTGATTTTCATGCTTCCAGGGGCTCGGGAAGTGACATAAATACCATTTGGAGGCATTTAATGTTCGAGCAAAAACGGCTGATTTTCGACAAAAGAGATAACACCCCCCCCCATTACGTCATGCTTCAGAAATGTGGAAAATGGTCCGTTTTCAAATGTTTTATTTTTGAACGTCAGTTCACATT
This sequence comes from Lissotriton vulgaris, assembly GCF_964263255.1. Classification (NCBI taxonomy): domain Eukaryota; kingdom Metazoa; phylum Chordata; class Amphibia; order Caudata; family Salamandridae; genus Lissotriton; species Lissotriton vulgaris. Next base: position 566,146 of record NW_028248118.1, on the reverse strand, counting down.
TGTAGGTGGATCATCAGTGTTAGAGCTAAAATTAGCATGTTTAAAGTGATTTTCATGCTTCCAGGGGCTCGGGAAGTTAATTAAATACCATTTGGAGGCATTTAATGTTCGAGCAAAAACGGCTGATTTTCGACAAAAGAGATAACACCCCCCCTTTACGTCATGCTTCAGAAATGTGGAAAATGGTCCGTTTTCAAATGTTTTATTTTTGAACGTCAGTTCACATTTGTAGGTGGATCATCAGTGTTAGAGCTAAAATTAGCATGTTTAAAGTGATTTTCATGTTTCCAGGGGCTCGGGAAGTGAAATAAATACCATTTGGAGGCATTTAATGTTCGAGCAAAAACGGCTGATTTTCGACAAAAGAGATAACACCCCCCCATTACGTCATGCTTCAGAAATGTGGAAAATGGTCCGTTTTCAAATGTTTTATTTTTGAACGTCAGTTCACATTTGTAGGTGGATCATCAGTGTTAGAGCTAAAATTAGCATGTTTAAAGTGATTTTCATGCTTCCAGGGGCTCGGGAAGTGAAATAAATACCATTTGGAGGCATTTAATGTTCGAGCAAAAACGGCTGATTTTCGACAAAAGAGATAACACCCCCCCATTAGGTCATGCTTCAGAAATGTGGAAAATGGTCCGTTTTCAAATGTTTTATTTTTGAACGTCAGTTCACATTTGTAGGTGGATCATCAGTGTTAGAGCTAAAATTAGCATGTTTAAAGTGATTTTCATGCTTCCAGGGGCTCGGGAAGTGAAATAAATACCATTTGGAGGCATTTAATGTTCGAGCAAAAACGGCTGATTTTCGACAAAAGAGATAACACCCCCCCATTACGTCATGCTTCAGAAATGTGGAAAATGGTCCGTTTTCAAATGTTTTATTTTTGAACGTCAGTTCACATTTGTAGGTGGATCATCAGTGTTAGAGCTAAAAATAGCATGTTTAAAGTGATTTTCATGCTTCCAGGGGCCCAAAACACAAGATTTATGGAATGGTTAAAAGTGCATGAAAATGGCCAATTTACTCACTCTGAGTTCTCAAAAAGGGTTTCTTCACCCCGGGAAGTTAATTAAATACCATTTGGAGGCATTTAATGTTCGAGCAAAAACGGCTGATTTTCGACAAAAGAGATAACACCCCCCCATTACGTCATGCTTCAGAAATGTGGAAAATGGTCCGTTTTCAAATGTTTTATTTTTGAACGTCAGTTCACATTTGTAGGTGGATCATCAGTGTTAGAGCTAAAATTAGCATGTTTAAAGTGATTTTCATGCTTCCAGGGGCCCAAAACACAGTTTTATGGAATGGGTAAAAGTGCATGAAAATGGTCAATTTACTTACTCTGAGTTCTCAAAAAGGGTTTCTTCACCCCGGGAAGTGAAATAAATACCATTTGGAGGCATTTAATGTTCGAGCAAAAACGGCTGATTTTCGACAAAAGAGATAACACCCCCCCATTACGTCATGCTTCAGAAATGTGGAAAATGGTCCGTTTTCAAATGTTTTATTTTTGAACGTCAGTTCACATTTGTAGGTGGATCATCAGTGTTAGAGCTAAAATAAGCATGTTTAAAGTGATTTTCATGCTTCCAGGGGCTCGGGAAGTGAAATAAATACCATTTGGAGGCATTTAATGTTCGAGCAAAAACGGCTGATTTTCGACAAAAGAGATAACACCCCCCCATTACGTCATGCTTCAGAAATGTGGAAAATGGTCCGTTTTCAAATGTTTTATTTTTGAACGTCAGTTCACATTTGTAGGTGGATCATCAGTGTTAGAGCTAAAATTAGCATGTTTAAAGTGATTTTCATGCTTCCAGGGGCTCGGGAAGTGACATAAATACCATTTGGAGGCATTTAATGTTCGAGCAAAAACGGCTGATTTTCGACAAAAGAGATAACACCCCCCCCCATTACGTCATGCTTCAGAAATGTGGAAAATGGTCCGTTTTCAAATGTTTTATTTTTGAACGTCTGTTCACATTTGTAGGTGGATCATCAGTGTTAGAGCTAAAATTAGCATGTTTAAAGTGATTTTCATGCTTCCAGGGGCTCGGGAAGTTAATTAAATACCATTTGGAGGCATTTAATGTTCGAGCAAAAACGGCTGATTTTCGACAAAAGAGATAACACCCCCCCATTACGTCATGCTTCAGAAATGTGGAAAATGGTCCGTTTTCAAATGTTTTATTTTTGAACGTCAGTTCACATTTGTAGGTGGATCATCAGTGTTAGAGCTAAAATTAGCATGTTTAAAGTGATTTTCATGCTTCCAGGGGCTCGGGAAGTGACATAAATACCATTTGGAGGCATTTAATGTTCGAGCAAAAACGGCTGATTTTCGACAAAAGAGATAACACCCCCCCCCATTACGTCATGCTTCAGAAATGTGGAAAATGGTCCGTTTTCAAATGTTTTATTTTTGAACGTCAGTTCACATTTGTAGGTGGATCATCAGTGTTAGAGCTAAAATTAGCATGTTTAAAGTGATTTTCATGCTTCCAGGGGCTCGGGAAGTTAATTAAATACCATTTGGAGGCATTTAATGTTCGAGCAAAAACGGCTGATTTTCGACAAAAGAGATAACACCCCCCTCATTACGTCAAGCTTCAGAAATGTGGAAAATGGTCCGTTTTCAAATGTTTTATTTTTGAACGTCAGTTCACATTTGTAGGTGGATCATCAGTGTTAGAGCTAAAATTAGCATGTTTAAAGTGATTTTCATGCTTCCAGGGGCCCAAAACACAAGATTTATGGAATGGTTAAAAGTGCATGAAAATGGCCAATTTACTCACTCTGAGTTCTCAAAAAGGGTTTCTTCCCCCCGGGAAGTTAATTAAATACCATTTGGAGGCATTTAATGTTCGTGCAAAAACGGCTGATTTTCGACAAAAGAGATAACACCCCCCCATTACGTCATGCTTCAGAAATGTGGAAAATGGTCCGTTTTCAAATGTTTTATTTTTGAACGTCAGTTCACATTTGTAGGTGGATCATCAGTGTTAGAGCTAAAATTAGCATGTTTAAAGTGATTTTCATGCTTCCAGGGGCTCGGGAAGTTAATTAAATACCATTTGGAGGCATTTAATGTTCGAGCAAAAACGGCTGATTTTCGACAAAAGAGATAACACCCCCCCCATTACGTCATGCTTCAGAAATGTGGAAAATGGTCCGTTTTCAAATGTTTTATTTTTGAACGTCAGTTCACATTTGTAGGTGGATCATCAGTGTTAGAGCTAAAATTAGCATGTTTAAAGTGATTTTCATGCTTCCAGGGGCCCAAAACACAAGATTTATGGAATGGTTAAAAGTGCATGAAAATGGCCAATTTACTCACTCTGAGTTCTCAAAAAGGGTTTCTTCACCCCGGGAAGTTAATTAAATACCATTTGGAGGCATTTAATGTTCGAGCAAAAACGGCTGATTTTCGACAAAAGAGATAACACCCCCCCATTACGTCATGCTTCAGAAATGTGGAAAATGGTCCGTTTTCAAATGTTTTATTTTTGAACGTCAGTTCACATTTGTAGGTGGATCATCAGTGTTAGAGCTAAAATTAGCATGTTTAAAGTGATTTTCATGCTTCCAGGGGCTCGGGAAGTTAATTAAATACCATTTGGAGGCATTTAATGTTCGAGCAAAAACGGCTGATTTTCGACAAAAGAGATAACACCCCCCCATTACGTCATGCTTCAGAAATGTGGAAAATGGTCCGTTTTCAAATGTTTTATTTTTGAACGTCAGTTCACATTTGTAGGTGGATCATCAGTGTTAGAGCTAAAATTAGCATGTTTAAAGTGATTTTCATGCTTCCAGGGGCTCGGGAAGTGAAATAAATACCATTTGGAGGCATTTAATGTTCGAGCAAAAACGGCTGATTTTCGACAAAAGAGATAACACCCCCCCATTACGTCATGCTTCAGAAATGTGGAAAATGGTCCGTTTTCAAATGTTTTATTTTTGAACGTCAGTTCACATTTGTAGGTGGATCATCAGTGTTAGAGCTAAAATTAGCATGTTTAAAGTGATTTTCATGCTTCCAGGGGCTCGGGAAGTTAATTAAATACCATTTGGAGGCATTTAATGTTCGAGCAAAAACGGCTGATTTTCGACAAAAGAGATAACACCCCCCCATTACGTCATGCTTCAGAAATGTGGAAAATGGTCCGTTTTCAAATGTTTTATTTTTGAACATCAGTTCACATTTGTAGGTGGATCATCAGTGTTAGAGCTAAAATTAGCATGTTTAAAGTGATTTTCATGCTTCCAGGGGCCCAAAACACAAGATTAATGGAATGGTTAAAAGTGCATGAAAATGGCCAATTTACTCACTCTGAGTTCTCAAAAAGGGTTTCTTCACCCCGGGAAGTGAAATAAATACCATTTGGAGGCATTTAATGTTCGAGCAAAAACGGCTGATTTTCGACAAAAGAGATAACACCCCCCCATTACGTCATGCTTCAGAAATGTGGAAAATGGTCCGTTTTCAAATGTTTTATTTTTGAACGTCAGTTCACATTTGTAGGTGGATCATCAGTGTTAGAGCTAAAATTAGCATGTTTAAAGTGATTTTCATGCTTCCAGGGGCTCGGGAAGTTAATTAAATACCATTTGGAGGCATTTAATGTTCGAGCAAAAACGGCTGATTTTCGACAAAAGAGATAACACCCCCCCCATTACGTCATGCTTCAGAAATGTGGAAAATGGTCCGTTTTCAAATGTTTTATTTTTGAACGTCAGTTCACATTTGTAGGTGGATCATCAGTGTTAGAGCTAAAATTAGCATGTTTAAAGTGATTTTCATGCTTCCAGGGGCTCGGGAAGTGAAATAAATACCATTTGGAGGCATTTAATGTTCGAGCAAAAACGGCTGATTTTCGACAAAAGAGATAACACCCCCCCATTACGTCATGCTTCAGAAATGTGGAAAATGGTCCGTTTTCAAATGTTTTATTTTTGAACGTCAGTTCACATTTGTAGGTGGATCATCAGTGTTAGAGCTAAAATTAGCATGTTTAAAGTGATTTTCATGCTTCCAGGGGCTCGGGAAGTTAATTAAATACCATTTGGAGGCATTTAATGTTCGAGCAAAAACGGCTGATTTTCGACAAAAGAGATAACACCCCCCCATTACGTCATGCTTCAGAAATGTGGAAAATGGTCCGTTTTCAAATGTTTTATTTTTGAACGTCAGTTCACATTTGTAGGTGGATCATCAGTGTTAGAGCTAAAATTAGCATGTTTAAAGTGATTTTCATGCTTCCAGGGGCCCAAAACACAAGATTAATGGAATGGTTAAAAGTGCATGAAAATGGCCAATTTACTCACTCTGAGTTCTCAAAAAGGGTTTCTTCACCCCGGGAAGTGAAATAAATACCATTTGGAGGCATTTAATGTTCGAGCAAAAACGGCTGATTTTCGACAAAAGAGATAACACCCCCCCATTACGTCATGCTTCAGAAATGTGGAAAATGGTCCGTTTTCAAATGTTTTATTTTTGAACGTCAGTTCACATTTGTAGGTGGATCATCAGTGTTAGAGCTAAAATTAGCATGTTTAAAGTGATTTTCATGCTTCCAGGGGCTCGGGAAGTTAATTAAATACCATTTGGAGGCATTTAATGTTCGAGCAAAAACGGCTGATTTTCGACAAAAGAGATAACACCCCCCCATTACGTCATGCTTCAGAAATGTGGAAAATGGTCCGTTTTCAAATGTTTTATTTTTGAACGTCAGTTCACATTTGTAGGTGGATCATCAGTGTTAGAGCTAAAATTAGCATGTTTAAAGTGATTTTCATGCTTCCAGGGGCTCGGGAAGTTAATTAAATACCATTTGGAGGCATTTAATGTTCGAGCAAAAACGGCTGATTTTCGACAAAAGAGATAACACCCCCCCCATTACGTCATGCTTCAGAAATGTGGAAAATGGTCCGTTTTCAAATGTTTTATTTTTGAACGTCAGTTCACATTTGTAGGTGGATCATCAGTGTTAGAGCTAAAATTAGCATGTTTAAAGTGATTTTCATGCTTCCAGGGGCCCAAAACACAAGATTTATGGAATGGTTAAAAGTGCATGAAAATGGCCAATTTACTCACTCTGAGTTCTCAAAAAGGGTTTCTTCACCCCGGGAAGTTAATTAAATACCATTTGGAGGCATTTAATGTTCGAGCAAAAACGGCTGATTTTCGACAAAAGAGATAACACTCCCCCATTACGTCATGCTTCAGAAATGTGGAAAATGGTCCGTTTTCAAATGTTTTATTTTTGAACGTCAGTTCACATTTGTAGGTGGATCATCAGTGTTAGAGCTAAAATTAGCATGTTTAAAGTGATTTTCATGCTTCCAGGGGCTCGGGAAGTTAATTAAATACCATTTGGAGGCATTTAATGTTCGAGCAAAAACGGCTGATTTTCGACAAAAGAGATAACACCCCCCCATTACGTCATGCTTCAGAAATGTGGAAAATGGTCCGTTTTCAAATGTTTTATTTTTGAACGTCAGTTCACATTTGTAGGTGGATCATCAGTGTTAGAGCTAAAATTAGCATGTTTAAAGTGATTTTCATGTTTCCAGGGGCTCGGGAAGTGAAATAAATACCATTTGGAGGCATTTAATGTTCGAGCAAAAACGGCTGATTTTCGACAAAAGAGATAACACCCCCCCATTACGTCATGCTTCAGAAATGTGGAAAATGGTCCGTTTTCAAATGTTTTATTTTTGAACGTCAGTTCACATTTGTAGGTGGATCATCAGTGTTAGAGCTAAAATTAGCATGTTTAAAGTGATTTTCATGCTTCCAGGGGCTCGGGAAGTTAATTAAATACCATTTGGAGGCATTTAATGTTCGAGCAAAAACGGCTGATTTTCGACAAAAGAGATAACACCCCCCCATTACGTCATGCTTCAGAAATGTGGAAAATGGTCCGTTTTCAAATGTTTTATTTTTGAACGTCAGTTCACATTTGTAGGTGGATCATCAGTGTTAGAGCTAAAATTAGCATGTTTAAAGTGATTTTCATGCTTCCAGGGGCCCAAAACACAAGATTTATGGAATGGTTAAAAGTGCATGAAAATGGCCAATTTACTCACTCTGAGTTCTCAAAAAGGGTTTCTTCCCCCCGGGAAGTTAATTAAATACCATTTGGAGGCATTTAATGTTCGAGCAAAAACGGCTGATTTTCGACAAAAGAGATAACACCCCCCCATTACGTCATGCTTCAGAAATGTGGAAAATGGTCCGTTTTCAAATGTTTTATTTTTGAACGTCAGTTCACATTTGTAGGTGGATCATCAGTGTTAGAGCTAAAATTAGCATGTTTAAAGTGATTTTCATGCTTCCAGGGGCCCAAAACACAAGATTAATGGAATGGTTAAAAGTGCATGAAAATGGCCAATTTACTCACTCTGAGTTCTCAAAAAGGGTTTCTTCACCCCGGAAAGTGAAATAAATACCATTTGGAGGCATTTAATGTTCGAGCAAAAACGGCTGATTTTCGACAAAAGAGATAACACCCCCCCATTACGTCATGCTTCAGAAATGTGGAAAATGGTCCGTTTTCAAATGTTTTATTTTTGAACGTCAGTTCACATTTGTAGGTGGATCATCAGTGTTAGAGCTAAAATTAGCATGTTTAAAGTGATTTTCATGCTTCCAGGGGCTCGGGAAGTGAAATAAATACCATTTGGAGGCATTTAATGTTCGAGCAAAAACGGCTGATTTTCGACAAAAGAGATAACACCCCCCCATTAGGTCATGCTTCAGAAATGTGGAAAATGGTCCGTTTTCAAATGTTTTATTTTTGAACGTCAGTTCACATTTGTAGGTGGATCATCAGTGTTAGAGCTAAAATTAGCATGTTTAAAGTGATTTTCATGCTTCCAGGGGCTCGGGAAGTGAAATAAATACCATTTGGAGGCATTTAATGTTCGAGCAAAAACGGCTGATTTTCGACAAAAGAGATAACACCCCCCCATTACGTCATGCTTCAGAAATGTGGAAAATGGTCCGTTTTCAAATGTTTTATTTTTGAACGTCAGTTCACATTTGTAGGTGGATCATCAGTGTTAGAGCTAAAAATAGCATGTTTAAAGTGATTTTCATGCTTCCAGGGGCCCAAAACACAAGATTTATGGAATGGTTAAAAGTGCATGAAAATGGCCAATTTACTCACTCTGAGTTCTCAAAAAGGGTTTCTTCACCCCGGGAAGTTAATTAAATACCATTTGGAGGCATTTAATGTTCGAGCAAAAACGGCTGATTTTCGACAAAAGAGATAACACCCCCCCATTACGTCATGCTTCAGAAATGTGGAAAATGGTCCGTTTTCAAATGTTTTATTTTTGAACGTCAGTTCACATTTGTAGGTGGATCATCAGTGTTAGAGCTAAAATTAGCATGTTTAAAGTGATTTTCATGCTTCCAGGGGCCCAAAACACAGTTTTATGGAATGGGTAAAAGTGCATGAAAATGGTCAATTTACTTACTCTGAGTTCTCAAAAAGGGTTTCTTCACCCCGGGAAGTGAAATAAATACCATTTGGAGGCATTTAATGTTCGAGCAAAAACGGCTGATTTTCGACAAAAGAGATAACACCCCCCCATTACGTCATGCTTCAGAAATGTGGAAAATGGTCCGTTTTCAAATGTTTTATTTTTGAACGTCAGTTCACATTTGTAGGTGGATCATCAGTGTTAGAGCTAAAATAAGCATGTTTAAAGTGATTTTCATGCTTCCAGGGGCTCGGGAAGTGAAATAAATACCATTTGGAGGCATTTAATGTTCGAGCAAAAACGGCTGATTTTCGACAAAAGAGATAACACCCCCCCATTACGTCATGCTTCAGAAATGTGGAAAATGGTCCGTTTTCAAATGTTTTATTTTTGAACGTCAGTTCACATTTGTAGGTGGATCATCAGTGTTAGAGCTAAAATTAGCATGTTTAAAGTGATTTTCATGCTTCCAGGGGCTCGGGAAGTGACATAAATACCATTTGGAGGCATTTAATGTTCGAGCAAAAACGGCTGATTTTCGACAAAAGAGATAACACCCCCCCCCATTACGTCATGCTTCAGAAATGTGGAAAATGGTCCGTTTTCAAATGTTTTATTTTTGAACGTCAGTTCACATTTGTAGGTGGATCATCAGTGTTAGAGCTAAAATTAGCATGTTTAAAGTGATTTTCATGCTTCCAGGGGCTCGGGAAGTTAATTAAATACCATTTGGAGGCATTTAATGTTCGAGCAAAAACGGCTGATTTTCGACAAAAGAGATAACACCCCCCCTTTACGTCATGCTTCAGAAATGTGGAAAATGGTCCGTTTTCAAATGTTTTATTTTTGAACGTCAGTTCACATTTGTAGGTGGATCATCAGTGTTAGAGCTAAAATTAGCATGTTTAAAGTGATTTTCATGTTTCCAGGGGCTCGGGAAGTGAAATAAATACCATTTGGAGGCATTTAATGTTCGAGCAAAAACGGCTGATTTTCGACAAAAGAGATAACACCCCCCCATTACGTCATGCTTCAGAAATGTGGAAAATGGTCCGTTTTCAAATGTTTTATTTTTGAACGTCAGTTCACATTTGTAGGTGGATCATCAGTGTTAGAGCTAAAATTAGCATGTTTAAAGTGATTTTCATGCTTCCAGGGGCTCGGGAAGTGAAATAAATACCATTTGGAGGCATTTAATGTTCGAGCAAAAACGGCTGATTTTCGACAAAAGAGATAACACCCCCCCATTAGGTCATGCTTCAGAAATGTGGAAAATGGTCCGTTTTCAAATGTTTTATTTTTGAACGTCAGTTCACATTTGTAGGTGGATCATCAGTGTTAGAGCTAAAATTAGCATGTTTAAAGTGATTTTCATGCTTCCAGGGGCTCGGGAAGTGAAATAAATACCATTTGGAGGCATTTAATGTTCGAGCAAAAACGGCTGATTTTCGACAAAAGAGATAACACCCCCCCATTACGTCATGCTTCAGAAATGTGGAAAATGGTCCGTTTTCAAATGTTTTATTTTTGAACGTCAGTTCACATTTGTAGGTGGATCATCAGTGTTAGAGCTAAAAATAGCATGTTTAAAGTGATTTTCATGCTTCCAGGGGCCCAAAACACAAGATTTATGGAATGGTTAAAAGTGCATGAAAATGGCCAATTTACTCACTCTGAGTTCTCAAAAAGGGTTTCTTCACCCCGGGAAGTTAATTAAATACCATTTGGAGGCATTTAATGTTCGAGCAAAAACGGCTGATTTTCGACAAAAGAGATAACACCCCCCCATTACGTCATGCTTCAGAAATGTGGAAAATGGTCCGTTTTCAAATGTTTTATTTTTGAACGTCAGTTCACATTTGTAGGTGGATCATCAGTGTTAGAGCTAAAATTAGCATGTTTAAAGTGATTTTCATGCTTCCAGGGGCCCAAAACACAGTTTTATGGAATGGGTAAAAGTGCATGAAAATGGTCAATTTACTTACTCTGAGTTCTCAAAAAGGGTTTCTTCACCCCGGGAAGTGAAATAAATACCATTTGGAGGCATTTAATGTTCGAGCAAAAACGGCTGATTTTCGACAAAAGAGATAACACCCCCCCATTACGTCATGCTTCAGAAATGTGGAAAATGGTCCGTTTTCAAATGTTTTATTTTTGAACGTCAGTTCACATTTGTAGGTGGATCATCAGTGTTAGAGCTAAAATAAGCATGTTTAAAGTGATTTTCATGCTTCCAGGGGCTCGGGAAGTGAAATAAATACCATTTGGAGGCATTTAATGTTCGAGCAAAAACGGCTGATTTTCGACAAAAGAGATAACACCCCCCCATTACGTCATGCTTCAGAAATGTGGAAAATGGTCCGTTTTCAAATGTTTTATTTTTGAACGTCAGTTCACATTTGTAGGTGGATCATCAGTGTTAGAGCTAAAATTAGCATGTTTAAAGTGATTTTCATGCTTCCAGGGGCTCGGGAAGTGACATAAATACCATTTGGAGGCATTTAATGTTCGAGCAAAAACGGCTGATTTTCGACAAAAGAGATAACACCCCCCCCCATTACGTCATGCTTCAGAAATGTGGAAAATGGTCCGTTTTCAAATGTTTTATTTTTGAACGTCTGTTCACATTTGTAGGTGGATCATCAGTGTTAGAGCTAAAATTAGCATGTTTAAAGTGATTTTCATGCTTCCAGGGGCTCGGGAAGTTAATTAAATACCATTTGGAGGCATTTAATGTTCGAGCAAAAACGGCTGATTTTCGACAAAAGAGATAACACCCCCCCATTACGTCATGCTTCAGAAATGTGGAAAATGGTCCGTTTTCAAATGTTTTATTTTTGAACGTCAGTTCACATTTGTAGGTGGATCATCAGTGTTAGAGCTAAAATTAGCATGTTTAAAGTGATTTTCATGTTTCCAGGGGCTCGGGAAGTGAAATAAATACCATTTGGAGGCATTTAATGTTCGAGCAAAAACGGCTGATTTTCGACAAAAGAGATAACACCCCCCCATTACGTCATGCTTCAGAAATGTGGAAAATGGTCCGTTTTCAAATGTTTTATTTTTGAACGTCAGTTCACATTTGTAGGTGGATCATCAGTGTTAGAGCTAAAATTAGCATGTTTAAAGTGATTTTCATGCTTCCAGGGGCTCGGGAAGTTAATTAAATACCATTTGGAGGCATTTAATGTTCGAGCAAAAACGGCTGATTTTCGACAAAAGAGATAACACCCCCCCATTACGTCATGCTTCAGAAATGTGGAAAATGGTCCGTTTTCAAATGTTTTATTTTTGAACGTCAGTTCACATTTGTAGGTGGATCATCAGTGTTAGAGCTAAAATTAGCATGTTTAAAGTGATTTTCATGCTTCCAGGGGCTCGGGAAGTTAATTAAATACCATTTGGAGGCATTTAATGTTCGAGCAAAAACGGCTGATTTTCGACAAAAGAGATAACACCCCCCCATTACGTCATGCTTCAGACATGTGGAAAATGGTCCGTTTTCAAATGTTTTATTTTTGAACGTCAGTTCACATTTGTAGGTGGATCATCAGTGTTAGAGCTAAAATTAGCATGTTTAAAGTGATTTTCATGCTTCCAGGGGCCCAAAACACAAGATTAATGGAATGGTTAAAAGTGCATGAAAATGGCCAATTTACTCACTCTGAGTTCTCAAAAAGGGTTTCTTCACCCCGGGAAGTGAAATAAATACCATTTGGAGGCATTTAATGTTCGAGCAAAAACGGCTGATTTTCGACAAAAGAGATAACACCCCCCCATTACGTCATGCTTCAGAAATGTGGAAAATGGTCCGTTTTCAAATGTTTTATTTTTGAACGTCAGTTCACATTTGTAGGTGGATCATCAGTGTTAGAGCTAAAATTAGCATGTTTAAAGTGATTTTCATGCTTCCAGGGGCTCGGGAAGTTAATTAAATACCATTTGGAGGCATTTAATGTTCGAGCAAAAACGGCTGATTTTCGACAAAAGAGATAACACCCCCCCATTACGTCATGCTTCAGAAATGTGGAAAATGGTCCGTTTTCAAATGTTTTATTTTTGAACGTCAGTTCACATTTGTAGGTGGATCATCAGTGTTAGAGCTAAAATTAGCATGTTTAAAGTGATTTTCATGCTTCCAGGGGCCCAAAACACAAGATTTATGGAATGGTTAAAAGTGCATGAAAATGGCCAATTTACTCACTCTGAGTTCTCAAAAAGGGTTTCTTCACCCCGGGAAGTTAATTAAATACCATTTGGAGGCATTTAATGTTCGAGCAAAAACGGCTGATTTTCGACAAAAGAGATAACACCCCCCCATTACGTCATGCTTCAGAAATGTGGAAAATGGTCCGTTTTCAAATGTTTTATTTTTGAACGTCAGTTCACATTTGTAGGTGGATCATCAGTGTTAGAGCTAAAATTAGCATGTTTAAAGTGATTTTCATGCTTCCAGGGGCTCGGGAAGTTAATTAAATACCATTTGGAGGCATTTAATGTTCGAGCAAAAACGGCTGATTTTCGACAAAAGAGATAACACCCCCCCCATTACGTCATGCTTCAGAAATGTGGAAAATGGTCCGTTTTCAAATGTTTTATTTTTGAACGTCAGTTCACATTTGTAGGTGGATCATCAGTGTTAGAGCTAAAATTAGCATGTTTAAAGTGATTTTCATGCTTCCAGGGGCCCAAAACACAAGATTTATGGAATGGTTAAAAGTGCATGAAAATGGCCAATTTACTCACTCTGAGTTCTCAAAAAGGGTTTCTTCACCCCGGGAAGTTAATTAAATACCATTTGGAGGCATTTAATGTTCGAGCAAAAACGGCTGATTTTCGACAAAAGAGATAACACCCCCCCATTACGTCATGCTTCAGAAATGTGGAAAATGGTCAGTTTTCAAATGTTTTATTTTTGAACGTCAGTTCACATTTGTAGGTGGATCATCAGTGTTAGAGCTAAAATTAGCATGTTTAAAGTGATTTTCATGCTTCCAGGGGCTCGGGAAGTTAATTAAATACCATTTGGAGGCATTTAATGTTCGAGCAAAAACGGCTGATTTTCGACAAAAGAGATAACACCCCCCCATTACGTCATGCTTCAGAAATGTGGAAAATGGTCCGTTTTCAAATGTTTTATTTTTGAACGTCAGTTCACATTTGTAGGTGGATCATCAGTGTTAGAGCTAAAATTAGCATGTTTAAAGTGATTTTCATGCTTCCAGGGGCTCGGGAAGTGAAATAAATACCATTTGGAGGCATTTAATGTTCGAGCAAAAACGGCTGATTTTCGACAAAAGAGATAACACCCCCCCATTACGTCATGCTTCAGAAATGTGGAAAATGGTCCGTTTTCAAATGTTTTATTTTTGAACGTCAGTTCACATTTGTAGGTGGATCATCAGTGTTAGAGCTAAAATTAGCATGTTTAAAGTGATTTTCATGCTTCCAGGGGCTCGGGAAGTTAATTAAATACCATTTGGAGGCATTTAATGTTCGAGCAAAAACGGCTGATTTTCGACAAAAGAGATAACACCCCCCCATTACGTCATGCTTCAGAAATGTGGAAAATGGTCCGTTTTCAAATGTTTTATTTTTGAACGTCAGTTCACATTTGTAGGTGGATCATCAGTGTTAGAGCTAAAATTAGCATGTTTAAAGTGATTTTCATGCTTCCAGGGGCCCAAAACACAAGATTAATGGAATGGTTAAAAGTGCATGAAAATGGCCAATTTACTCACTCTGAGTTCTCAAAAAGGGTTTCTTCACCCCGGGAAGTGAAATAAATACCATTTGGAGGCATTTAATGTTCGAGCAAAAACGGCTGATTTTCGACAAAAGAGATAACACCCCCCCATTACGTCATGCTTCAGAAATGTGGAAAATGGTCCGTTTTCAAATGTTTTATTTTTGAACGTCAGTTCACATTTGTAGGTGGATCATCAGTGTTAGAGCTAAAATTAGCATGTTTAAAGTGATTTTCATGCTTCCAGGGGCTCGGGAAGTGAAATAAATACCATTTGGAGGCATTTAATGTTCGAGCAAAAACGGCTGATTTTCGACAAAAGAGATAACACCCCCCCATTACGTCATGCTTCAGAAATGTGGAAAATGGTCCGTTTTCAAATGTTTTATTTTTGAACGTCAGTTCACATTTGTAGGTGGATCATCAGTGTTAGAGCTAAAATTAGCATGTTTAAAGTGATTTTCATGCTTCCAGGGGCTCGGGAAGTTAATTAAATACCATTTGGAGGCATTTAATGTTCGAGCAAAAACGGCTGATTTTCGACAAAAGAGATAACACCCCCCCATTACGTCATGCTTCAGAAATGTGGAAAATGGTCCGTTTTCAAATGTTTTATTTTTGAACGTCAGTTCACATTTGTAGGTGGATCATCAGTGTTAGAGCTAAAATTAGCATGTTTAAAGTGATTTTCATGCTTCCAGGGGCTCGGGAAGTTAATTAAATACCATTTGGAGGCATTTAATGTTCGAGCAAAAACGGCTGATTTTCGACAAAAGAGATAACACCCCCCCATTACGTCATGCTTCAGAAATGTGGAAAATGGTCCGTTTTCAAATGTTTTATTTTTGAACGTCAGTTCACATTTGTAGGTGGATCATCAGTGTTAGAGCTAAAATTAGCATGTTTAAAGTGATTTTCATGCTTCCAGGGGCTCGGGAAGTTAATTAAATACCATTTGGAGGCATTTAATGTTCGAGCAAAAACGGCTGATTTTCGACAAAAGAGATAACACCCCCCCATTACGTCATGCTTCAGAAATGTGGAAAATGGTCCGTTTTCAAATGTTTTATTTTTGAACGTCAGTTCACATTTGTAGGTGGATCATCAGTGTTAGAGCTAAAATTAGCATGTTTAAAGTGATTTTCATGCTTCCAGGGGCCCAAAACACAGTTTTATGGAATGGTTAAAAGTGCATGAAAATGGCCAATTTACTCACTCTGAGTTCTCAAAAAGGGTTTCTTCACCCCGGGAAGTGAAATAAATACCATTTGGAGGCATTTAATGTTCGAGCAAAAATGGCTGATTTTCGACAAAAGAGATAACACCCCCCCATTACGTCATGCTTCAGAAATGTGGAAAATGGTCCGTTTTCAAATGTTTTATTTTTGAACGTCAGTTCACATTTGTAGGTGGATCATCAGTGTTAGAGCTAAAATTAGCATGTTTAAAGTGATTTTCATGCTTCCAGGGGCTCGGGAAGTGAAATAAATACCATTTGGAGGCATTTAATGTTCGAGCAAAAACGGCTGATTTTCGACAAAAGAGATAACACCCCCCCATTAGGTCATGCTTCAGAAATGTGGAAAATGGTCCGTTTTCAAATGTTTTATTTTTGAACGTCAGTTCACATTTGTAGGTGGATCATCAGTGTTAGAGCTAAAATTAGCATGTTTAAAGTGATTTTCATGCTTCCAGGGGCTCGGGAAGTGAAATAAATACCATTTGGAGGCATTTAATGTTCGAGCAAAAACGGCTGATTTTCGACAAAAGAGATAACACCCCCTCATTACGTCATGCTTCAGAAATGTGGAAAATGGTCCGTTTTCAAATGTTTTATTTTTGAACGTCAGTTCACATTTGTAGGTGGATCATCAGTGTTAGAGCTAAAAATAGCATGTTTAAAGTGATTTTCATGCTTCCAGGGGCCCAAAACACAAGATTTATGGAATGGTTAAAAGTGCATGAAAATGGCCAATTTACTCACTCTGAGTTCTTAAAAAGGGTTTCTTCACCCCGGGAAGTTAATTAAATACCATTTGGAGGCATTTAATGTTCGAGCAAAAACGGCTGATTTTCGACAAAAGAGATAACACCCCCCCATTACGTCATGCTTCAGAAATGTGGAAAATGGTCCGTTTTCAAATGTTTTATTTTTGAACGTCAGTTCACATTTGTAGGTGGATCATCAGTGTTAGAGCTAAAATTAGCATGTTTAAAGTGATTTTCATGCTTCCAGGGGCTCGGGAAGTTAATTAAATACCATTTGGAGGCATTTAATGTTCGAGCAAAAACGGCTGATTTTCGACAAAAGAGATAACACCCCCCCCATTACGTCATGCTTCAGAAATGTGGAAAATGGTCCGTTTTCAAATGTTTTATTTTTGAACGTCAGTTCACATTTGTAGGTGGATCATCAGTGTTAGAGCTAAAATTAGCATGTTTAAAGTGATTTTCATGCTTCCAGGGGCCCAAAACACAAGATTTATGGAATGGTTAAAAGTGCATGAAAATGGCCAATTTACTCACTCTGAGTTCTC
Source organism: Lissotriton vulgaris (assembly GCF_964263255.1). Taxonomy (NCBI): domain Eukaryota; kingdom Metazoa; phylum Chordata; class Amphibia; order Caudata; family Salamandridae; genus Lissotriton; species Lissotriton vulgaris. The sequence goes on along the minus strand of NW_028248118.1, from coordinate 549,364 downwards.
AAAAAGGGTTTCTTCACCCCGGGAAGTTAATTAAATACCATTTGGAGGCATTTAATGTTCGAGCAAAAACGGCTGATTTTCGACAAAAGAGATAACACCCCCCCATTACGTCATGCTTCAGAAATGTGGAAAATGGTCAGTTTTCAAATGTTTTATTTTTGAACGTCAGTTCACATTTGTAGGTGGATCATCAGTGTTAGAGCTAAAATTAGCATGTTTAAAGTGATTTTCATGCTTCCAGGGGCTCGGGAAGTTAATTAAATACCATTTGGAGGCATTTAATGTTCGAGCAAAAACGGCTGATTTTCGACAAAAGAGATAACACCCCCCCATTACGTCATGCTTCAGAAATGTGGAAAATGGTCCGTTTTCAAATGTTTTATTTTTGAACGTCAGTTCACATTTGTAGGTGGATCATCAGTGTTAGAGCTAAAATTAGCATGTTTAAAGTGATTTTCATGCTTCCAGGGGCTCGGGAAGTGAAATAAATACCATTTGGAGGCATTTAATGTTCGAGCAAAAACGGCTGATTTTCGACAAAAGAGATAACACCCCCCCATTACGTCATGCTTCAGAAATGTGGAAAATGGTCCGTTTTCAAATGTTTTATTTTTGAACGTCAGTTCACATTTGTAGGTGGATCATCAGTGTTAGAGCTAAAATTAGCATGTTTAAAGTGATTTTCATGCTTCCAGGGGCTCGGGAAGTTAATTAAATACCATTTGGAGGCATTTAATGTTCGAGCAAAAACGGCTGATTTTCGACAAAAGAGATAACACCCCCCCATTACGTCATGCTTCAGAAATGTGGAAAATGGTCCGTTTTCAAATGTTTTATTTTTGAACGTCAGTTCACATTTGTAGGTGGATCATCAGTGTTAGAGCTAAAATTAGCATGTTTAAAGTGATTTTCATGCTTCCAGGGGCCCAAAACACAAGATTTATGGAATGGTTAAAAGTGCATGAAAATGGCCAATTTACTCACTCTGAGTTCTCAAAAAGGGTTTCTTCACCCCGGGAAGTTAATTAAATACCATTTGGAGGCATTTAATGTTCGAGCAAAAACGGCTGATTTTCGACAAAAGAGATAACACCCCCCCATTACGTCATGCTTCAGAAATGTGGAAAATGGTCCGTTTTCAAATGTTTTATTTTTGAACGTCAGTTCACATTTGTAGGTGGATCATCAGTGTTAGAGCTAAAATTAGCATGTTTAAAGTGATTTTCATGCTTCCAGGGGCTCGGGAAGTTAATTAAATACCATTTGGAGGCATTTAATGTTCGAGCAAAAACGGCTGATTTTCGACAAAAGAGATAACACCCCCCCATTACGTCAAGCTTCAGAAATGTGGAAAATGGTCCGTTTTCAAATGTTTTATTTTTGAACGTCAGTTCACATTTGTAGGTGGATCATCAGTGTTAGAGCTAAAATTAGCATGTTTAAAGTGATTTTCATGCTTCCAGGGGCCCAAAACACAAGATTTATGGAATGGTTAAAAGTGCATGAAAATGGCCAATTTACTCACTCTGAGTTCTCAAAAAGGGTTTCTTCCCCCCGGGAAGTTAATTAAATACCATTTGGAGGCATTTAATGTTCGTGCAAAAACGGCTGATTTTCGACAAAAGAGATAACACCCCCCCATTACGTCATGCTTCAGAAATGTGGAAAATGGTCCGTTTTCAAATGTTTTATTTTTGAACGTCAGTTCACATTTGTAGGTGGATCATCAGTGTTAGAGCTAAAATTAGCATGTTTAAAGTGATTTTCATGCTTCCAGGGGCTCGGGAAGTTAATTAAATACCATTTGGAGGCATTTAATGTTCGAGCAAAAACGGCTGATTTTCGACAAAAGAGATAACACCCCCCCATTACGTCATGCTTCAGAAATGTGGAAAATGGTCCGTTTTCAAATGTTTTATTTTTGAACGTCAGTTCACATTTGTAGGTGGATCATCAGTGTTAGAGCTAAAATTAGCATGTTTAAAGTGATTTTCATGCTTCCAGGGGCCCAAAACACAAGATTTATGGAATGGTTAAAAGTGCATGAAAATGGCCAATTTACTCACTCTGAGTTCTCAAAAAGGGTTTCTTCACCCCGGGAAGTTAATTAAATACCATTTGGAGGCATTTAATGTTCGAGCAAAAACGGCTGATTTTCGACAAAAGAGATAACAGCCCCCCATTACGTCATGCTTCAGAAATGTGGAAAATGGTCCGTTTTCAAATGTTTTATTTTTGAACGTCAGTTCACATTTGTAGGTGGATCATCAGTGTTAGAGCTAAAATTAGCATGTTTAAAGTGATTTTCATGCTTCCAGGGGCTCGGGAAGTTAATTAAATACCATTTGGAGGCATTTAATGTTCGAGCAAAAACGGCTGATTTTCGACAAAAGAGATAACACCCCCCCCATTACGTCATGCTTCAGAAATGTGGAAAATGGTCCGTTTTCAAATGTTTTATTTTTGAACGTCAGTTCACATTTGTAGGTGGATCATCAGTGTTAGAGCTAAAATTAGCATGTTTAAAGTGATTTTCATGCTTCCAGGGGCCCAAAACACAAGATTTATGGAATGGTTAAAAGTGCATGAAAATGGCCAATTTACTCACTCTGAGTTCTCAAAAAGGGTTTCTTCACCCCGGGAAGTTAATTAAATACCATTTGGAGGCATTTAATGTTCGAGCAAAAACGGCTGATTTTCGACAAAAGAGATAACACCCCCCCATTACGTCATGCTTCAGAAATGTGGAAAATGGTCCGTTTTCAAATGTTTTATTTTTGAACGTCAGTTCACATTTGTAGGTGGATCATCAGTGTTAGAGCTAAAATTAGCATGTTTAAAGTGATTTTCATGCTTCCAGGGGCTCGGGAAGTTAATTAAATACCATTTGGAGGCATTTAATGTTCGAGCAAAAACGGCTGATTTTCGACAAAAGAGATAACACCCCCCCATTACGTCATGCTTCAGAAATGTGGAAAATGGTCCGTTTTCAAATGTTTTATTTTTGAACGTCAGTTCACATTTGTAGGTGGATCATCAGTGTTAGAGCTAAAATTAGCATGTTTAAAGTGATTTTCATGCTTCCAGGGGCTCGGGAAGTGAAATAAATACCATTTGGAGGCATTTAATGTTCGAGCAAAAACGGCTGATTTTCGACAAAAGAGATAACACCCCCCCATTACGTCATGCTTCAGAAATGTGGAAAATGGTCCGTTTTCAAATGTTTTATTTTTGAACGTCAGTTCACATTTGTAGGTGGATCATCAGTGTTAGAGCTAAAATTAGCATGTTTAAAGTGATTTTCATGCTTCCAGGGGCTCGGGAAGTTAATTAAATACCATTTGGAGGCATTTAATGTTCGAGCAAAAACGGCTGATTTTCGACAAAAGAGATAACACCCCCCCATTACGTCATGCTTCAGAAATGTGGAAAATGGTCCGTTTTCAAATGTTTTATTTTTGAACATCAGTTCACATTTGTAGGTGGATCATCAGTGTTAGAGCTAAAATTAGCATGTTTAAAGTGATTTTCATGCTTCCAGGGGCCCAAAACACAAGATTAATGGAATGGTTAAAAGTGCATGAAAATGGCCAATTTACTCACTCTGAGTTCTCAAAAAGGGTTTCTTCACCCCGGGAAGTGAAATAAATACCATTTGGAGGCATTTAATGTTCGAGCAAAAACGGCTGATTTTCGACAAAAGAGATAACACCCCCCCATTACGTCATGCTTCAGAAATGTGGAAAATGGTCCGTTTTCAAATGTTTTATTTTTGAACGTCAGTTCACATTTGTAGGTGGATCATCAGTGTTAGAGCTAAAATTAGCATGTTTAAAGTGATTTTCATGCTTCCAGGGGCTCGGGAAGTTAATTAAATACCATTTGGAGGCATTTAATGTTCGAGCAAAAACGGCTGATTTTCGACAAAAGAGATAACACCCCCCCCATTACGTCATGCTTCAGAAATGTGGAAAATGGTCCGTTTTCAAATGTTTTATTTTTGAACGTCAGTTCACATTTGTAGGTGGATCATCAGTGTTAGAGCTAAAATTAGCATGTTTAAAGTGATTTTCATGCTTCCAGGGGCTCGGGAAGTGAAATAAATACCATTTGGAGGCATTTAATGTTCGAGCAAAAACGGCTGATTTTCGACAAAAGAGATAACACCCCCCCATTACGTCATGCTTCAGAAATGTGGAAAATGGTCCGTTTTCAAATGTTTTATTTTTGAACGTCAGTTCACATTTGTAGGTGGATCATCAGTGTTAGAGCTAAAATTAGCATGTTTAAAGTGATTTTCATGCTTCCAGGGGCTCGGGAAGTTAATTAAATACCATTTGGAGGCATTTAATGTTCGAGCAAAAACGGCTGATTTTCGACAAAAGAGATAACACCCCCCCATTACGTCATGCTTCAGAAATGTGGAAAATGGTCCGTTTTCAAATGTTTTATTTTTGAACGTCAGTTCACATTTGTAGGTGGATCATCAGTGTTAGAGCTAAAATTAGCATGTTTAAAGTGATTTTCATGCTTCCAGGGGCCCAAAACACAAGATTAATGGAATGGTTAAAAGTGCATGAAAATGGCCAATTTACTCACTCTGAGTTCTCAAAAAGGGTTTCTTCACCCCGGGAAGTGAAATAAATACCATTTGGAGGCATTTAATGTTCGAGCAAAAACGGCTGATTTTCGACAAAAGAGATAACACCCCCCCATTACGTCATGCTTCAGAAATGTGGAAAATGGTCCGTTTTCAAATGTTTTATTTTTGAACGTCAGTTCACATTTGTAGGTGGATCATCAGTGTTAGAGCTAAAATTAGCATGTTTAAAGTGATTTTCATGCTTCCAGGGGCTCGGGAAGTTAATTAAATACCATTTGGAGGCATTTAATGTTCGAGCAAAAACGGCTGATTTTCGACAAAAGAGATAACACCCCCCCATTACGTCATGCTTCAGAAATGTGGAAAATGGTCCGTTTTCAAATGTTTTATTTTTGAACGTCAGTTCACATTTGTAGGTGGATCATCAGTGTTAGAGCTAAAATTAGCATGTTTAAAGTGATTTTCATGCTTCCAGGGGCTCGGGAAGTTAATTAAATACCATTTGGAGGCATTTAATGTTCGAGCAAAAACGGCTGATTTTCGACAAAAGAGATAACACCCCCCCCATTACGTCATGCTTCAGAAATGTGGAAAATGGTCCGTTTTCAAATGTTTTATTTTTGAACGTCAGTTCACATTTGTAGGTGGATCATCAGTGTTAGAGCTAAAATTAGCATGTTTAAAGTGATTTTCATGCTTCCAGGGGCCCAAAACACAAGATTTATGGAATGGTTAAAAGTGCATGAAAATGGCCAATTTACTCACTCTGAGTTCTCAAAAAGGGTTTCTTCACCCCGGGAAGTTAATTAAATACCATTTGGAGGCATTTAATGTTCGAGCAAAAACGGCTGATTTTCGACAAAAGAGATAACACCCCCCCATTACGTCATGCTTCAGAAATGTGGAAAATGGTCCGTTTTCAAATGTTTTATTTTTGAACGTCAGTTCACATTTGTAGGTGGATCATCAGTGTTAGAGCTAAAATTAGCATGTTTAAAGTGATTTTCATGCTTCCAGGGGCTCGGGAAGTTAATTAAATACCATTTGGAGGCATTTAATGTTCGAGCAAAAACGGCTGATTTTCGACAAAAGAGATAACACCCCCCCATTACGTCATGCTTCAGAAATGTGGAAAATGGTCCGTTTTCAAATGTTTTATTTTTGAACGTCAGTTCACATTTGTAGGTGGATCATCAGTGTTAGAGCTAAAATTAGCATGTTTAAAGTGATTTTCATGTTTCCAGGGGCTCGGGAAGTGAAATAAATACCATTTGGAGGCATTTAATGTTCGAGCAAAAACGGCTGATTTTCGACAAAAGAGATAACACCCCCCCATTACGTCATGCTTCAGAAATGTGGAAAATGGTCCGTTTTCAAATGTTTTATTTTTGAACGTCAGTTCACATTTGTAGGTGGATCATCAGTGTTAGAGCTAAAATTGGCATGTTTAAAGTGATTTTCATGCTTCCAGGGGCTCGGGAAGTTAATTAAATACCATTTGGAGGCATTTAATGTTCGAGCAAAAACGGCTGATTTTCGACAAAAGAGATAACACCCCCCCATTACGTCATGCTTCAGAAATGTGGAAAATGGTCCGTTTTCAAATGTTTTATTTTTGAACGTCAGTTCACATTTGTAGGTGGATCATCAGTGTTAGAGCTAAAATTAGCATGTTTAAAGTGATTTTCATGCTTCCAGGGGCCCAAAACACAAGATTTATGGAATGGTTAAAAGTGCATGAAAATGGCCAATTTACTCACTCTGAGTTCTCAAAAAGGGTTTCTTCCCCCCGGGAAGTTAATTAAATACCATTTGGAGGCATTTAATGTTCGAGCAAAAACGGCTGATTTTCGACAAAAGAGATAACACCCCCCCATTACGTCATGCTTCAGAAATGTGGAAAATGGTCCGTTTTCAAATGTTTTATTTTTGAACGTCAGTTCACATTTGTAGGTGGATCATCAGTGTTAGAGCTAAAATTAGCATGTTTAAAGTGATTTTCATGCTTCCAGGGGCCCAAAACACAAGATTAATGGAATGGTTAAAAGTGCATGAAAATGGCCAATTTACTCACTCTGAGTTCTCAAAAAGGGTTTCTTCACCCCGGAAAGTGAAATAAATACCATTTGGAGGCATTTAATGTTCGAGCAAAAACGGCTGATTTTCGACAAAAGAGATAACACCCCCCCATTACGTCATGCTTCAGAAATGTGGAAAATGGTCCGTTTTCAAATGTTTTATTTTTGAACGTCAGTTCACATTTGTAGGTGGATCATCAGTGTTAGAGCTAAAATTAGCATGTTTAAAGTGATTTTCATGCTTCCAGGGGCTCGGGAAGTGAAATAAATACCATTTGGAGGCATTTAATGTTCGAGCAAAAACGGCTGATTTTCGACAAAAGAGATAACACCCCCCCATTAGGTCATGCTTCAGAAATGTGGAAAATGGTCCGTTTTCAAATGTTTTATTTTTGAACGTCAGTTCACATTTGTAGGTGGATCATCAGTGTTAGAGCTAAAATTAGCATGTTTAAAGTGATTTTCATGCTTCCAGGGGCCCAAAACACAAGATTTATGGAATGGTTAAAAGTGCATGAAAATGGCCAATTTACTCACTCTGAGTTCTCAAAAAGGGTTTCTTCACCCCGGGAAGTTAATTAAATACCATTTGGAGGCATTTAATGTTCGAGCAAAAACGGCTGATTTTCGACAAAAGAGATAACACCCCCCCATTACGTCATGCTTCAGAAATGTGGAAAATGGTCCGTTTTCAAATGTTTTATTTTTGAACGTCAGTTCACATTTGTAGGTGGATCATCAGTGTTAGAGCTAAAATTAGCATGTTTAAAGTGATTTTCATGCTTCCAGGGGCCCAAAACACAGTTTTATGGAATGGGTAAAAGTGCATGAAAATGGTCAATTTACTTACTCTGAGTTCTCAAAAAGGGTTTCTTCACCCCGGGAAGTGAAATAAATACCATTTGGAGGCATTTAATGTTCGAGCAAAAACGGCTGATTTTCGACAAAAGAGATAACACCCCCCCATTACGTCATGCTTCAGAAATGTGGAAAATGGTCCGTTTTCAAATGTTTTATTTTTGAACGTCAGTTCACATTTGTAGGTGGATCATCAGTGTTAGAGCTAAAATAAGCATGTTTAAAGTGATTTTCATGCTTCCAGGGGCTCGGGAAGTGAAATAAATACCATTTGGAGGCATTTAATGTTCGAGCAAAAACGGCTGATTTTCGACAAAAGAGATAACACCCCCCCATTACGTCATGCTTCAGAAATGTGGAAAATGGTCCGTTTTCAAATGTTTTATTTTTGAACGTCAGTTCACATTTGTAGGTGGATCATCAGTGTTAGAGCTAAAATTAGCATGTTTAAAGTGATTTTCATGCTTCCAGGGGCTCGGGAAGTGACATAAATACCATTTGGAGGCATTTAATGTTCGAGCAAAAACGGCTGATTTTCGACAAAAGAGATAACACCCCCCCCCATTACGTCATGCTTCAGAAATGTGGAAAATGGTCCGTTTTCAAATGTTTTATTTTTGAACGTCAGTTCACATTTGTAGGTGGATCATCAGTGTTAGAGCTAAAATTAGCATGTTTAAAGTGATTTTCATGCTTCCAGGGGCCCAAAACACAAGATTTATGGAATGGTTAAAAGTGCATGAAAATGGCCAATTTACTCACTCTGAGTTCTCAAAAAGGGTTTCTTCACCCCGGGAAGTTAATTAAATACCATTTGGAGGCATTTAATGTTCGAGCAAAAACGGCTGATTTTCGACAAAAGAGATAACACCCCCCCATTACGTCATGCTTCAGAAATGTGGAAAATGGTCCGTTTTCAAATGTTTTATTTTTGAACGTCAGTTCACATTTGTAGGTGGATCATCAGTGTTAGAGCTAAAATTAGCATGTTTAAAGTGATTTTCATGCTTCCAGGGGCCCAAAACACAAGATTTATGGAATGGTTAAAAGTGCATGAAAATGGCCAATTTACTCACTCTGAGTTCTCAAAAAGGGTTTCTTCACCCCGGGAAGTTAATTAAATACCATTTGGAGGCATTTAATGTTCGAGCAAAAACGGCTGATTTTCGACAAAAGAGATAACACCCCCCCATTACGTCATGCTTCAGAAATGTGGAAAATGGTCCGTTTTCAAATGTTTTATTTTTGAACGTCAGTTCACATTTGTAGGTGGATCATCAGTGTTAGAGCTAAAATTAGCATGTTTAAAGTGATTTTCATGCTTCCAGGGGCTCGGGAAGTTAATTAAATACCATTTGGAGGCATTTAATGTTCGAGCAAAAACGGCTGATTTTCGACAAAAGAGATAACACCCCCCCCATTACGTCAAGCTTCAGAAATGTGGAAAATGGTCCGTTTTCAAATGTTTTATTTTTGAACGTCAGTTCACATTTGTAGGTGGATCATCAGTGTTAGAGCTAAAATTAGCATGTTTAAAGTGATTTTCATGCTTCCAGGGGCCCAAAACACAAGATTTATGGAATGGTTAAAAGTGCATGAAAATGGCCAATTTACTCACTCTGAGTTCTCAAAAAGGGTTTCTTCCCCCCGGGAAGTTAATTAAATACCATTTGGAGGCATTTAATGTTCGAGCAAAAACGGCTGATTTTCGACAAAAGAGATAACACCCCCCCATTACGTCATGCTTCAGAAATGTGGAAAATGGTCCGTTTTCAAATGTTTTATTTTTGAACGTCAGTTCACATTTGTAGGTGGATCATCAGTGTTAGAGCTAAAATTAGCATGTTTAAAGTGATTTTCATGCTTCCAGGGGCCCAAAACACAAGATTAATGGAATGGTTAAAAGTGCATGAAAATGGCCAATTTACTCACTCTGAGTTCTCAAAAAGGGTTTCTTCACCCCGGGAAGTGAAATAAATACCATTTGGAGGCATTTAATGTTCGAGCAAAAACGGCTGATTTTCGACAAAAGAGATAACACCCCCCCCATTACGTCATGCTTCAGAAATGTGGAAAATGGTCCGTTTTCAAATGTTTTATTTTTGAACGTCAGTTCACATTTGTAGGTGGATCATCAGTGTTAGAGCTAAAATTAGCATGTTTAAAGTGATTTTCATGCTTCCAGGGGCTCGGGAAGTTAATTAAATACCATTTGGAGGCATTTAATGTTCGAGCAAAAACGGCTGATTTTCGACAAAAGAGATAACACCCCCCCATTACGTCATGCTTCAGAAATGTGGAAAATGGTCCGTTTTCAAATGTTTTATTTTTGAACGTCAGTTCACATTTGTAGGTGGATCATCAGTGTTAGAGCTAAAATTAGCATGTTTAAAGTGATTTTCATGCTTCCAGGGGCCCAAAACACAAGATTTATGGAATGGTTAAAAGTGCATGAAAATGGCCAATTTACTCACTCTGAGTTCTCAAAAAGGGTTTCTTCACCCCGGGAAGTTAATTAAATACCATTTGGAGGCATTTAATGTTCGAGCAAAAACGGCTGATTTTCGACAAAAGAGATAACACCCCCCCATTACGTCATGCTTCAGAAATGTGGAAAATGGTCCGTTTTCAAATGTTTTATTTTTGAACGTCAGTTCACATTTGTAGGTGGATCATCAGTGTTAGAGCTAAAATTAGCATGTTTAAAGTGATTTTCATGCTTCCAGGGGCTCGGGAAGTTAATTAAATACCATTTGGAGGCATTTAATGTTCGAGCAAAAACGGCTGATTTTCGACAAAAGAGATAACACCCCCCCCATTACGTCATGCTTCAGAAATGTGGAAAATGGTCCGTTTTCAAATGTTTTATTTTTGAACGTCAGTTCACATTTGTAGGTGGATCATCAGTGTTAGATCTAAAATTAGCATGTTTAAAGTGATTTTCATGCTTCCAGGGGCCCAAAACACAAGATTTATGGAATGGTTAAAAGTGCATGAAAATGGCCAATTTACTCACTCTGAGTTCTCAAAAAGGGTTTCTTCACCCCGGGAAGTTAACCCCTTCAGCGCTAATGACAAGGGTAACTCGTCATGGAGTTTCCATTGATTTCAATGGAAATTACATTGAAGTGCAATCAGAGGCATAGCATCCAAGTGGTTAATTAAATACCATTTGGAGGCATTTAATGTTCGAGCAAAAACGGCTGATTTTCGACAAAAGAGATAACACCCCCCCATTACGTCATGCTTCAGAAATGTGGAAAATGGTCCGTTTTCAAATGTTTTATTTTTGAACGTCAGTTCACATTTGTAGGTGGATCATCAGTGTTAGAGCTAAAATTAGCATGTTTAAAGTGATTTTCATGCTTCCAGGGGCTCGGGAAGTTAATTAAATACCATTTGGAGGCATTTAATGTTCGAGCAAAAACGGCTGATTTTCGACAAAAGAGATAACACCCCCCCATTACGTCATGCTTCAGAAATGTGGAAAATGGTCCGTTTTCAAATGTTTTATTTTTGAACGTCAGTTCACATTTGTAGGTGGATCATCAGTGTTAGAGCTAAAATTAGCATGTTTAAAGTGATTTTCATGCTTCCAGGGGCTCGGGAAGTGAAATAAATACCATTTGGAGGCATTTAATGTTCGAGCAAAAACGGCTGATTTTCGACAAAAGAGATAACACCCCCCCATTACGTCATGCTTCAGAAATGTGGAAAATGGTCCGTTTTCAAATGTTTTATTTTTGAACGTCAGTTCACATTTGTAGGTGGATCATCAGTGTTAGAGCTAAAATTAGCATGTTTAAAGTGATTTTCATGCTTCCAGGGGCTCGGGAAGTTAATTAAATACCATTTGGAGGCATTTAATGTTCGAGCAAAAACGGCTGATTTTCGACAAAAGAGATAACACCCCCCCATTACGTCATGCTTCAGAAATGTGGAAAATGGTCCGTTTTCAAATGTTTTATTTTTGAACGTCAGTTCACATTTGTAGGTGGATCATCAGTGTTAGAGCTAAAATTAGCATGTTTAAAGTGATTTTCATGCTTCCAGGGGCCCAAAACACAAGATTAATGGAATGGTTAAAAGTGCATGAAAATGGCCAATTTACTCACTCTGAGTTCTCAAAAAGGGTTTCTTCACCCCGGGAAGTGAAATAAATACCATTTGGAGGCATTTAATGTTCGAGCAAAAACGGCTGATTTTCGACAAAAGAGATAACACCCCCCCATTACGTCATGCTTCAGAAATGTGGAAAATGGTCCGTTTTCAAATGTTTTATTTTTGAACGTCAGTTCACATTTGTAGGTGGATCATCAGTGTTAGAGCTAAAATTAGCATGTTTAAAGTGATTTTCATGCTTCCAGGGGCTCGGGAAGTTAATTAAATACCATTTGGAGGCATTTAATGTTCGAGCAAAAACGGCTGATTTTCGACAAAAGAGATAACACCCCCCCCATTACGTCATGCTTCAGAAATGTGGAAAATGGTCCGTTTTCAAATGTTTTATTTTTGAACGTCAGTTCACATTTGTAGGTGGATCATCAGTGTTAGAGCTAAAATTAGCATGTTTAAAGTGATTTTCATGCTTCCAGGGGCTCGGGAAGTGAAATAAATACCATTTGGAGGCATTTAATGTTCGAGCAAAAACGGCTGATTTTCGACAAAAGAGATAACACCCCCCCATTACGTCATGCTTCAGAAATGTGGAAAATGGTCCGTTTTCAAATGTTTTATTTTTGAACGTCAGTTCACATTTGTAGGTGGATCATCAGTGTTAGAGCTAAAATTAGCATGTTTAAAGTGATTTTCATGCTTCCAGGGGCTCGGGAAGTTAATTAAATACCATTTGGAGGCATTTAATGTTCGAGCAAAAACGGCTGATTTTCGACAAAAGAGATAACACCCCCCCATTACGTCATGCTTCAGAAATGTGGAAAATGGTCCGTTTTCAAATGTTTTATTTTTGAACGTCAGTTCACATTTGTAGGTGGATCATCAGTGTTAGAGCTAAAATTAGCATGTTTAAAGTGATTTTCATGCTTCCAGGGGCCCAAAACACAAGATTAATGGAATGGTTAAAAGTGCATGAAAATGGCCAATTTACTCACTCTGAGTTCTCAAAAAGGGTTTCTTCACCCCGGGAAGTGAAATAAATACCATTTGGAGGCATTTAATGTTCGAGCAAAAACGGCTGATTTTCGACAAAAGAGATAACACCCCCCCATTACGTCATGCTTCAGAAATGTGGAAAATGGTCCGTTTTCAAATGTTTTATTTTTGAACGTCAGTTCACATTTGTAGGTGGATCATCAGTGTTCGAGCTAAAATTAGCATGTTTAAAGTGATTTTCATGCTTCCAGGGGCTCGGGAAGTTAATTAAATACCATTTGGAGGCATTTAATGTTCGAGCAAAAACGGCTGATTTTCGACAAAAGAGATAACACCCCCCCATTACGTCATGCTTCAGAAATGTGGAAAATGGTCCGTTTTCAAATGTTTTATTTTTGAACGTCAGTTCACATTTGTAGGTGGATCATCAGTGTTAGAGCTAAAATTAGCATGTTTAAAGTGATTTTCATGCTTCCAGGGGCTCGGGAAGTTAATTAAATACCATTTGGAGGCATTTAATGTTCGAGCAAAAACGGCTGATTTTCGACAAAAGAGATAACACCCCCCCCATTACGTCATGCTTCAGAAATGTGGAAAATGGTCCGTTTTCAAATGTTTTATTTTTGAACGTCAGTTCACATTTGTAGGTGGATCATCAGTGTTAGAGCTAAAATTAGCATGTTTAAAGTGATTTTCATGCTTCCAGGGGCCCAAAACACAAGATTTATGGAATGGTTAAAAGTGCATGAAAATGGCCAATTTACTCACTCTGAGTTCTCAAAAAGGGTTTCTTCACCCCGGGAAGTTAATTAAATACCATTTGGAGGCATTTAATGTTCGAGCAAAAACGGCTGATTTTCGACAAAAGAGATAACACCCCCCCATTACGTCATGCTTCAGAAATGTGGAAAATGGTCCGTTTTCAAATGTTTTATTTTTGAACGTCAGTTCACATTTGTAGGTGGATCATCAGTGTTAGAGCTAAAATTAGCATGTTTAAAGTGATTTTCATGCTTCCAGGGGCTCGGGAAGTTAATTAAATACCATTTGGAGGCATTTAATGTTCGAGCAAAAACGGCTGATTTTCGACAAAAGAGATAACACCCCCCCATTACGTCATGCTTCAGAAATGTGGAAAATGGTCCGTTTTCAAATGTTTTATTTTTGAACGTCAGTTCACATTTGTAGGTGGATCATCAGTGTTAGAGCTAAAATTAGCATGTTTAAAGTGATTTTCATGTTTCCAGGGGCTCGGGAAGTGAAATAAATACCATTTGGAGGCATTTAATGTTCGAGCAAAAACGGCTGATTTTCGACAAAAGAGATAACACCCCCCCATTACGTCATGCTTCAGAAATGTGGAAAATGGTCCGTTTTCAAATGTTTTATTTTTGAACGTCAGTTCACATTTGTAGGTGGATCATCAGTGTTAGAGCTAAAATTAGCATGTTTAAAGTGATTTTCATGCTTCCAGGGGCTCGGGAAGTTAATTAAATACCATTTGGAGGCATTTAATGTTCGAGCAAAAACGGCTGATTTTCGACAAAAGAGATAACACCCCCCCATTACGTCATGCTTCAGAAATGTGGAAAATGGTCCGTTTTCAAATGTTTTATTTTTGAACGTCAGTTCACATTTGTAGGTGGATCATCAGTGTTAGAGCTAAAATTAGCATGTTTAAAGTGATTTTCATGCTTCCAGGGGCCCAAAACACAAGATTTATGGAATGGTTAAAAGTGCATGAAAATGGCCAATTTACTCACTCTGAGTTCTCAAAAAGGGTTTCTTCCCCCCGGGAAGTTAAATAAATACCATTTGGAGGCATTTAATGTTCGAGCAAAAACGGCTGATTTTCGACAAAAGAGATAACACCCCCCCATTACGTCATGCTTCAGAAATGTGGAAAATGGTCCGTTTTCAAATGTTTTATTTTTGAACGTCAGTTCACATTTGTAGGTGGATCATCAGTGTTAGAGCTAAAATTAGCATGTTTAAAGTGATTTTCATGCTTCCAGGGGCTCGGGAAGTTAATTAAATACCATTTGGAGGCATTTAATGTTCGAGCAAAAACGGCTGATTTTCGACAAAAGAGATAACACCCCCCCATTACGTCATGCTTCAGAAATGTGGAAAATGGTCCGTTTTCAAATGTTTTATTTTTGAACGTCAGTTCACATTTGTAGGTGGATCATCAGTGTTAGAGCTAAAATTAGCATGTTTAAAGTGATTTTCATGCTTCCAGGGGCCCAAAACACAAGATTAATGGAATGGTTAAAAGTGCATGAAAATGGCCAATTTACTCACTCTGAGTTCTCAAAAAGGGTTTCTTCACCCCGGGAAGTGAAATAAATACCATTTGGAGGCATTTAATGTTCGAGCAAAAACGGCTGATTTTCGACAAAAGAGATAACACCCCCCCATTACGTCATGCTTCAGAAATGTGGAAAATGGTCCGTTTTCAAATGTTTTATTTTTGAACGTCAGTTCACATTTGTAGGTGGATCATCAGTGTTAGAGCTAAAATTAGCATGTTTAAAGTGATTTTCATGCTTCCAGGGGCTCGGGAAGTTAATTAAATACCATTTGGAGGCATTTAATGTTCGAGCAAAAACGGCTGATTTTCGACAAAAGAGATAACACCCCCCCATTACGTCATGCTTCAGAAATGTGGAAAATGGTCCGTTTTCAAATGTTTTATTTTTGAACGTCAGTTCACATTTGTAGGTGGATCATCAGTGTTAGAGCTAAAATTAGCATGTTTAAAGTGATTTTCATGCTTCCAGGGGCCCAAAACACAAGATTTATGGAATGGTTAAAAGTGCATGAAAATGGCCAATTTACTCACTCTGAGTTCTCAAAAAGGGTTTCTTCACCCCGGGAAGTTAATTAAATACCATTTGGAGGCATTTAATGTTCGAGCAAAAACGGCTGATTTTCGACAAAAGAGATAACACCCCCCCATTACGTCATGCTTCAGAAATGTGGAAAATGGTCCGTTTTCAAATGTTTTATTTTTGAACGTCAGTTCACATTTGTAGGTGGATCATCAGTGTTAGAGCTAAAATTAGCATGTTTAAAGTGATTTTCATGCTTCCAGGGGCTCGGGAAGTTAATTAAATACCATTTGGAGGCATTTAATGTTCGAGCAAAAACGGCTGATTTTCGACAAAAGAGATAACACCCCCCCCCATTACGTCATGCTTCAGAAATGTGGAAAATGGTCCGTTTTCAAATGTTTTATTTTTGAACGTCAGTTCACATTTGTAGGTGGATCATCAGTGTTAGAGCTAAAATTAGCATGTTTAAAGTGATTTTCATGCTTCCAGGGGCCCAAAACACAAGATTTATGGAATGGTTAAAAGTGCATGAAAATGGCCAATTTACTCACTCTGAGTTCTCAAAAAGGGTTTCTTCACCCCGGGAAGTTAATTAAATACCATTTGGAGGCATTTAATGTTCGAGCAAAAACGGCTGATTTTCGACAAAAGAGATAACACCCCCCATTACGTCATGCTTCAGAAATGTGGAAAATGGTCCGTTTTCAAATGTTTTATTTTTGAACGTCAGTTCACATTTGTAGGTGGATCATCAGTGTTAGAGCTAAAATTAGCATGTTTAAAGTGATTTTCATGCTTCCAGGGGCTCGGGAAGTTAATTAAATACCATTTGGAGGCATTTAATGTTCGAGCAAAAATGGCTGATTTTCGACAAAAGAGATAACACCCCCCCATTACGTCATGCTTCAGAAATGTGGAAAATGGTCCGTTTTCAAATGTTTTATTTTTGAACGTCAGTTCACATTTGTAGGTGGATCATCAGTGTTAGAGCTAAAATTAGCATGTTTAAAGTGATTTTCATGCTTCCAGGGGCTCGGGAAGTGAAATAAATACCATTTGGAGGCATTTAATGTTCGAGCAAAAACGGCTGATTTTCGACAAAAGAGATAACACCCCCCCATTACGTCATGCTTCAGAAATGTGGAAAATGGTCCGTTTTCAAATGTTTTATTTTTGAACGTCAGTTCACATTTGTAGGTGGATCATCAGTGTTAGAGCTAAAATTAGCATGTTTAAAGTGATTTTCATGCTTCCAGGGGCTCGGGAAGTTAATTAAATACCATTTGGAGGCATTTAATGTTCGAGCAAAAACGGCTGATTTTCGACAAAAGAGATAACACCCCCCCATTACGTCATGCTTCAGAAATGTGGAAAATGGTCCGTTTTCAAATGTTTTATTTTTGAACGTCAGTTCACATTTGTAGGTGGATCATCAGTGTTAGAGCTAAAATTAGCATGTTTAAAGTGATTTTCATGCTTCCAGGGGCCCAAAACACAAGATTAATGGAATGGTTAAAAGTGCATGAAAATGGCCAATTTACTCACTCTGAGTTCTCAAAAAGGGTTTCTTCACCCCGGGAAGTGAAATAAATACCATTTGGAGGCATTTAATGTTCGAGCAAAAACGGCTGATTTTCGACAAAAGAGATAACACCCCCCCATTACGTCATGCTTCAGAAATGTGGAAAATGGTCCGTTTTCAAATGTTTTATTTTTGAACGTCAGTTCACATTTGTAGGTGGATCATCAGTGTTAGAGCTAAAATTAGCATGTTTAAAGTGATTTTCATGCTTCCAGGGGCTCGGGAAGTTAATTAAATACCATTTGGAGGCATTTAATGTTCGAGCAAAAACGGCTGATTTTCGACAAAAGAGATAACACCCCCCCCATTACGTCATGCTTCAGAAATGTGGAAAATGGTCAGTTTTCAAATGTTTTATTTTTGAACGTCAGTTCACATTTGTAGGTGGATCATCAGTGTTAGAGCTAAAATTAGCATGTTTAAAGTGATTTTCATGCTTCCAGGGGCTCGGGAAGTGAAATGAATACCATTTGGAGGCATTTAATGTTCGAGCAAAAACGGCTGATTTTCGACAAAAGAGATAACACCCCCCCATTACGTCATGCTTCAGAAATGTGGAAAATGGTCCGTTTTCAAATGTTTTATTTTTGAACGTCAGTTCACATTTGTAGGTGGATCATCAGTGTTAGAGCTAAAATTAGCATGTTTAAAGTGATTTTCATGCTTCCAGGGGCTCGGGAAGTTAATTAAATACCATTTGGAGGCATTTAATGTTCGAGCAAAAACGGCTGATTTTCGACAAAAGAGATAACACCCCCCCATTACGTCATGCTTCAGAAATGTGGAAAATGGTCCGTTTTCAAATGTTTTATTTTTGAACGTCAGTTCACATTTGTAGGTGGATCATCAGTGTTAGAGCTAAAATTAGCATGTTTAAAGTGATTTTCATGCTTCCAGGGGCCCAAAACACAAGATTTATGGAATGGTTAAAAGTGCATGAAAATGGCCAATTTACTCACTCTGAGTTCTCAAAAAGGGTTTCTTCACCCCGGGAAGTTAATTAAATACCATTTGGAGGCATTTAATGTTCGAGCAAAAACGGCTGATTTTCGACAAAAGAGATAACACCCCCCCATTACGTCATGCTTCAGAAATGTGGAAAATGGTCCGTTTTCAAATGTTTTATTTTTGAACGTCAGTTCACATTTGTAGGTGGATCATCAGTGTTAGAGCTAAAATTAGCATGTTTAAAGTGATTTTCATGCTTCCAGGGGCTCGGGAAGTTAATTAAATACCATTTGGAGGCATTTAATGTTCGAGCAAAAACGGCTGATTTTCGACAAAAGAGATAACACCCCCCCCCATTACGTCATGCTTCAGAAATGTGGAAAATGGTCCGTTTTCAAATGTTTTATTTTTGAACGTCAGTTCACATTTGTAGGTGGATCATCAGTGTTAGAGCTAAAATTAGCATGTTTAAAGTGATTTTCATGCTTCCAGGGGCCCAAAACACAAGATTTATGGAATGGTTAAAAGTGCATGAAAATGGCCAATTTACTCACTCTGAGTTCTCAAAAAGGGTTTCTTCACCCCGGGAAGTTAATTAAATACCATTTGGAGGCATTTAATGTTCGAGCAAAAACGGCTGATTTTCGACAAAAGAGATAACACCCCCCATTACGTCATGCTTCAGAAATGTGGAAAATGGTCCGTTTTCAAATGTTTTATTTTTGAACGTCAGTTCACATTTGTAGGTGGATCATCAGTGTTAGAGCTAAAATTAGCATGTTTAAAGTGATTTTCATGCTTCCAGGGGCTCGGGAAGTTAATTAAATACCATTTGGAGGCATTTAATGTTCGAGCAAAAATGGCTGATTTTCGACAAAAGAGATAACACCCCCCCATTACGTCATGCTTCAGAAATGTGGAAAATGGTCCGTTTTCAAATGTTTTATTTTTGAACGTCAGTTCACATTTGTAGGTGGATCATCAGTGTTAGAGCTAAAATTAGCATGTTTAAAGTGATTTTCATGCTTCCAGGGGCTCGGGAAGTGAAATAAATACCATTTGGAGGCATTTAATGTTCGAGCAAAAACGGCTGATTTTCGACAAAAGAGATAACACCCCCCCATTACGTCATGCTTCAGAAATGTGGAAAATGGTCCGTTTTCAAATGTTTTATTTTTGAACGTCAGTTCACATTTGTAGGTGGATCATCAGTGTTAGAGCTAAAATTAGCATGTTTAAAGTGATTTTCATGCTTCCAGGGGCTCGGGAAGTTAATTAAATACCATTTGGAGGCATTTAATGTTCGAGCAAAAACGGCTGATTTTCGACAAAAGAGATAACACCCCCCCATTACGTCATGCTTCAGAAATGTGGAAAATGGTCCGTTTTCAAATGTTTTATTTTTGAACGTCAGTTCACATTTGTAGGTGGATCATCAGTGTTAGAGCTAAAATTAGCATGTTTAAAGTGATTTTCATGCTTCCAGGGGCCCAAAACACAAGATTAATGGAATGGTTAAAAGTGCATGAAAATGGCCAATTTACTCACTCTGAGTTCTCAAAAAGGGTTTCTTCACCCCGGGAAGTGAAATAAATACCATTTGGAGGCATTTAATGTTCGAGCAAAAACGGCTGATTTTCGACAAAAGAGATAACACCCCCCCATTACGTCATGCTTCAGAAATGTGGAAAATGGTCCGTTTTCAAATGTTTTATTTTTGAACGTCAGTTCACATTTGTAGGTGGATCATCAGTGTTAGAGCTAAAATTAGCATGTTTAAAGTGATTTTCATGCTTCCAGGGGCCCAAAACACAAGATTTATGGAATGGTTAAAAGTGCATGAAAATGGCCAATTTACTCACTCTGAGTTCTCAAAAAGGGTTTCTTCCCCCCGGGAAGTTAAATAAATACCATTTGGAGGCATTTAATGTTCGAGCAAAAACGGCTGATTTTCGACAAAAGAGATAACACCCCCCCATTACGTCATGCTTCAGAAATGTGGAAAATGGTCCGTTTTCAAATGTTTTATTTTTGAACGTCAGTTCACATTTGTAGGTGGATCATCAGTGTTAGAGCTAAAATTAGCATGTTTAAAGTGATTTTCATGCTTCCAGGGGCTCGGGAAGTTAATTAAATACCATTTGGAGGCATTTAATGTTCGAGCAAAAACGGCTGATTTTCGACAAAAGAGATAACACCCCCCCATTACGTCATGCTTCAGAAATGTGGAAAATGGTCCGTTTTCAAATGTTTTATTTTTGAACGTCAGTTCACATTTGTAGGTGGATCATCAGTGTTAGAGCTAAAATTAGCATGTTTAAAGTGATTTTCATGCTTCCAGGGGCCCAAAACACAAGATTAATGGAATGGTTAAAAGTGCATGAAAATGGCCAATTTACTCACTCTGAGTTCTCAAAAAGGGTTTCTTCACCCCGGGAAGTGAAATAAATACCATTTGGAGGCATTTAATGTTCGAGCAAAAACGGCTGATTTTCGACAAAAGAGATAACACCCCCCCATTACGTCATGCTTCAGAAATGTGGAAAATGGTCCGTTTTCAAATGTTTTATTTTTGAACGTCAGTTCACATTTGTAGGTGGATCATCAGTGTTAGAGCTAAAATTAGCATGTTTAAAGTGATTTTCATGCTTCCAGGGGCTCGGGAAGTTAATTAAATACCATTTGGAGGCATTTAATGTTCGAGCAAAAACGGCTGATTTTCGACAAAAGAGATAACACCCCCCCATTACGTCATGCTTCAGAAATGTGGAAAATGGTCCGTTTTCAAATGTTTTATTTTTGAACGTCAGTTCACATTTGTAGGTGGATCATCAGTGTTAGAGCTAAAATTAGCATGTTTAAAGTGATTTTCATGCTTCCAGGGGCCCAAAACACAAGATTTATGGAATGGTTAAAAGTGCATGAAAATGGCCAATTTACTCACTCTGAGTTCTCAAAAAGGGTTTCTTCACCCCGGGAAGTTAATTAAATACCATTTGGAGGCATTTAATGTTCGAGCAAAAACGGCTGATTTTCGACAAAAGAGATAACACCCCCCCATTACGTCATGCTTCAGAAATGTGGAAAATGGTCCGTTTTCAAATGTTTTATTTTTGAACGTCAGTTCACATTTGTAGGTGGATCATCAGTGTTAGAGCTAAAATTAGCATGTTTAAAGTGATTTTCATGCTTCCAGGGGCTCGGGAAGTTAATTAAATACCATTTGGAGGCATTTAATGTTCGAGCAAAAACGGCTGATTTTCGACAAAAGAGATAACACCCCCCCCATTACGTCATGCTTCAGAAATGTGGAAAATGGTCCGTTTTCAAATGTTTTATTTTTGAACGTCAGTTCACATTTGTAGGTGGATCATCAGTGTTAGAGCTAAAATTAGCATGTTTAAAGTGATTTTCATGCTTCCAGGGGCCCAAAACACAAGATTTATGGAATGGTTAAAAGTGCATGAAAATGGCCAATTTACTCACTCTGAGTTCTCAAAAAGGGTTTCTTCACCCCGGGAAGTTAATTAAATACCATTTGGAGGCATTTAATGTTCGAGCAAAAACGGCTGATTTTCGACAAAAGAGATAACACCCCCCATTACGTCATGCTTCAGAAATGTGGAAAATGGTCCGTTTTCAAATGTTTTATTTTTGAACGTCAGTTCACATTTGTAGGTGGATCATCAGTGTTAGAGCTAAAATTAGCATGTTTAAAGTGATTTTCATGCTTCCAGGGGCTCGGGAAGTTAATTAAATACCATTTGGAGGCATTTAATGTTCGAGCAAAAATGGCTGATTTTCGACATCATTTAAGAGATAACACCCCCCATTACGTCATGCTTCAGAAATGTGGAAAATGGTCCGTTTTCAAATGTTTTATTTTTGAACGTCAGTTCACATTTGTAGGTGGATCATCAGTGTTAGAGCTAAAATTAGCATGTTTAAAGTGATTTTCATGCTTCCAGGGGCTCGGGAAGTGAAATAAATACCATTTGGAGGCATTTAATGTTCGAGCAAAAACGGCTGATTTTCGACAAAAGAGATAACACCCCCCCATTACGTCATGCTTCAGAAATGTGGAAAATGGTCCGTTTTCAAATGTTTTATTTTTGAACGTCAGTTCACATTTGTAGGTGGATCATCAGTGTTAGAGCTAAAATTAGCATGTTTAAAGTGATTTTCATGCTTCCAGGGGCTCGGGAAGTTAATTAAATACCATTTGGAGGCATTTAATGTTCGAGCAAAAACGGCTGATTTTCGACAAAAGAGATAACACCCCCCCATTACGTCATGCTTCAGAAATGTGGAAAATGGTCCGTTTTCAAATGTTTTATTTTTGAACGTCAGTTCACATTTGTAGGTGGATCATCAGTGTTAGAGCTAAAATTAGCATGTTTAAAGTGATTTTCATGCTTCCAGGGGCCCAAAACACAAGATTAATGGAATGGTTAAAAGTGCATGAAAATGGCCAATTTACTCACTCTGAGTTCTCAAAAAGGGTTTCTTCACCCCGGGAAGTGAAATAAATACCATTTGGAGGCATTTAATGTTCGAGCAAAAACGGCTGATTTTCGACAAAAGAGATAACACCCCCCCATTACGTCATGCTTCAGAAATGTGGAAAATGGTCCGTTTTCAAATGTTTTATTTTTGAACGTCAGTTCACATTTGTAGGTGGATCATCAGTGTTAGAGCTAAATTAGCATGTTTAAAGTGATTTTCATGCTTCCAGGGGCTCGGGAAGTTAATTAAATACCATTTGGAGGCATTTAATGTTCGAGCAAAAACGGCTGATTTTCGAAAAGAGATAACACCCCCCCCATTACGTCATGCTTCAGAAATGTGGAAAATGGTCAGTTTTCAAATGTTTTATTTTTGAACGTCAGTTCACATTTGTAGGTGGATCATCAGTGTTAGAGCTAAAATTAGCATGTTTAAAGTGATTTTCATGCTTCCAGGGGCTCGGGAAGTGAAATGAATACCATTTGGAGGCATTTAATGTTCGAGCAAAAACGGCTGATTTTCGACAAAAGAGATAACACCCCCCCATTACGTCATGCTTCAGAAATGTGGAAAATGGTCCGTTTTCAAATGTTTTATTTTTGAACGTCAGTTCACATTTGTAGGTGGATCATCAGTGTTAGAGCTAAAATTAGCATGTTTAAAGTGATTTTCATGCTTCCAGGGGCTCGGGAAGTTAATTAAATACCATTTGGAGGCATTTAATGTTCAAGCAAAAACGGCTGATTTTCGACAAAAGAGATAACACCCCCCCATTACGTCATGCTTCAGAAATGTGGAAAATGGTCCGTTTTCAAATGTTTTATTTTTGAACGTCAGTTCACATTTGTAGGTGGATCATCAGTGTTAGAGCTAAAATTAGCATGTTTAAAGTGATTTTCATGCTTCCAGGGGCTCGGGAAGTTAATTAAATACCATTTGGAGGCATTTAATGTTCGAGCAAAAACGGCTGATTTTCGACAAAAGAGATAACACCCCCCCATTACGTTATGCTTCAGAAATGTGGAAAATGGTCCGTTTTCAAATGTTTTATTTTTGAACGTCAGTTCACATTTGTAGGTGGATCATCAGTGTTAGAGCTAAAATTAGCATGTTTAAAGTGATTTTCATGCTTCCAGGGGCCCAAAACACAAGATTAATGGAATGGTTAAAAGTGCATGAAAATGGCCAATTTACTCACTCTGAGTTCTCAAAAAGGGTTTCTTCACCCCGGGAAGTGAAATAAATACCATTTGGAGGCATTTAATGTTCGAGCAAAAACGGCTGATTTTCGACAAAAGAGATAACACCCCCCCATTACGTCATGCTTCAGAAATGTGGAAAATGGTCCGTTTTCAAATGTTTTATTTTTGAACGTCAGTTCACATTTGTAGGTGGATCATCAGTGTTAGAGCTAAAATTAGCATGTTTAAAGTGATTTTCATGCTTCCAGGGGCCCAAAACACAAGATTTATGGAATGGTTAAAAGTGCATGAAAATGGCCAATTTACTCACTCTGAGTTCTCAAAAAGGGTTTCTTCACCCCGGGAAGTTAATTAAATACCATTTGGAGGCATTTAATGTTCGAGCAAAAACGGCTGATTTTCGACAAAAGAGATAACACCCCCCCATTACGTCATGCTTCAGAAATGTGGAAAATGGTCCGTTTTCAAATGTTTTATTTTTGAACGTCAGTTCACATTTGTAGGTGGATCATCAGTGTTAGAGCTAAAATTAGCATGTTTAAAGTGATTTTCATGCTTCCAGGGGCTCGGGAAGTTAATTAAATACCATTTGGAGGCATTTAATGTTCGAGCAAAAACGGCTGATTTTCGACAAAAGAGATAACACCCCCCCATTACGTCATGCTACAGAAATGTGGAAAATGGTCCGTTTTCAAATGTTTTATTTTTGAACGTCAGTTCACATTTGTAGGTGGATCATCAGTGTTAGAGCTAAAATTAGCATGTTTAAAGTGATTTTCATGCTTCCAGGGGCCCAAAACACAAGATTTATGGAATGGTTAAAAGTGCATGAAAATGGCCAATTTACTCACTCTGAGTTCTCAAAAAGGGTTTCTTCACCCCGGGAAGTTAATTAAATACCATTTGGAGGCATTTAATGTTCGAGCAAAAACGGCTGATTTTCGACAAAAGAGATAACACCCCCCCATTACGTCAAGCTTCAGAAATGTGGAAAATGGTCCGTTTTCAAATGTTTTATTTTTGAACGTCAGTTCACATTTGTAGGTGGATCATCAGTGTTAGAGCTAAAATTAGCATGTTTAAAGTGATTTTCATGCTTCCAGGGGCTCGGGAAGTTAATTAAATACCATTTGGAGGCATTTAATGTTCAAGCAAAAACGGCTGATTTTCGACAAAAGAGATAACACCCCCCCATTACGTCATGCTTCAGAAATGTGGAAAATAGTCCGTTTTCAAATGTTTTATTTTTGAACGTCAGTTCACATTTGTAGGTGGATCATCAGTGTTAGAGCTAAAATTAGCATGTTTAAAGTGATTTTCATGCTTCCAGGGGCTCGGGAAGTGAAATAAATACCATTTGGAGGCATTTAATGTTCGAGCAAAAACGGCTGATTTTCGACAAAAGAGATAACACCCCCCCATTACGTCATGCTTCAGAAATGTGGAAAATGGTCAGTTTTCAAATGTTTTATTTTTGAACGTCAGTTCACATTTGTAGGTGGATCATCAGTGTTAGAGCTAAAATTCGCATGTTTAAAGTGATTTTCATGCTTCCAGGGGCTCGGGAAGTTAATTAAATACCATTTGGAGGCATTTAATGTTCGAGCAAAAACGGCTGATTTTCGACAAAAGAGATAACACCCCCCCATTACGTCATGCTTCAGAAATGTGGAAAATGGTCCGTTTTCAAATGTTTTATTTTTGAACGTCAGTTCACATTTGTAGGTGGATCATCAGTGTTAGAGCTAAAATTAGCATGTTTAAAGTTATTTTCATGCTTCCAGGGGCCCAAAACACAAGATTTATGGAATGGTTAAAAGTGCATGAAAATGGCCAATTTACTCACTCTGAGTTCTCAAAAAGGGTTTCTTCACCCCGGGAAGTGAAATAAATACCATTTGGAGGCATTTAATGTTCAAGCAAAAACGGCTGATTTTCGACAAAAGAGATAACACCCCCCCATTACGTCATGCTTCAGAAATGTGGAAAATGGTCCGTTTTCAAATGTTTTATTTTTGAACGTCAGTTCACATTTGTAGGTGGATCATCAGTGTTAGAGCTAAAATTAGCATGTTTAAAGTGATTTTCATGCTTCCAGGGGCTCGGGAAGTTAATTAAATACCATTTGGAGGCATTTAATGTTCGAGCAAAAACGGCTGATTTTCGACAAAAGAGATAACACCCCCCCATTACGTCATGCTTCAGAAATGTGGAAAATGGTCCGTTTTCAAATGTTTTATTTTTGAACGTCAGTTCACATTTGTAGGTGGATCATCAGTGTTAGAGCTAAAATTAGCATGTTTAAAGTGATTTTCATGCTTCCAGGGGCCCAAAACACAAGATTAATGGAATGGTTAAAAGTGCATGAAAATGGCCAATTTACTCACTCTGAGTTCTCAAAAAGGGTTTCTTCACCCCGGGAAGTGAAATAAATACCATTTGGAGGCATTTAATGTTCGAGCAAAAACGGCTGATTTTCAACAAAAGAGATAACACCCCCCCATTACGTCATGCTTCAGAAATGTGGAAAATGGTCCGTTTTCAAATGTTTTATTTTTGAACGTCAGTTCACATTTGTAGGTGGATCATCAGTGTTAGAGCTAAAATTAGCATGTTTAAAGTGATTTTCATGCTTCCAGGGGCCCGGGAAGTTAATTAAATACCATTTGGAGGCATTTAATGTTCGAGCAAAAACGGCTGATTTTCGACAAAAGAGATAACACCCCCCCATTACGTCATGCTTCAGAAATGTGGAAAATGGTCCGTTTTCAAATGTTTTATTTTTGAACGTCAGTTCACATTTGTAGGTGGATCATCAGTGTTAGAGCTAAAATTAGCATGTTTAAAGTGATTTTCATGCTTCCAGGGGCCCAAAACACAAGATTTATGGAATGGTTAAAAGTGCATGAAAATGGCCAATTTACTCACTCTGAGTTCTCAAAAAGGGTTTCTTCACCCCGGGAAGTTAATTAAATACCATTTGGAGGCATTTAATGTTCGAGCAAAAACGGCTGATTTTCGACAAAAGAGATAACACCCCCCCATTACGTCATGCTTCAGAAATGTGGAAAATGGTCCGTTTTCAAATGTTTTATTTTTGAACGTCAGTTCACATTTGTAGGTGGATCATCAGTGTTAGAGCTAAAATTAGCATGTTTAAAGTGATTTTCATGCTTCCAGGGGCCCAAAACACAGTTTTATGGAATGGTTAAAAGTGCATGAAAATGGCCAATTTACTCACTCTGAGTTCTCAAAAAGGGTTTCTTCACCCCGGGAAGTGAAATAAATACCATTTGGAGGCATTTAATGTTCGAGCAAAAACGGCTGATTTTCGACAAAAGAGATAACACCCCCCCATTACGTCATGCTTCAGAAATGTGGAAAATGGTCCGTTTTCAAATGTTTTATTTTTGAACGTCAGTTCACATTTGTAGGTGGATCATCAGTGTTAGAGCTAAAATTAGCATGTTTAAAGTGATTTTCATGCTTCCAGGGGCTCGGGAAGTGAAATAAATACCATTTGGAGGCATTTAATGTTCGAGCAAAAACGGCTGATTTTCGACAAAAGAGATAACACCCCCCCATTAGGTCATGCTTCAGAAATGTGGAAAATGGTCCGTTTTCAAATGTTTTATTTTTGAACGTCAGTTCACATTTGTAGGTGGATCATCAGTGTTAGAGCTAAAATTAGCATGTTTAAAGTGATTTTCATGCTTCCAGGGGCTCGGGAAGTGAAATAAATACCATTTGGAGGCATTTAATGTTCGAGCAAAAACGGCTGATTTTCGACAAAAGAGATAACACCCCCCCATTACGTCATGCTTCAGAAATGTGGAAAATGGTCAGTTTTCAAATGTTTTATTTTTGAACGTCAGTTCACATTTGTAGGTGGATCATCAGTGTTAGAGCTAAAAATAGCATGTTTAAAGTGATTTTCATGCTTCCAGGGGCCCAAAACACAAGATTTATGGAATGGTTAAAAGTGCATGAAAATGGCCAATTTACTCACTCTGAGTTCTCAAAAAGGGTTTCTTCACCCCGGGAAGTTAATTAAATACCATTTGGAGGCATTTAATGTTCGAGCAAAAACGGCTGATTTTCGACAAAAGAGATAACACCCCCCCCATTACGTCATGCTTCAGAAATGTGGAAAATGGTCCGTTTTCAAATGTTTTATTTTTGAACGTCAGTTCACATTTGTAGGTGGATCATCAGTGTTAGAGCTAAAATTAGCATGTTTAAAGTGATTTTCATGCTTCCAGGGGCCCAAAACACAGTTTTATGGAATGGGTAAAAGTGCATGAAAATGGTCAATTTACTTACTCTGAGTTCTCAAAAAGGGTTTCTTCACCCCGGGAAGTGAAATAAATACCATTTGGAGGCATTTAATGTTCGAGCAAAAACGGCTGATTTTCGACAAAAGAGATAACACCCCCCCATTACGTCATGCTTCAGAAATGTGGAAAATGGTCCGTTTTCAAATGTTTTATTTTTGAACGTCAGTTCACATTTGTAGGTGGATCATCAGTGTTAGAGCTAAAATAAGCATGTTTAAAGTGATTTTCATGCTTCCAGGGGCTCGGGAAGTGAAATAAATACCATTTGGAGGCATTTAATGTTCGAGCAAAAACGGCTGATTTTCGACAAAAGAGATAACACCCCCCCATTACGTCATGCTTCAGAAATGTGGAAAATGGTCCGTTTTCAAATGTTTTATTTTTGAACGTCAGTTCACATTTGTAGGTGGATCATCAGTGTTAGAGCTAAAATTAGCATGTTTAAAGTGATTTTCATGCTTCCAGGGGCTCGGGAAGTGACATAAATACCATTTGGAGGCATTTAATGTTCGAGCAAAAACGGCTGATTTTCGACAAAAGAGATAACACCCCCCCCCATTACGTCATGCTTCAGAAATGTGGAAAATGGTCCGTTTTCAAATGTTTTATTTTTGAACGTCAGTTCACATTTGTAGGTGGATCATCAGTGTTAGAGCTAAAATTAGCATGTTTAAAGTGATTTTCATGCTTCCAGGGGCCCAAAACACAAGATTTATGGAATGGTTAAAAGTGCATGAAAATGGCCAATTTACTCACTCTGAGTTCTCAAAAAGGGTTTCTTCACCCCGGGAAGTTAATTAAATACCATTTGGAGGCATTTAATGTTCGAGCAAAAACGGCTGATTTTCGACAAAAGAGATAACACCCCCCCATTACGTCATGCTTCAGAAATGTGGAAAATGGTCCGTTTTCAAATGTTTTATTTTTGAACGTCAGTTCACATTTGTAGGTGGATCATCAGTGTTAGAGCTAAAATTAGCATGTTTAAAGTGATTTTCATGCTTCCAGGGGCCCAAAACACAAGATTTATGGAATGGTTAAAAGTGCATGAAAATGGCCAATTTACTCACTCTGAGTTCTCAAAAAGGGTTTCTTCACCCCGGGAAGTTAATTAAATACCATTTGGAGGCATTTAATGTTCGAGCAAAAACGGCTGATTTTCGACAAAAGAGATAACACCCCCCCATTACGTCATGCTTCAGAAATGTGGAAAATGGTCCGTTTTCAAATGTTTTATTTTTGAACGTCAGTTCACATTTGTAGGTGGATCATCAGTGTTAGAGCTAAAATTAGCATGTTTAAAGTGATTTTCATGCTTCCAGGGGCTCGGGAAGTTAATTAAATACCATTTGGAGGCATTTAATGTTCGAGCAAAAACGGCTGATTTTCGACAAAAGAGATAACACCCCCCCATTACGTCAAGCTTCAGAAATGTGGAAAATGGTCCGTTTTCAAATGTTTTATTTTTGAACGTCAGTTCACATTTGTAGGTGGATCATCAGTGTTAGAGCTAAAATTAGCATGTTTAAAGTGATTTTCATGCTTCCAGGGGCCCAAAACACAAGATTTATGGAATGGTTAAAAGTGCATGAAAATGGCCAATTTACTCACTCTGAGTTCTCAAAAAGGGTTTCTTCCCCCCGGGAAGTTAATTAAATACCATTTGGAGGCATTTAATGTTCGAGCAAAAACGGCTGATTTTCGACAAAAGAGATAACACCCCCCCATTACGTCATGCTTCAGAAATGTGGAAAATGGTCCGTTTTCAAATGTTTTATTTTTGAACGTCAGTTCACATTTGTAGGTGGATCATCAGTGTTAGAGCTAAAATTAGCATGTTTAAAGTGATTTTCATGCTTCCAGGGGCTCGGGAAGTTAATTAAATACCATTTGGAGGCATTTAATGTTCGAGCAAAAACGGCTGATTTTCGACAAAAGAGATAACACCCCCCCATTACGTCATGCTTCAGAAATGTGGAAAATGGTCCGTTTTCAAATGTTTTATTTTTGAACGTCAGTTCACATTTGTAGGTGGATCATCAGTGTTAGAGCTAAAATTAGCATGTTTAAAGTGATTTTCATGCTTCCAGGGGCCCAAAACACAAGATTAATGGAATGGTTAAAAGTGCATGAAAATGGCCAATTTACTCACTCTGAGTTCTCAAAAAGGGTTTCTTCACCCCGGGAAGTAAAATAAATACCATTTGGAGGCATTTAATGTTCGAGCAAAAACGGCTGATTTTCGACAAAAGAGATAACACCCCCCCCATTACGTCATGCTTCAGAAATGTGGAAAATGGTCCGTTTTCAAATGTTTTATTTTTGAACGTCAGTTCACATTTGTAGGTGGATCATCAGTGTTAGAGCTAAAATTAGCATGTTTAAAGTGATTTTCATGCTTCCAGGGGCTCGGGAAGTTAATTAAATACCATTTGGAGGCATTTAATGTTCGAGCAAAAACGGCTGATTTTCGACAAAAGAGATAACACCCCCCCATTACGTCATGCTTCAGAAATGTGGAAAATGGTCCGTTTTCAAATGTTTTATTTTTGAACGTCAGTTCACATTTGTAGGTGGATCATCAGTGTTAGAGCTAAAATTAGCATGTTTAAAGTGATTTTCATGCTTCCAGGGGCCCAAAACACAAGATTTATGGAATGGTTAAAAGTGCATGAAAATGGCCAATTTACTCACTCTGAGTTCTCAAAAAGGGTTTCTTCACCCCGGGAAGTTAATTAAATACCATTTGGAGGCATTTAATGTTCGAGCAAAAACGGCTGATTTTCGACAAAAGAGATAACACCCCCCCATTACGTCATGCTTCAGAAATGTGGAAAATGGTCCGTTTTCAAATGTTTTATTTTTGAACGTCAGTTCACATTTGTAGGTGGATCATCAGTGTTAGAGCTAAAATTAGCATGTTTAAAGTGATTTTCATGCTTCCAGGGGCTCGGGAAGTTAATTAAATACCATTTGGAGGCATTTAATGTTCGAGCAAAAACGGCTGATTTTCGACAAAAGAGATAACACCCCCCCCATTACGTCATGCTTCAGAAATGTGGAAAATGGTCCGTTTTCAAATGTTTTATTTTTGAACGTCAGTTCACATTTGTAGGTGGATCATCAGTGTTAGAGCTAAAATTAGCATGTTTAAAGTGATTTTCATGCTTCCAGGGGCCCAAAACACAAGATTTATGGAATGGTTAAAAGTGCATGAAAATGGCCAATTTACTCACTCTGAGTTCTCAAAAAGGGTTTCTTCACCCCGGGAAGTTAATTAAATACCATTTGGAGGCATTTAATGTTCGAGCAAAAACGGCTGATTTTCGACAAAAGAGATAACATCCCCCCATTACGTCATGCTTCAGAAATGTGGAAAATGGTCCGTTTTCAAATGTTTTATTTTTGAACGTCAGTTCACATTTGTAGGTGGATCATCAGTGTTAGAGCTAAAATTAGCATGTTTAAAGTGATTTTCATGCTTCCAGGGGCCCAAAACACAGTTTTATGGAATGGGTAAAAGTGCATGAAAATGGTCAATTTACTTACTCTGAGTTCTCAAAAAGGGTTTCTTCACCCCGGGAAGTGAAATAAATACCATTTGGAGGCATTTAATGTTCGAGCAAAAACGGCTGATTTTCGACAAAAGAGATAACACCCCCCCATTACGTCATGCTTCAGAAATGTGGAAAATGGTCCGTTTTCAAATGTTTTATTTTTGAACGTCAGTTCACATTTGTAGGTGGATCATCAGTGTTAGAGCTAAAATAAGCATGTTTAAAGTGATTTTCATGCTTCCAGGGGCTCGGGAAGTGAAATAAATACCATTTGGAGGCATTTAATGTTCGAGCAAAAACGGCTGATTTTCGACAAAAGAGATAACACCCCCCCATTACGTCATGCTTCAGAAATGTGGAAAATGGTCCGTTTTCAAATGTTTTATTTTTGAACGTCAGTTCACATTTGTAGGTGGATCATCAGTGTTAGAGCTAAAATTAGCATGTTTAAAGTGATTTTCATGCTTCCAGGGGCTCGGGAAGTGACATAAATACCATTTGGAGGCATTTAATGTTCGAGCAAAAACGGCTGATTTTCGACAAAAGAGATAACACCCCCCCCCATTACGTCATGCTTCAGAAATGTGGAAAATGGTCCGTTTTCAAATGTTTTATTTTTGAACGTCAGTTCACATTTGTAGGTGGATCATCAGTGTTAGAGCTAAAATTAGCATGTTTAAAGTGATTTTCATGCTTCCAGGGGCCCAAAACACAAGATTTATGGAATGGTTAAAAGTGCATGAAAATGGCCAATTTACTCACTCTGAGTTCTCAAAAAGGGTTTCTTCACCCCGGGAAGTTAATTAAATACCATTTGGAGGCATTTAATGTTCGAGCAAAAACGGCTGATTTTCGACAAAAGAGATAACACCCCCCCATTACGTCATGCTTCAGAAATGTGGAAAATGGTCCGTTTTCAAATGTTTTATTTTTGAACGTCAGTTCACATTTGTAGGTGGATCATCAGTGTTAGAGCTAAAATTAGCATGTTTAAAGTGATTTTCATGCTTCCAGGGGCCCAAAACACAAGATTTATGGAATGGTTAAAAGTGCATGAAAATGGCCAATTTACTCACTCTGAGTTCTCAAAAAGGGTTTCTTCACCCCGGGAAGTTAATTAAATACCATTTGGAGGCATTTAATGTTCGAGCAAAAACGGCTGATTTTCGACAAAAGAGATAACACCCCCCCATTACGTCATGCTTCAGAAATGTGGAAAATGGTCCGTTTTCAAATGTTTTATTTTTGAACGTCAGTTCACATTTGTAGGTGGATCATCAGTGTTAGAGCTAAAATTAGCATGTTTAAAGTGATTTTCATGCTTCCAGGGGCTCGGGAAGTTAATTAAATACCATTTGGAGGCATTTAATGTTCGAGCAAAAACGGCTGATTTTCGACAAAAGAGATAACACCCCCCCATTACGTCAAGCTTCAGAAATGTGGAAAATGGTCCGTTTTCAAATGTTTTATTTTTGAACGTCAGTTCACATTTGTAGGTGGATCATCAGTGTTAGAGCTAAAATTAGCATGTTTAAAGTGATTTTCATGCTTCCAGGGGCCCAAAACACAAGATTTATGGAATGGTTAAAAGTGCATGAAAATGGCCAATTTACTCACTCTGAGTTCTCAAAAAGGGTTTCTTCCCCCCGGGAAGTTAATTAAATACCATTTGGAGGCATTTAATGTTCGAGCAAAAACGGCTGATTTTCGACAAAAGAGATAACACCCCCCCATTACGTCATGCTTCAGAAATGTGGAAAATGGTCCGTTTTCAAATGTTTTATTTTTGAACGTCAGTTCACATTTGTAGGTGGATCATCAGTGTTAGAGCTAAAATTAGCATGTTTAAAGTGATTTTCATGCTTCCAGGGGCCCAAAACACAAGATTAATGGAATGGTTAAAAGTGCATGAAAATGGCCAATTTACTCACTCTGAGTTCTCAAAAAGGGTTTCTTCACCCCGGGAAGTAAAATAAATACCATTTGGAGGCATTTAATGTTCGAGCAAAAACGGCTGATTTTCGACAAAAGAGATAACACCCCCCCCATTACGTCATGCTTCAGAAATGTGGAAAATGGTCCGTTTTCAAATGTTTTATTTTTGAACGTCAGTTCACATTTGTAGGTGGATCATCAGTGTTAGAGCTAAAATTAGCATGTTTAAAGTGATTTTCATGCTTCCAGGGGCTCGGGAAGTTAATTAAATACCATTTGGAGGCATTTAATGTTCGAGCAAAAACGGCTGATTTTCGACAAAAGAGATAACACCCCCCCATTACGTCATGCTTCAGAAATGTGGAAAATGGTCCGTTTTCAAATGTTTTATTTTTGAACGTCAGTTCACATTTGTAGGTGGATCATCAGTGTTAGAGCTAAAATTAGCATGTTTAAAGTGATTTTCATGCTTCCAGGGGCCCAAAACACAAGATTTATGGAATGGTTAAAAGTGCATGAAAATGGCCAATTTACTCACTCTGAGTTCTCAAAAAGGGTTTCTTCACCCCGGGAAGTTAATTAAATACCATTTGGAGGCATTTAATGTTCGAGCAAAAACGGCTGATTTTCGACAAAAGAGATAACACCCCCCCATTACGTCATGCTTCAGAAATGTGGAAAATGGTCCGTTTTCAAATGTTTTATTTTTGAACGTCAGTTCACATTTGTAGGTGGATCATCAGTGTTAGAGCTAAAATTAGCATGTTTAAAGTGATTTTCATGCTTCCAGGGGCTCGGGAAGTTAATTAAATACCATTTGGAGGCATTTAATGTTCGAGCAAAAACGGCTGATTTTCGACAAAAGAGATAACACCCCCCCCATTACGTCATGCTTCAGAAATGTGGAAAATGGTCCGTTTTCAAATGTTTTATTTTTGAACGTCAGTTCACATTTGTAGGTGGATCATCAGTGTTAGAGCTAAAATTAGCATGTTTAAAGTGATTTTCATGCTTCCAGGGGCCCAAAACACAAGATTTATGGAATGGTTAAAAGTGCATGAAAATGGCCAATTTACTCACTCTGAGTTCTCAAAAAGGGTTTCTTCACCCCGGGAAGTTAATTAAATACCATTTGGAGGCATTTAATGTTCGAGCAAAAACGGCTGATTTTCGACAAAAGAGATAACACCCCCCCATTACGTCATGCTTCAGAAATGTGGAAAATGGTCCGTTTTCAAATGTTTTATTTTTGAACGTCAGTTCACATTTGTAGGTGGATCATCAGTGTTAGAGCTAAAATTAGCATGTTTAAAGTGATTTTCATGCTTCCAGGGGCTCGGGAAGTTAATTAAATACCATTTGGAGGCATTTAATGTTCGAGCAAAAACGGCTGATTTTCGACAAAAGAGATAACACCCCCCCATTACGTCATGCTTCAGAAATGTGGAAAATGGTCCGTTTTCAAATGTTTTATTTTTGAACGTCAGTTCACATTTGTAGGTGGATCATCAGTGTTAGAGCTAAAATTAGCATGTTTAAAGTGATTTTCATGCTTCCAGGGGCTCGGGAAGTGAAATAAATACCATTTGGAGGCATTTAATGTTCGAGCAAAAACGGCTGATTTTCGACAAAAGAGATAACACCCCCCCATTACGTCATGCTTCAGAAATGTGGAAAATGGTCCGTTTTCAAATGTTTTATTTTTGAACGTCAGTTCACATTTGTAGGTGGATCATCAGTGTTAGAGCTAAAATTAGCATGTTTAAAGTGATTTTCATGCTTCCAGGGGCTCGGGAAGTTAATTAAATACCATTTGGAGGCATTTAATGTTCGAGCAAAAACGGCTGATTTTCGACAAAAGAGATAACACCCCCCCATTACGTCATGCTTCAGAAATGTGGAAAATGGTCCGTTTTCAAATGTTTTATTTTTGAACGTCAGTTCACATTTGTAGGTGGATCATCAGTGTTAGAGCTAAAATTAGCATGTTTAAAGTGATTTTCATGCTTCCAGGGGCCCAAAACACAAGATTAATGGAATGGTTAAAAGTGCATGAAAATGGCCAATTTACTCACTCTGAGTTCTCAAAAAGGGTTTCTTCACCCCGGGAAGTGAAATAAATACCATTTGGAGGCATTTAATGTTCGAGCAAAAACGGCTGATTTTCGACAAAAGAGATAACACCCCCCCATTACGTCATGCTTCAGAAATGTGGAAAATGGTCCGTTTTCAAATGTTTTATTTTTGAACGTCAGTTCACATTTGTAGGTGGATCATCAGTGTTAGAGCTAAAATTAGCATGTTTAAAGTGATTTTCATGCTTCCAGGGGCTCGGGAAGTTAATTAAATACCATTTGGAGGCATTTAATGTTCGAGCAAAAACGGCTGATTTTCGACAAAAGAGATAACACCCCCCCCATTACGTCATGCTTCAGAAATGTGGAAAATGGTCCGTTTTCAAATGTTTTATTTTTGAACGTCAGTTCACATTTGTAGGTGGATCATCAGTGTTAGAGCTAAAATGAGCATGTTTAAAGTGATTTTCATGCTTCCAGGGGCTCGGGAAGTGAAATAAATACCATTTGGAGGCATTTAATGTTCGAGCAAAAACGGCTGATTTTCGACAAAAGAGATAACACCCCCCCATTACGTCATGCTTCAGAAATGTGGAAAATGGTCCGTTTTCAAATGTTTTATTTTTGAACGTCAGTTCACATTTGTAGGTGGATCATCAGTGTTAGAGCTAAAATTAGCATGTTTAAAGTGATTTTCATGCTTCCAGGGGCTCGGGAAGTTAATTAAATACCATTTGGAGGCATTTAATGTTCGAGCAAAAACGGCTGATTTTCGACAAAAGAGATAACACCCCCCCATTACGTCATGCTTCAGAAATGTGGAAAATGGTCCGTTTTCAAATGTTTTATTTTTGAACGTCAGTTCACATTTGTAGGTGGATCATCAGTGTTAGAGCTAAAATTAGCATGTTTAAAGTGATTTTCATGCTTCCAGGGGCTCGGGAAGTTAATTAAATACCATTTGGAGGCATTTAATGTTCGAGCAAAAACGGCTGATTTTCGACAAAAGAGATAACACCCCCCCCATTACGTCATGCTTCAGAAATGTGGAAAATGGTCCGTTTTCAAATGTTTTATTTTTGAACGTCAGTTCACATTTGTAGGTGGATCATCAGTGTTAGAGCTAAAATTAGCATGTTTAAAGTGATTTTCATGCTTCCAGGGGCCCAAAACACAAGATTTATGGAATGGTTAAAAGTGCATGAAAATGGCCAATTTACTCACTCTGAGTTCTCAAAAAGGGTTTCTTCACCCCGGGAAGTTAATTAAATACCATTTGGAGGCATTTAATGTTCGAGCAAAAACGGCTGATTTTCGACAAAAGAGATAACACCCCCCCATTACGTCATGCTTCAGAAATGTGGAAAATGGTCCGTTTTCAAATGTTTTATTTTTGAACGTCAGTTCACATTTGTAGGTGGATCATCAGTGTTAGAGCTAAAATTAGCATGTTTAAAGTGATTTTCATGCTTCCAGGGGCTCGGGAAGTTAATTAAATACCATTTGGAGGCATTTAATGTTCGAGCAAAAACGGCTGATTTTCGACAAAAGAGATAACACCCCCCCATTACGTCATGCTTCAGAAATGTGGAAAATGGTCCGTTTTCAAATGTTTTATTTTTGAACGTCAGTTCACATTTGTAGGTGGATCATCAGTGTTAGAGCTAAAATTAGCATGTTTAAAGTGATTTTCATGTTTCCAGGGGCTCGGGAAGTGAAATAAATACCATTTGGAGGCATTTAATGTTCGAGCAAAAACGGCTGATTTTCGACAAAAGAGATAACACCCCCCCATTACGTCATGCTTCAGAAATGTGGAAAATGGTCCGTTTTCAAATGTTTTATTTTTGAACGTCAGTTCACATTTGTAGGTGGATCATCAGTGTTAGAGCTAAAATTAGCATGTTTAAAGTGATTTTCATGCTTCCAGGGGCTCGGGAAGTTAATTAAATACCATTTGGAGGCATTTAATGTTCGAGCAAAAACGGCTGATTTTCGACAAAAGAGATAACACCCCCCCATTACGTCATGCTTCAGAAATGTGGAAAATGGTCCGTTTTCAAATGTTTTATTTTTGAACGTCAGTTCACATTTGTAGGTGGATCATCAGTGTTAGAGCTAAAATTAGCATGTTTAAAGTGATTTTCATGCTTCCAGGGGCCCAAAACACAAGATTTATGGAATGGTTAAAAGTGCATGAAAATGGCCAATTTACTCACTCTGAGTTCTCAAAAAGGGTTTCTTCCGCCCGGGAAGTTAATTAAATACCATTTGGAGGCATTTAATGTTCGAGCAAAAACGGCTGATTTTCGACAAAAGAGATAACACCCCCCCATTACGTCATGCTTCAGAAATGTGGAAAATGGTCCGTTTTCAAATGTTTTATTTTTGAACGTCAGTTCACATTTGTAGGTGGATCATCAGTGTTAGAGCTAAAATTAGCATGTTTAAAGTGATTTTCATGCTTCCAGGGGCTCGGGAAGTTAATTAAATACCATTTGGAGGCATTTAATGTTCGAGCAAAAACGGCTGATTTTCGACAAAAGAGATAACACCCCCCCATTACGTCATGCTTCAGAAATGTGGAAAATGGTCCGTTTTCAAATGTTTTATTTTTGAACGTCAGTTCACATTTGTAGGTGGATCATCAGTGTTAGAGCTAAAATTAGCATGTTTAAAGTGATTTTCATGCTTCCAGGGGCCCAAAACACAAGATTAATGGAATGGTTAAAAGTGCATGAAAATGGCCAATTTACTCACTCTGAGTTCTCAAAAAGGGTTTCTTCACCCCGGGAAGTGAAATAAATACCATTTGGAGGCATTTAATGTTCGAGCAAAAACGGCTGATTTTCGACAAAAGAGATAACACCCCCCCATTACGTCATGCTTCAGAAATGTGGAAAATGGTCCGTTTTCAAATGTTTTATTTTTGAACGTCAGTTCACATTTGTAGGTGGATCATCAGTGTTAGAGCTAAAATTAGCATGTTTAAAGTGATTTTCATGCTTCCAGGGGCTCGGGAAGTTAATTAAATACCATTTGGAGGCATTTAATGTTCGAGCAAAAACGGCTGATTTTCGACAAAAGAGATAACACCCCCCCATTACGTCATGCTTCAGAAATGTGGAAAATGGTCCGTTTTCAAATGTTTTATTTTTGAACGTCAGTTCACATTTGTAGGTGGATCATCAGTGTTAGAGCTAAAATTAGCATGTTTAAAGTGATTTTCATGCTTCCAGGGGCCCAAAACACAAGATTTATGGAATGGTTAAAAGTGCATGAAAATGGCCAATTTACTCACTCTGAGTTCTCAAAAAGGGTTTCTTCACCCCGGGAAGTTAATTAAATACCATTTGGAGGCATTTAATGTTCGAGCAAAAACGGCTGATTTTCGACAAAAGAGATAACACCCCCCCATTACGTCATGCTTCAGAAATGTGGAAAATGGTCCGTTTTCAAATGTTTTATTTTTGAACGTCAGTTCACATTTGTAGGTGGATCATCAGTGTTAGAGCTAAAATTAGCATGTTTAAAGTGATTTTCATGCTTCCAGGGGCTCGGGAAGTTAATTAAATACCATTTGGAGGCATTTAATGTTCGAGCAAAAACGGCTGATTTTCGACAAAAGAGATAACACCCCTCCCATTACGTCATGCTTCAGAAATGTGGAAAATGGTCCGTTTTCAAATGTTTTATTTTTGAACGTCAGTTCACATTTGTAGGTGGATCATCAGTGTTAGAGCTAAAATTAGCATGTTTAAAGTGATTTTCATGCTTCCAGGGGCCCAAAACACAAGATTTATGGAATGGTTAAAAGTGCATGAAAATGGCCAATTTACTCACTCTGAGTTCTCAAAAAGGGTTTCTTCACCCCGGGAAGTTAATTAAATACCATTTGGAGGCATTTAATGTTCGAGCAAAAACGGCTGATTTTCGACAAAAGAGATAACACCCCCCATTACGTCATGCTTCAGAAATGTGGAAAATGGTCCGTTTTCAAATGTTTTATTTTTGAACGTCAGTTCACATTTGTAGGTGGATCATCAGTGTTAGAGCTAAAATTAGCATGTTTAAAGTGATTTTCATGCTTCCAGGGGCTCGGGAAGTTAATTAAATACCATTTGGAGGCATTTAATGTTCGAGCAAAAACGGCTGATTTTCGACAAAAGAGATAACACCCCCCCATTACGTCATGCTTCAGAAATGTGGAAAATGGTCCGTTTTCAAATGTTTTATTTTTGAACGTCAGTTCACATTTGTAGGTGGATCATCAGTGTTAGAGCTAAAATTAGCATGTTTAAAGTGATTTTCATGCTTCCAGGGGCTCGGGAAGTGAAATAAATACCATTTGGAGGCATTTAATGTTCGAGCAAAAACGGCTGATTTTCGACAAAAGAGATAACACCCCCCCATTACGTCATGCTTCAGAAATGTGGAAAATGGTCCGTTTTCAAATGTTTTATTTTTGAACGTCAGTTCACATTTGTAGGTGGATCATCAGTGTTAGAGCTAAAATTAGCATGTTTAAAGTGATTTTCATGCTTCCAGGGGCTCGGGAAGTTAATTAAATACCATTTGGAGGCATTTAATGTTCGAGCAAAAACGGCTGATTTTCGACAAAAGAGATAACACCCCCCCATTACGTCATGCTTCAGAAATGTGGAAAATGGTCCGTTTTCAAATGTTTTATTTTTGAACGTCAGTTCACATTTGTAGGTGGATCATCAGTGTTAGAGCTAAAATTAGCATGTTTAAAGTGATTTTCATGCTTCCAGGGGCCCAAAACACAAGATTAATGGAATGGTTAAAAGTGCATGAAAATGGCCAATTTACTCACTCTGAGTTCTCAAAAAGGGTTTCTTCACCCCGGGAAGTGAAATAAATACCATTTGGAGGCATTTAATGTTCGAGCAAAAACGGCTGATTTTCGACAAAAGAGATAACACCCCCCCATTACGTCATGCTTCAGAAATGTGGAAAATGGTCCGTTTTCAAATGTTTTATTTTTGAACGTCAGTTCACATTTGTAGGTGGATCATCAGTGTTAGAGCTAAAATTAGCATGTTTAAAGTGATTTTCATGCTTCCAGGGGCTCGGGAAGTTAATTAAATACCATTTGGAGGCATTTAATGTTCGAGCAAAAACGGCTGATTTTCGACAAAAGAGATAACACCCCCCCCATTACGTCATGCTTCAGAAATGTGGAAAATGGTCAGTTTTCAAATGTTTTATTTTTGAACGTCAGTTCACATTTGTAGGTGGATCATCAGTGTTAGAGCTAAAATTAGCATGTTTAAAGTGATTTTCATGCTTCCAGGGGCTCGGGAAGTGAAATAAATACCATTTGGAGGCATTTAATGTTCGAGCAAAAACGGCTGATTTTCGACAAAAGAGATAACACCCCCCCATTACGTCATGCTTCAGAAATGTGGAAAATGTTCCGTTTTCAAATGTTTTATTTTTGAACGTCAGTTCACATTTGTAGGTGGATCATCAGTGTTAGAGCTAAAATTAGCATGTTTAAAGTGATTTTCATGCTTCCAGGGGCTCGGGAAGTTAATTAAATACCATTTGGAGGCATTTAATGTTCAAGCAAAAACGGCTGATTTTGGACAAAAGAGATAACACCCCCCCATTACGTCATGCTTCAGAAATGTGGAAAATGGTCCGTTTTCAAATGTTTTATTTTTGAACGTCAGTTCACATTTGTAGGTGGATCATCAGTGTTAGAGCTAAAATTAGCATGTTTAAAGTGATTTTCATGCTTCCAGGGGCTCGGGAAGTTAATTAAATACCATTTGGAGGCATTTAATGTTCGAGCAAAAACGGCTGATTTTCGACAAAAGAGATAACACCCCCCCATTACGTTATGCTTCAGAAATGTGGAAAATGGTCCGTTTTCAAATGTTTTATTTTTGAACGTCAGTTCACATTTGTAGGTGGATCATCAGTGTTAGAGCTAAAATTAGCATGTTTAAAGTGATTTTCATGCTTCCAGGGGCTCGGGAAGTTAATTAAATACCATTTGGAGGCATTTAATGTTCAAGCAAAAACGGCTGATTTTCGACAAAAGAGATAACACCCCCCCATTACGTCATGCTTCAGAAATGTGGAAAATGGTCCGTTTTCAAATGTTTTATTTTTGAACGTCAGTTCACATTTGTAGGTGGATCATCAGTGTTAGAGCTAAAATTAGCATGTTTAAAGTGATTTTCATGCTTCCAGGGGCTCGGGAAGTTAATTAAATACCATTTGGAGGCATTTAATGTTCGAGCAAAAACGGCTGATTTTCGACAAAAGAGATAACACCCCCCCATTACGTTATGCTTCAGAAATGTGGAAAATGGTCCGTTTTCAAATGTTTTATTTTTGAACGTCAGTTCACATTTGTAGGTGGATCATCAGTGTTAGAGCTAAAATTAGCATGTTTAAAGTGATTTTCATGCTTCCAGGGGCCCAAAACACAAGATTAATGGAATGGTTAAAAGTGCATGAAAATGGCCAATTTACTCACTCTGAGTTCTCAAAAAGGGTTTCTTCACCCCGGGAAGTGAAATAAATACCATTTGGAGGCATTTAATGTTCGAGCAAAAACGGCTGATTTTCGACAAAAGAGATAACACCCCCCCATTACGTCATGCTTCAGAAATGTGGAAAATGGTCCGTTTTCAAATGTTTTATTTTTGAACGTCAGTTCACATTTGTAGGTGGATCATCAGTGTTAGAGCTAAAATTAGCATGTTTAAAGTGATTTTCATGCTTCCAGGGGCCCAAAACACAAGATTTATGGAATGGTTAAAAGTGCATGAAAATGGCCAATTTACTCACTCTGAGTTCTCAAAAAGGGTTTCTTCACCCCGGGAAGTTA
Source organism: Lissotriton vulgaris (assembly GCF_964263255.1). NCBI lineage: Eukaryota > Metazoa > Chordata > Amphibia > Caudata > Salamandridae > Lissotriton > Lissotriton vulgaris. The sequence goes on along the minus strand of NW_028248118.1, from coordinate 506,866 downwards.
ATTAAATACCATTTGGAGGCATTTAATGTTCGAGCAAAAACGGCTGATTTTCGACAAAAGAGATAACACCCCCCCATTACGTCATGCTTCAGAAATGTGGAAAATGGTCCGTTTTCAAATGTTTTATTTTTGAACGTCAGTTCACATTTGTAGGTGGATCATCAGTGTTAGAGCTAAAATTAGCATGTTTAAAGTGATTTTCATGCTTCCAGGGGCTCGGGAAGTTAATTAAATACCATTTGGAGGCATTTAATGTTCGAGCAAAAACGGCTGATTTTCGACAAAAGAGATAACACCCCCCCATTACGTCATGCTACAGAAATGTGGAAAATGGTCCGTTTTCAAATGTTTTATTTTTGAACGTCGGTTCACATTTGTAGGTGGATCATCAGTGTTAGAGCTAAAATTAGCATGTTTAAAGTGATTTTCATGCTTCCAGGGGCCCAAAACACAAGATTTATGGAATGGTTAAAAGTGCATGAAAATGGCCAATTTACTCACTCTGAGTTCTCAAAAAGGGTTTCTTCACCCCGGGAAGTTAATTAAATACCATTTGGAGGCATTTAATGTTCGAGCAAAAACGGCTGATTTTCGACAAAAGAGATAACACCCCCCCATTACGTCAAGCTTCAGAAATGTGGAAAATGGTCCGTTTTCAAATGTTTTATTTTTGAACGTCAGTTCACATTTGTAGGTGGATCATCAGTGTTAGAGCTAAAATTAGCATGTTTAAAGTGATTTTCATGCTTCCAGGGGCTCGGGAAGTTAATTAAATACCATTTGGAGGCATTTAATGTTCGAGCAAAAACGGCTGATTTTCGACAAAAGAGATAACACCCCCCCATTACGTCATGCTTCAGAAATGTGGAAAATGGTCCGTTTTCAAATGTTTTATTTTTGAACGTCAGTTCACATTTGTAGGTGGATCATCAGTGTTAGAGCTAAAATTAGCATGTTTAAAGTGATTTTCATGCTTCCAGGGGCTCGGGAAGTGAAATAAATACCATTTGGAGGCATTTAATGTTCGAGCAAAAACGGCTGATTTTCGACAAAAGAGATAACACCCCCCCATTACGTCATGCTTCAGAAATGTGGAAAATGGTCAGTTTTCAAATGTTTTATTTTTGAACGTCAGTTCACATTTGTAGGTGGATCATCAGTGTTAGAGCTAAAATTCGCATGTTTAAAGTGATTTTCATGCTTCCAGGGGCTCGGGAAGTTAATTAAATACCATTTGGAGGCATTTAATGTTCGAGCAAAAACGGCTGATTTTCGACAAAAGAGATAACACCCCCCCATTACGTCATGCTTCAGAAATGTGGAAAATGGTCCGTTTTCAAATGTTTTATTTTTGAACGTCAGTTCACATTTGTAGGTGGATCATCAGTGTTAGAGCTAAAATTAGCATGTTTAAAGTTATTTTCATGCTTCCAGGGGCCCAAAACACAAGATTTATGGAATGGTTAAAAGTGCATGAAAATGGCCAATTTACTCACTCTGAGTTCTCAAAAAGGGTTTCTTCACCCCGGGAAGTGAAATAAATACCATTTGGAGGCATTTAATGTTCAAGCAAAAACGGCTGATTTTCGACAAAAGAGATAACACCCCCCCATTACGTCATGCTTCAGAAATGTGGAAAATGGTCCGTTTTCAAATGTTTTATTTTTGAACGTCAGTTCACATTTGTAGGTGGATCATCAGTGTTAGAGCTAAAATTAGCATGTTTAAAGTGATTTTCATGCTTCCAGGGGCTCGGGAAGTTAATTAAATACCATTTGGAGGCATTTAATGTTCGAGCAAAAACGGCTGATTTTCGACAAAAGAGATAACACCCCCCCATTACGTCATGCTTCAGAAATGTGGAAAATGGTCCGTTTTCAAATGTTTTATTTTTGAACGTCAGTTCACATTTGTAGGTGGATCATCAGTGTTAGAGCTAAAATTAGCATGTTTAAAGTGATTTTCATGCTTCCAGGGGCCCAAAACACAAGATTAATGGAATGGTTAAAAGTGCATGAAAATGGCCAATTTACTCACTCTGAGTTCTCAAAAAGGGTTTCTTCACCCCGGGAAGTGAAATAAATACCATTTGGAGGCATTTAATGTTCGAGCAAAAACGGCTGATTTTCGACAAAAGAGATAACACCCCCCCATTACGTCATGCTTCAGAAATGTGGAAAATGGTCCGTTTTCAAATGTTTTATTTTTGAACGTCAGTTCACATTTGTAGGTGGATCATCAGTGTTAGAGCTAAAATTAGCATGTTTAAAGTGATTTTCATGCTTCCAGGGGCTCGGGAAGTTAATTAAATACCATTTGGAGGCATTTAATGTTCGAGCAAAAACGGCTGATTTTCGACAAAAGAGATAACACCCCCCCCATTACGTCATGCTTCAGAAATGTGGAAAATGGTCAGTTTTCAAATGTTTTATTTTTGAACGTCAGTTCACATTTGTAGGTGGATCATCAGTGTTAGAGCTAAAATTAGCATGTTTAAAGTGATTTTCATGCTTCCAGGGGCTCGGGAAGTGAAATAAATACCATTTGGAGGCATTTAATGTTCGAGCAAAAACGGCTGATTTTCGACAAAAGAGATAACACCCCCCCATTACGTCATGCTTCAGAAATGTGGAAAATGGTCCGTTTTCAAATGTTTTATTTTTGAACGTCAGTTCACATTTGTAGGTGGATCATCAGTGTTAGAGCTAAAATTAGCATGTTTAAAGTGATTTTCATGCTTCCAGGGGCTCGGGAAGTTAATTAAATACCATTTGGAGGCATTTAATGTTCAAGCAAAAACGGCTGATTTTCGACAAAAGAGATAACACCCCCCCATTACGTCATGCTTCAGAAATGTGGAAAATGGTCCGTTTTCAAATGTTTTATTTTTGAACGTCAGTTCACATTTGTAGGTGGATCATCAGTGTTAGAGCTAAAATTAGCATGTTTAAAGTGATTTTCATGCTTCCAGGGGCTCGGGAAGTTAATTAAATACCATTTGGAGGCATTTAATGTTCGAGCAAAAACGGCTGATTTTCGACAAAAGAGATAACACCCCCCCATTACGTTATGCTTCAGAAATGTGGAAAATGGTCCGTTTTCAAATGTTTTATTTTTGAACGTCAGTTCACATTTGTAGGTGGATCATCAGTGTTAGAGCTAAAATTAGCATGTTTAAAGTGATTTTCATGCTTCCAGGGGCCCAAAACACAAGATTAATGGAATGGTTAAAAGTGCATGAAAATGGCCAATTTACTCACTCTGAGTTCTCAAAAAGGGTTTCTTCACCCCGGGAAGTGAAATAAATACCATTTGGAGGCATTTAATGTTCGAGCAAAAACGGCTGATTTTCGACAAAAGAGATAACACCCCCCCATTACGTCATGCTTCAGAAATGTGGAAAATGGTCCGTTTTCAAATGTTTTATTTTTGAACGTCAGTTCACATTTGTAGGTGGATCATCAGTGTTAGAGCTAAAATTAGCATGTTTAAAGTGATTTTCATGCTTCCAGGGGCCCAAAACACAAGATTTATGGAATGGTTAAAAGTGCATGAAAATGGCCAATTTACTCACTCTGAGTTCTCAAAAAGGGTTTCTTCACCCCGGGAAGTTAATTAAATACCATTTGGAGGCATTTAATGTTCGAGCAAAAACGGCTGATTTTCGACAAAAGAGATAACACCCCCCCATTACGTCATGCTTCAGAAATGTGGAAAATGGTCCGTTTTCAAATGTTTTATTTTTGAACGTCAGTTCACATTTGTAGGTGGATCATCAGTGTTAGAGCTAAAATTAGCATGTTTAAAGTGATTTTCATGCTTCCAGGGGCTCGGGAAGTTAATTAAATACCATTTGGAGGCATTTAATGTTCGAGCAAAAACGGCTGATTTTCGACAAAAGAGATAACACCCCCCCCATTACGTCATGCTACAGAAATGTGGAAAATGGTCCGTTTTCAAATGTTTTATTTTTGAACGTCAGTTCACATTTGTAGGTGGATCATCAGTGTTAGAGCTAAAATTAGCATGTTTAAAGTGATTTTCATGCTTCCAGGGGCCCAAAACACAAGATTTATGGAATGGTTAAAAGTGCATGAAAATGGCCAATTTACTCACTCTGAGTTCTCAAAAAGGGTTTCTTCACCCCGGGAAGTTAATTAAATACCATTTGGAGGCATTTAATGTTCGAGCAAAAACGGCTGATTTTCGACAAAAGAGATAACACCCCCCCATTACGTCAAGCTTCAGAAATGTGGAAAATGGTCCGTTTTCAAATGTTTTATTTTTGAACGTCAGTTCACATTTGTAGGTGGATCATCAGTGTTAGAGCTAAAATTAGCATGTTTAAAGTGATTTTCATGCTTCCAGGGGCTCGGGAAGTTAATTAAATACCATTTGGAGGCATTTAATGTTCGAGCAAAAACGGCTGATTTTCGACAAAAGAGATAACACCCCCCCATTACGTCATGCTTCAGAAATGTGGAAAATGGTCCGTTTTCAAATGTTTTATTTTTGAACGTCAGTTCACATTTGTAGGTGGATCATCAGTGTTAGAGCTAAAATTAGCATGTTTAAAGTGATTTTCATGCTTCCAGGGGCCCAAAACACAAGATTAATGGAATGGTTAAAAGTGCATGAAAATGGCCAATTTACTCACTCTGAGTTCTCAAAAAGGGTTTCTTCACCCCGGGAAGTGAAATAAATACCATTTGGAGGCATTTAATGTTCGAGCAAAAACGGCTGATTTTCGACAAAAGAGATAACACCCCCCCATTACGTCATGCTTCAGAAATGTGGAAAATGGTCCGTTTTCAAATGTTTTATTTTTGAACGTCAGTTCACATTTGTAGGTGGATCATCAGTGTTAGAGCTAAAATTAGCATGTTTAAAGTGATTTTCATGCTTCCAGGGGCCCGGGAAGTTAATTAAATACCATTTGGAGGCATTTAATGTTCGAGCAAAAACGGCTGATTTTCGACAAAAGAGATAACACCCCCCCATTACGTCATGCTTCAGAAATGTGGAAAATGGTCCGTTTTCAAATGTTTTATTTTTGAACGTCAGTTCACATTTGTAGGTGGATCATCAGTGTTAGAGCTAAAATTAGCATGTTTAAAGTGATTTTCATGCTTCCAGGGGCCCAAAACACAAGATTTATGGAATGGTTAAAAGTGCATGAAAATGGCCAATTTACTCACTCTGAGTTCTCAAAAAGGGTTTCTTCACCCCGGGAAGTTAATTAAATACCATTTGGAGGCATTTAATGTTCGAGCAAAAACGGCTGATTTTCGACAAAAGAGATAACACCCCCCCATTACGTCATGCTTCAGAAATGTGGAAAATGGTCCGTTTTCAAATGTTTTATTTTTGAACGTCAGTTCACATTTGTAGGTGGATCATCAGTGTTAGAGCTAAAATTAGCATGTTTAAAGTGATTTTCATGCTTCCAGGGGCTCGGGAAGTTAATTAAATACCATTTGGAGGCATTTAATGTTCGAGCAAAAACGGCTGATTTTCGACAAAAGAGATAACACCCCCCCATTACGTCATGCTTCAGAAATGTGGAAAATGGTCCGTTTTCAAATGTTTTATTTTTGAACGTCAGTTCACATTTGTAGGTGGATCATCAGTGTTAGAGCTAAAATTAGCATGTTTAAAGTGATTTTCATGCTTCCAGGGGCTCGGGAAGTGAAATAAATACCATTTGGAGGCATTTAATGTTCGAGCAAAAACGGCTGATTTTCGACAAAAGAGATAACACCCCCCCATTACGTCATGCTTCAGAAATGTGGAAAATGGTCCGTTTTCAAATGTTTTATTTTTGAACGTCAGTTCACATTTGTAGGTGGATCATCAGTGTTAGAGCTAAAATTAGCATGTTTAAAGTGATTTTCATGCTTCCAGGGGCCCAAAACACAAGATTAATGGAATGGTTAAAAGTGCATGAAAATGGCCAATTTACTCACTCTGAGTTCTCAAAAAGGGTTTCTTCACCCCGGGAAGTGAAATAAATACCATTTGGAGGCATTTAATGTTCGAGCAAAAACGGCTGATTTTCGACAAAAGAGATAACACCCCCCCATTACGTCATGCTTCAGAAATGTGGAAAATGGTCCGTTTTCAAATGTTTTATTTTTGAACGTCAGTTCACATTTGTAGGTGGATCATCAGTGTTAGAGCTAAAATTAGCATGTTTAAAGTGATTTTCATGCTTCCAGGGGCCCAAAACACAAGATTTATGGAATGGTTAAAAGTGCATGAAAATGGCCAATTTACTCACTCTGAGTTCTCAAAAAGGGTTTCTTCACCCCGGGAAGTTAATTAAATACCATTTGGAGGCATTTAATGTTCGAGCAAAAACGGCTGATTTTCGACAAAAGAGATAACACCCCCCCATTACGTCATGCTTCAGAAATGTGGAAAATGGTCCGTTTTCAAATGTTTTATTTTTGAACGTCAGTTCACATTTGTAGGTGGATCATCAGTGTTAGAGCTAAAATTAGCATGTTTAAAGTGATTTTCATGCTTCCAGGGGCCCAAAACACAAGATTAATGGAATGGTTAAAAGTGCATGAAAATGGCCAATTTACTCACTCTGAGTTCTCAAAAAGGGTTTCTTCACCCCGGGAAGTGAAATAAATACCATTTGGAGGCATTTAATGTTCGAGCAAAAACGGCTGATTTTCGACAAAAGAGATAACACCCCCCCATTACGTCATGCTTCAGAAATGTGGAAAATGGTCCGTTTTCAAATGTTTTATTTTTGAACGTCAGTTCACATTTGTAGGTGGATCATCAGTGTTAGAGCTAAAATTAGCATGTTTAAAGTGATTTTCATGCTTCCAGGGGCCCGGGAAGTTAATTAAATACCATTTGGAGGCATTTAATGTTCGAGCAAAAACGGCTGATTTTCGACAAAAGAGATAACACCCCCCCATTACGTCATGCTTCAGAAATGTGGAAAATGGTCCGTTTTCAAATGTTTTATTTTTGAACGTCAGTTCACATTTGTAGGTGGATCATCAGTGTTAGAGCTAAAATTAGCATGTTTAAAGTGATTTTCATGCTTCCAGGGGCCCAAAACACAAGATTTATGGAATGGTTAAAAGTGCATGAAAATGGCCAATTTACTCACTCTGAGTTCTCAAAAAGGGTTTCTTCACCCCGGGAAGTTAATTAAATACCATTTGGAGGCATTTAATGTTCGAGCAAAAACGGCTGATTTTCGACAAAAGAGATAACACCCCCCCATTACGTCATGCTTCAGAAATGTGGAAAATGGTCCGTTTTCAAATGTTTTATTTTTGAACGTCAGTTCACATTTGTAGGTGGATCATCAGTGTTAGAGCTAAAATTAGCATGTTTAAAGTGATTTTCATGCTTCCAGGGGCTCGGGAAGTTAATTAAATACCATTTGGAGGCATTTAATGTTCGAGCAAAAACGGCTGATTTTCGACAAAAGAGATAACACCCCCCCATTACGTCATGCTTCAGAAATGTGGAAAATGGTCCGTTTTCAAATGTTTTATTTTTGAACGTCAGTTCACATTTGTAGGTGGATCATCAGTGTTAGAGCTAAAATTAGCATGTTTAAAGTGATTTTCATGCTTCCAGGGGCTCGGGAAGTGAAATAAATACCATTTGGAGGCATTTAATGTTCGAGCAAAAACGGCTGATTTTCGACAAAAGAGATAACACCCCCCCATTACGTCATGCTTCAGAAATGTGGAAAATGGTCCGTTTTCAAATGTTTTATTTTTGAACGTCAGTTCACATTTGTAGGTGGATCATCAGTGTTAGAGCTAAAATTAGCATGTTTAAAGTGATTTTCATGCTTCCAGGGGCCCAAAACACAAGATTAATGGAATGGTTAAAAGTGCATGAAAATGGCCAATTTACTCACTCTGAGTTCTCAAAAAGGGTTTCTTCACCCCGGGAAGTGAAATAAATACCATTTGGAGGCATTTAATGTTCGAGCAAAAACGGCTGATTTTCGACAAAAGAGATAACACCCCCCCATTACGTCATGCTTCAGAAATGTGGAAAATGGTCCGTTTTCAAATGTTTTATTTTTGAACGTCAGTTCACATTTGTAGGTGGATCATCAGTGTTAGAGCTAAAATTAGCATGTTTAAAGTGATTTTCATGCTTCCAGGGGCCCAAAACACAAGATTTATGGAATGGTTAAAAGTGCATGAAAATGGCCAATTTACTCACTCTGAGTTCTCAAAAAGGGTTTCTTCACCCCGGGAAGTTAATTAAATACCATTTGGAGGCATTTAATGTTCGAGCAAAAACGGCTGATTTTCGACAAAAGAGATAACACCCCCCCATTACGTCATGCTTCAGAAATGTGGAAAATGGTCCGTTTTCAAATGTTTTATTTTTGAACGTCAGTTCACATTTGTAGGTGGATCATCAGTGTTAGAGCTAAAATTAGCATGTTTAAAGTGATTTTCATGCTTCCAGGGGCTCGGGAAGTTAATTAAATACCATTTGGAGGCATTTAATGTTCGAGCAAAAACGGCTGATTTTCGACAAAAGAGATAACACCCCCCCATTACGTCATGCTACAGAAATGTGGAAAATGGTCCGTTTTCAAATGTTTTATTTTTGAACGTCAGTTCACATTTGTAGGTGGATCATCAGTGTTAGAGCTAAAATTAGCATGTTTAAAGTGATTTTCATGCTTCCAGGGGCCCAAAACACAAGATTTATGGAATGGTTAAAAGTGCATGAAAATGGCCAATTTACTCACTCTGAGTTCTCAAAAAGGGTTTCTTCACCCCGGGAAGTTAATTAAATACCATTTGGAGGCATTTAATGTTCGAGCAAAAACGGCTGATTTTCGACAAAAGAGATAACACCCCCCCATTACGTCAAGCTTCAGAAATGTGGAAAATGGTCCGTTTTCAAATGTTTTATTTTTGAACGTCAGTTCACATTTGTAGGTGGATCATCAGTGTTAGAGCTAAAATTAGCATGTTTAAAGTGATTTTCATGCTTCCAGGGGCTCGGGAAGTTAATTAAATACCATTTGGAGGCATTTAATGTTCGAGCAAAAACGGCTGATTTTCGACAAAAGAGATAACACCCCCCCATTACGTCATGCTTCAGAAATGTGGAAAATGGTCCGTTTTCAAATGTTTTATTTTTGAACGTCAGTTCACATTTGTAGGTGGATCATCAGTGTTAGAGCTAAAATTAGCATGTTTAAAGTGATTTTCATGCTTCCAGGGGCTCGGGAAGTGAAATAAATACCATTTGGAGGCATTTAATGTTCGAGCAAAAACGGCTGATTTTCGACAAAAGAGATAACACCCCCCCATTACGTCATGCTTCAGAAATGTGGAAAATGGTCAGTTTTCAAATGTTTTATTTTTGAACGTCAGTTCACATTTGTAGGTGGATCATCAGTGTTAGAGCTAAAATTCGCATGTTTAAAGTGATTTTCATGCTTCCAGGGGCTCGGGAAGTTAATTAAATACCATTTGGAGGCATTTAATGTTCGAGCAAAAACGGCTGATTTTCGACAAAAGAGATAACACCCCCCCATTACGTCATGCTTCAGAAATGTGGAAAATGGTCCGTTTTCAAATGTTTTATTTTTGAACGTCAGTTCACATTTGTAGGTGGATCATCAGTGTTAGAGCTAAAATTAGCATGTTTAAAGTTATTTTCATGCTTCCAGGGGCCCAAAACACAAGATTTATGGAATGGTTAAAAGTGCATGAAAATGGCCAATTTACTCACTCTGAGTTCTCAAAAAGGGTTTCTTCACCCCGGGAAGTGAAATAAATACCATTTGGAGGCATTTAATGTTCAAGCAAAAACGGCTGATTTTCGACAAAAGAGATAACACCCCCCCATTACGTCATGCTTCAGAAATGTGGAAAATGGTCCGTTTTCAAATGTTTTATTTTTGAACGTCAGTTCACATTTGTAGGTGGATCATCAGTGTTAGAGCTAAAATTAGCATGTTTAAAGTGATTTTCATGCTTCCAGGGGCTCGGGAAGTTAATTAAATACCATTTGGAGGCATTTAATGTTCGAGCAAAAACGGCTGATTTTCGACAAAAGAGATAACACCCCCCCATTACGTCATGCTTCAGAAATGTGGAAAATGGTCCGTTTTCAAATGTTTTATTTTTGAACGTCAGTTCACATTTGTAGGTGGATCATCAGTGTTAGAGCTAAAATTAGCATGTTTAAAGTGATTTTCATGCTTCCAGGGGCCCAAAACACAAGATTAATGGAATGGTTAAAAGTGCATGAAAATGGCCAATTTACTCACTCTGAGTTCTCAAAAAGGGTTTCTTCACCCCGGGAAGTGAAATAAATACCATTTGGAGGCATTTAATGTTCGAGCAAAAACGGCTGATTTTCGACAAAAGAGATAACACCCCCCCATTACGTCATGCTTCAGAAATGTGGAAAATGGTCCGTTTTCAAATGTTTTATTTTTGAACGTCAGTTCACATTTGTAGGTGGATCATCAGTGTTAGAGCTAAAATTAGCATGTTTAAAGTGATTTTCATGCTTCCAGGGGCTCGGGAAGTTAATTAAATACCATTTGGAGGCATTTAATGTTCGAGCAAAAACGGCTGATTTTCGACAAAAGAGATAACACCCCCCCCATTACGTCATGCTTCAGAAATGTGGAAAATGGTCAGTTTTCAAATGTTTTATTTTTGAACGTCAGTTCACATTTGTAGGTGGATCATCAGTGTTAGAGCTAAAATTAGCATGTTTAAAGTGATTTTCATGCTTCCAGGGGCTCGGGAAGTGAAATAAATACCATTTGGAGGCATTTAATGTTCGAGCAAAAACGGCTGATTTTCGACAAAAGAGATAACACCCCCCCATTACGTCATGCTTCAGAAATGTGGAAAATGGTCCGTTTTCAAATGTTTTATTTTTGAACGTCAGTTCACATTTGTAGGTGGATCATCAGTGTTAGAGCTAAAATTAGCATGTTTAAAGTGATTTTCATGCTTCCAGGGGCTCGGGAAGTTAATTAAATACCATTTGGAGGCATTTAATGTTCAAGCAAAAACGGCTGATTTTCGACAAAAGAGATAACACCCCCCCATTACGTCATGCTTCAGAAATGTGGAAAATGGTCCGTTTTCAAATGTTTTATTTTTGAACGTCAGTTCACATTTGTAGGTGGATCATCAGTGTTAGAGCTAAAATTAGCATGTTTAAAGTGATTTTCATGCTTCCAGGGGCTCGGGAAGTTAATTAAATACCATTTGGAGGCATTTAATGTTCGAGCAAAAACGGCTGATTTTCGACAAAAGAGATAACACCCCCCCATTACGTTATGCTTCAGAAATGTGGAAAATGGTCCGTTTTCAAATGTTTTATTTTTGAACGTCAGTTCACATTTGTAGGTGGATCATCAGTGTTAGAGCTAAAATTAGCATGTTTAAAGTGATTTTCATGCTTCCAGGGGCCCAAAACACAAGATTAATGGAATGGTTAAAAGTGCATGAAAATGGCCAATTTACTCACTCTGAGTTCTCAAAAAGGGTTTCTTCACCCCGGGAAGTGAAATAAATACCATTTGGAGGCATTTAATGTTCGAGCAAAAACGGCTGATTTTCGACAAAAGAGATAACACCCCCCCATTACGTCATGCTTCAGAAATGTGGAAAATGGTCCGTTTTCAAATGTTTTATTTTTGAACGTCAGTTCACATTTGTAGGTGGATCATCAGTGTTAGAGCTAAAATTAGCATGTTTAAAGTGATTTTCATGCTTCCAGGGGCCCAAAACACAAGATTTATGGAATGGTTAAAAGTGCATGAAAATGGCCAATTTACTCACTCTGAGTTCTCAAAAAGGGTTTCTTCACCCCGGGAAGTTAATTAAATACCATTTGGAGGCATTTAATGTTCGAGCAAAAACGGCTGATTTTCGACAAAAGAGATAACACCCCCCCATTACGTCATGCTTCAGAAATGTGGAAAATGGTCCGTTTTCAAATGTTTTATTTTTGAACGTCAGTTCACATTTGTAGGTGGATCATCAGTGTTAGAGCTAAAATTAGCATGTTTAAAGTGATTTTATTGCTTCCAGGGGCTCGGGAAGTTAATTAAATACCATTTGGAGGCATTTAATGTTCGAGCAAAAACGGCTGATTTTCGACAAAAGAGATAACACCCCCCCATTACGTCATGCTACAGAAATGTGGAAAATGGTCCGTTTTCAAATGTTTTATTTTTGAACGTCAGTTCACATTTGTAGGTGGATCATCAGTGTTAGAGCTAAAATTAGCATGTTTAAAGTGATTTTCATGCTTCCAGGGGCCCAAAACACAAGATTTATGGAATGGTTAAAAGTGCATGAAAATGGCCAATTTACTCACTCTGAGTTCTCAAAAAGGGTTTCTTCACCCCGGGAAGTTAATTAAATACCATTTGGAGGCATTTAATGTTCGAGCAAAAACGGCTGATTTTCGACAAAAGAGATAACACCCCCCCATTACGTCAAGCTTCAGAAATGTGGAAAATGGTCCGTTTTCAAATGTTTTATTTTTGAACGTCAGTTCACATTTGTAGGTGGATCATCAGTGTTAGAGCTAAAATTAGCATGTTTAAAGTGATTTTCATGCTTCCAGGGGCTCGGGAAGTTAATTAAATACCATTTGGAGGCATTTAATGTTCGAGCAAAAACGGCTGATTTTCGACAAAAGAGATAACACCCCCCCATTACGTCATGCTTCAGAAATGTGGAAAATGGTCCGTTTTCAAATGTTTTATTTTTGAACGTCAGTTCACATTTGTAGGTGGATCATCAGTGTTAGAGCTAAAATTAGCATGTTTAAAGTGATTTTCATGCTTCCAGGGGCTCGGGAAGTGAAATAAATACCATTTGGAGGCATTTAATGTTCGAGCAAAAACGGCTGATTTTCGACAAAAGAGATAACACCCCCCCATTACGTCATGCTTCAGAAATGTGGAAAATGGTCAGTTTTCAAATGTTTTATTTTTGAACGTCAGTTCACATTTGTAGGTGGATCATCAGTGTTAGAGCTAAAATTCGCATGTTTAAAGTGATTTTCATGCTTCCAGGGGCTCGGGAAGTTAATTAAATACCATTTGGAGGCATTTAATGTTCGAGCAAAAACGGCTGATTTTCGACAAAAGAGATAACACCCCCCCATTACGTCATGCTTCAGAAATGTGGAAAATGGTCAGTTTTCAAATGTTTTATTTTTGAACGTCAGTTCACATTTGTAGGTGGATCATCAGTGTTAGAGCTAAAATTAGCATGTTTAAAGTTATTTTCATGCTTCCAGGGGCCCAAAACACAAGATTTATGGAATGGTTAAAAGTGCATGAAAATGGCCAATTTACTCACTCTGAGTTCTCAAAAAGGGTTTCTTCACCCCGGGAAGTGAAATAAATACCATTTGGAGGCATTTAATGTTCAAGCAAAAACGGCTGATTTTCGACAAAAGAGATAACACCCCCCCATTACGTCATGCTTCAGAAATGTGGAAAATGGTCCGTTTTCAAATGTTTTATTTTTGAACGTCAGTTCACATTTGTAGGTGGATCATCAGTGTTAGAGCTAAAATTAGCATGTTTAAAGTGATTTTCATGCTTCCAGGGGCTCGGGAAGTTAATTAAATACCATTTGGAGGCATTTAATGTTCGAGCAAAAACGGCTGATTTTCGACAAAAGAGATAACACCTCCCATTACGTCATGCTTCAGAAATGTGGAAAATGGTCCGTTTTCAAATGTTTTATTTTTGAACGTCAGTTCACATTTGTAGGTGGATCATCAGTGTTAGAGCTAAAATTAGCATGTTTAAAGTGATTTTCATGCTTCCAGGGGCCCAAAACACAAGATTAATGGAATGGTTAAAAGTGCATGAAAATGGCCAATTTACTCACTCTGAGTTCTCAAAAAGGGTTTCTTCACCCCGGGAAGTGAAATAAATACCATTTGGAGGCATTTAATGTTCGAGCAAAAACGGCTGATTTTCGACAAAAGAGATAACACCCCCCCATTACGTCATGCTTCAGAAATGTGGAAAATGGTCCGTTTTCAAATGTTTTATTTTTGAACGTCAGTTCACATTTGTAGGTGGATCATCAGTGTTAGAGCTAAAATTAGCATGTTTAAAGTGATTTTCATGCTTCCAGGGGCCCGGGAAGTTAATTAAATACCATTTGGAGGCATTTAATGTTCGAGCAAAAACGGCTGATTTTCGACAAAAGAGATAACACCCCCCATTACGTCATGCTTCAGAAATGTGGAAAATGGTCCGTTTTCAAATGTTTTATTTTTGAACGTCAGTTCACATTTGTAGGTGGATCATCAGTGTTAGAGCTAAAATTAGCATGTTTAAAGTGATTTTCATGCTTCCAGGGGCTCGGGAAGTGAAATAAATACCATTTGGAGGCATTTAATGTTCGAGCAAAAACGGCTGATTTTCGACAAAAGAGATAACACCCCCCCATTACGTCATGCTTCAGAAATGTGGAAAATGGTCCGTTTTCAAATGTTTTATTTTTGAACGTCAGTTCACATTTGTAGGTGGATCATCAGTGTTAGAGCTAAAATTAGCATGTTTAAAGTGATTTTCATGCTTCCAGGGGCTCGGGAAGTTAATTAAATACCATTTGGAGGCATTTAATGTTCAAGCAAAAACGGCTGATTTTCGACAAAAGAGATAACACCCCCCCATTACGTCATGCTTCAGAAATGTGGAAAATGGTCCGTTTTCAAATGTTTTATTTTTGAACGTCAGTTCACATTTGTAGGTGGATCATCAGTGTTAGAGCTAAAATTAGCATGTTTAAAGTGATTTTCATGCTTCCAGGGGCTCGGGAAGTTAATTAAATACCATTTGGAGGCATTTAATGTTCGAGCAAAAACGGCTGATTTTCGACAAAAGAGATAACACCCCCCCATTACGTTATGCTTCAGAAATGTGGAAAATGGTCCGTTTTCAAATGTTTTATTTTTGAACGTCAGTTCACATTTGTAGGTGGATCATCAGTGTTAGAGCTAAAATTAGCATGTTTAAAGTGATTTTCATGCTTCCAGGGGCCCAAAACACAAGATTAATGGAATGGTTAAAAGTGCATGAAAATGGCCAATTTACTCACTCTGAGTTCTCAAAAAGGGTTTCTTCACCCCGGGAAGTGAAATAAATACCATTTGGAGGCATTTAATGTTCGAGCAAAAACGGCTGATTTTCGACAAAAGAGATAACACCCCCCCATTACGTCATGCTTCAGAAATGTGGAAAATGGTCCGTTTTCAAATGTTTTATTTTTGAACGTCAGTTCACATTTGTAGGTGGATCATCAGTGTTAGAGCTAAAATTAGCATGTTTAAAGTGATTTTCATGCTTCCAGGGGCCCAAAACACAAGATTTATGGAATGGTTAAAAGTGCATGAAAATGGCCAATTTACTCACTCTGAGTTCTCAAAAAGGGTTTCTTCACCCCGGGAAGTTAATTAAATACCATTTGGAGGCATTTAATGTTCGAGCAAAAACGGCTGATTTTCGACAAAAGAGATAACACCCCCCCATTACGTCATGCTTCAGAAATGTGGAAAATGGTCCGTTTTCAAATGTTTTATTTTTGAACGTCAGTTCACATTTGTAGGTGGATCATCAGTGTTAGAGCTAAAATTAGCATGTTTAAAGTGATTTTCATGCTTCCAGGGGCTCGGGAAGTTAATTAAATACCATTTGGAGGCATTTAATGTTCGAGCAAAAACGGCTGATTTTCGACAAAAGAGATAACACCCCCCCATTACGTCATGCTACAGAAATGTGGAAAATGGTCCGTTTTCAAATGTTTTATTTTTGAACGTCAGTTCACATTTGTAGGTGGATCATCAGTGTTAGAGCTAAAATTAGCATGTTTAAAGTGATTTTCATGCTTCCAGGGGCCCAAAACACAAGATTTATGGAATGGTTAAAAGTGCATGAAAATGGCCAATTTACTCACTCTGAGTTCTCAAAAAGGGTTTCTTCACCCCGGGAAGTTAATTAAATACCATTTGGAGGCATTTAATGTTCGAGCAAAAACGGCTGATTTTCGACAAAAGAGATAACACCCCCCCATTACGTCAAGCTTCAGAAATGTGGAAAATGGTCCGTTTTCAAATGTTTTATTTTTGAACGTCAGTTCACATTTGTAGGTGGATCATCAGTGTTAGAGCTAAAATTAGCATGTTTAAAGTGATTTTCATGCTTCCAGGGGCTCGGGAAGTTAATTAAATACCATTTGGAGGCATTTAATGTTCGAGCAAAAACGGCTGATTTTCGACAAAAGAGATAACACCCCCCCATTACGTCATGCTTCAGAAATGTGGAAAATGGTCCGTTTTCAAATGTTTTATTTTTGAACGTCAGTTCACATTTGTAGGTGGATCATCAGTGTTAGAGCTAAAATTAGCATGTTTAAAGTGATTTTCATGCTTCCAGGGGCTCGGGAAGTGAAATAAATACCATTTGGAGGCATTTAATGTTCGAGCAAAAACGGCTGATTTTCGACAAAAGAGATAACACCCCCCCATTACGTCATGCTTCAGAAATGTGGAAAATGGTCAGTTTTCAAATGTTTTATTTTTGAACGTCAGTTCACATTTGTAGGTGGATCATCAGTGTTAGAGCTAAAATTCGCATGTTTAAAGTGATTTTCATGCTTCCAGGGGCTCGGGAAGTTAATTAAATACCATTTGGAGGCATTTAATGTTCGAGCAAAAACGGCTGATTTTCGACAAAAGAGATAACACCCCCCCATTACGTCATGCTTCAGAAATGTGGAAAATGGTCAGTTTTCAAATGTTTTATTTTTGAACGTCAGTTCACATTTGTAGGTGGATCATCAGTGTTAGAGCTAAAATTAGCATGTTTAAAGTTATTTTCATGCTTCCAGGGGCCCAAAACACAAGATTTATGGAATGGTTAAAAGTGCATGAAAATGGCCAATTTACTCACTCTGAGTTCTCAAAAAGGGTTTCTTCACCCCGGGAAGTGAAATAAATACCATTTGGAGGCATTTAATGTTCAAGCAAAAACGGCTGATTTTCGACAAAAGAGATAACACCCCCCCATTACGTCATGCTTCAGAAATGTGGAAAATGGTCCGTTTTCAAATGTTTTATTTTTGAACGTCAGTTCACATTTGTAGGTGGATCATCAGTGTTAGAGCTAAAATTAGCATGTTTAAAGTGATTTTCATGCTTCCAGGGGCTCGGGAAGTTAATTAAATACCATTTGGAGGCATTTAATGTTCGAGCAAAAACGGCTGATTTTCGACAAAAGAGATAACACCCCCCCATTACGTCATGCTTCAGAAATGTGGAAAATGGTCCGTTTTCAAATGTTTTATTTTTGAACGTCAGTTCACATTTGTAGGTGGATCATCAGTGTTAGAGCTAAAATTAGCATGTTTAAAGTGATTTTCATGCTTCCAGGGGCCCAAAACACAAGATTAATGGAATGGTTAAAAGTGCATGAAAATGGCCAATTTACTCACTCTGAGTTCTCAAAAAGGGTTTCTTCACCCCGGGAAGTGAAATAAATACCATTTGGAGGCATTTAATGTTCGAGCAAAAACGGCTGATTTTCGACAAAAGAGATAACACCCCCCCATTACGTCATGCTTCAGAAATGTGGAAAATGGTCCGTTTTCAAATGTTTTATTTTTGAACGTCAGTTCACATTTGTAGGTGGATCATCAGTGTTAGAGCTAAAATTAGCATGTTTAAAGTGATTTTCAT
This sequence comes from Lissotriton vulgaris, assembly GCF_964263255.1. Taxonomy (NCBI): domain Eukaryota; kingdom Metazoa; phylum Chordata; class Amphibia; order Caudata; family Salamandridae; genus Lissotriton; species Lissotriton vulgaris. Next base: position 489,103 of record NW_028248118.1, on the reverse strand, counting down.
GCTTCCAGGGGCCCGGGAAGTTAATTAAATACCATTTGGAGGCATTTAATGTTCGAGCAAAAACGGCTGATTTTCGACAAAAGAGATAACACCCCCCATTACGTCATGCTTCAGAAATGTGGAAAATGGTCCGTTTTCAAATGTTTTATTTTTGAACGTCAGTTCACATTTGTAGGTGGATCATCAGTGTTAGAGCTAAAATTAGCATGTTTAAAGTGATTTTCATGCTTCCAGGGGCCCAAAACACAAGATTTATGGAATGGTTAAAAGTGCATGAAAATGGCCAATTTACTCACTCTGAGTTCTCAAAAAGGGTTTCTTCACCCCGGGAAGTTAATTAAATACCATTTGGAGGCATTTAATGTTCGAGCAAAAACGGCTGATTTTCGACAAAAGAGATAACACCCCCCCCATTACGTCATGCTTCAGAAATGTGGAAAATGGTCCGTTTTCAAATGTTTTATTTTTGAACGTCAGTTCACATTTGTAGGTGGATCATCAGTGTTAGAGCTAAAATTAGCATGTTTAAAGTGATTTTCATGCTTCCAGGGGCTCGGGAAGTTAATTAAATACCATTTGGAGGCATTTAATGTTCGAGCAAAAACGGCTGATTTTCGACAAAAGAGATAACACCCCCCCATTACGTCATGCTTCAGAAATGTGGAAAATGGTCCGTTTTCAAATGTTTTATTTTTGAACGTCAGTTCACATTTGTAGGTGGATCATCAGTGTTAGAGCTAAAATTAGCATGTTTAAAGTGATTTTCATGCTTCCAGGGGCTCGGGAAGTTAATTAAATACCATTTGGAGGCATTTAATGTTCGAGCAAAAACGGCTGATTTTCGACAAAAGAGATAACACCCCCCCATTACGTCATGCTTCAGAAATGTGGAAAATGGTCCGTTTTCAAATGTTTTATTTTTGAACGTCAGTTCACATTTGTAGGTGGATCATCAGTGTTAGAGCTAAAATTAGCATGTTTAAAGTGATTTTCATGCTTCCAGGGGCTCGGGAAGTTAATTAAATACCATTTGGAGGCATTTAATGTTCGAGCAAAAACGGCTGATTTTCGACAAAAGAGATAACACCCCCTCCATTACGTCATGCTTCAGAAATGTGGAAAATGGTCCGTTTTCAAATGTTTTATTTTTGAACGTCAGTTCACATTTGTAGGTGGATCATCAGTGTTAGAGCTAAAATTAGCATGTTTAAAGTGATTTTCATGCTTCCAGGGGCCCAAAACACAAGATTAATGGAATGGTTAAAAGTGCATGAAAATGGCCAATTTACTCACTCTGAGTTCTCAAAAAGGGTTTCTTCACCCCGGGAAGTGAAATAAATACCATTTGGAGGCATTTAATGTTCGAGCAAAAACGGCTGATTTTCGACAAAAGAGATAACACCCCCCCATTATGTCATGCTTCAGAAATGTGGAAAATGGTCCGTTTTCAAATGTTTTATTTTTGAACGTCAGTTCACATTTGTAGGTGGATCATCAGTGTTAGAGCTAAAATTAGCATGTTTACAGTGATTTTCATGCTTCCAGGGGCCCAAAACACAAGATTTATGGAATGGTTAAAAGTGCATGAAAATGGCCAATTTACTCACTCTGAGTTCTCAAAAAGGGTTTCTTCACCCCGGGAAGTTAATTAAATACCATTTGGAGGCATTTAATGTTCGAGCAAAAACGGCTGATTTTCGACAAAAGAGATAACACCCCCCCCATTACGTCATGCTTCAGAAATGTGGAAAATGGTCCGTTTTCAAATGTTTTATTTTTGAACGTCAGTTCACATTTGTAGGTGGATCATCAGTGTTAGAGCTAAAATTAGCATGTTTAAAGTGATTTTCATGCTTCCAGGGGCTCGGGAAGTTAATTAAATACCATTTGGAGGCATTTAATGTTCGAGCAAAAACGGCTGATTTTCGACAAAAGAGATAACACCCCCCCATTACGTCATGCTACAGAAATGTGGAAAATGGTCCGTTTTCAAATGTTTTATTTTTGAACGTCAGTTCACATTTGTAGGTGGATCATCAGTGTTAGAGCTAAAATTAGCATGTTTAAAGTGATTTTCATGCTTCCAGGGGCCCAAAACACAAGATTTATGGAATGGTTAAAAGTGCATGAAAATGGCCAATTTACTCACTCTGAGTTCTCAAAAAGGGTTTCTTCACCCCGGGAAGTTAATTAAATACCATTTGGAGGCATTTAATGTTCGAGCAAAAACGGCTGATTTTCGACAAAAGAGATAACACCCCCCCATTACGTCAAGCTTCAGAAATGTGGAAAATGGTCCGTTTTCAAATGTTTTATTTTTGAACGTCAGTTCACATTTGTAGGTGGATCATCAGTGTTAGAGCTAAAATTAGCATGTTTAAAGTGATTTTCATGCTTCCAGGGGCTCGGGAAGTTAATTAAATACCATTTGGAGGCATTTAATGTTCGAGCAAAAACGGCTGATTTTCGACAAAAGAGATAACACCCCCCCATTACGTCATGCTTCAGATATGTGGAAAATGGTCCGTTTTCAAATGTTTTATTTTTGAACGTCAGTTCACATTTGTAGGTGGATCATCAGTGTTAGAGCTAAAATTAGCATGTTTAAAGTGATTTTCATGCTTCCAGGGGCTCGGGAAGTGAAATAAATACCATTTGGAGGCATTTACTGTTCGAGCAAAAACGGCTGATTTTCGACAAAAGAGATAACACCCCCCCATTACGTCATGCTTCAGAAATGTGGAAAATGGTCAGTTTTCAAATGTTTTATTTTTGAACGTCAGTTCACATTTGTAGGTGGATCATCAGTGTTAGAGCTAAAATTAGCATGTTTAAAGTGATTTTCATGCTTCCAGGGGCTCGGGAAGTTAATTAAATACCATTTGGAGGCATTTAATGTTCGAGCAAAAACGGCTGATTTTCGACAAAAGAGATAACACCCCCCCATTACGTCATGCTTCAGAAATGTGGAAAATGGTACGTTTTCAAATGTTTTATTTTTGAACGTCAGTTCACATTTGTAGGTGGATCATCAGTGTTAGAGCTAAAATTAGCATGTTTAAAGTGATTTTCATGCTTCCAGGGGCCCAAAACACAAGATTTATGGAATGGTTAAAAGTGCATGAAAATGGCCAATTTACTCACTCTGAGTTCTCAAAAAGGGTTTCTTCACCCCGGGAAGTTAATTAAATACCATTTGGAGGCATTTAATGTTCGAGCAAAAACGGCTGATTTTCGACAAAAGAGATAACACCCCCCCATTACGTCATGCTTCAGAAATGTGGAAAATGGTCCGTTTTGAAATGTTTTATTTTTGAACGTCAGTTCACATTTGTAGGTGGATCATCAGTGTTAGAGCTAAAATTAGCATGTTTAAAGTGATTTTCATGCTTCCAGGGGCTCGGGAAGTTAATTAAATACCATTTGGAGGCATTTAATGTTCGAGCAAAAACGGCTGATTTTCGACAAAAGAGATAACACCCCCCCATTACGTCATGCTTCAGAAATGTGGAAAATGGTCCATTTTCAAATGTTTTATTTTTGAACGTCAGTTCACATTTGTAGGTGGATCATCAGTGTTAGAGCTAAAATTAGCATGTTTAAAGTGATTTTCATGCTTCCAGGGGCTCGGGAAGTTAATTAAATACCATTTGGAGGCATTTAATGTTCGAGCAAAAACGGCTGATTTTCGACAAAAGAGATAACACCCCCCCATTACGTCATGCTTCAGAAATGTGGAAAATGGTCAGTTTTCAAATGTTTTATTTTTGAACGTCAGTTCACATTTGTAGGTGGATCATCAGTGTTAGAGCTAAAATTAGCATGTTTAAAGTGATTTTCATGCTTCCAGGGGCTCGGGAAGTTAATTAAATACCATTTGGAGGCATTTAATGTTCGAGCAAAAACGGCTGATTTTCGACAAAAGAGATAACACCCCCCCATTACGTCATGCTTCAGAAATGTGGAAAATGGTCCGTTTTCAAATGTTTTATTTTTGAACGTCAGTTCACATTTGTAGGTGGATCATCAGTGTTAGAGCTAAAATTAGCATGTTTAAAGTGATTTTCATGCTTCCAGGGGCTCGGGAAGTGAAATAAATACCATTTGGAGGCATTTAATGTTCGAGCAAAAACGGCTGATTTTCGACAAAAGAGATAACACCCCCCCATTACGTCATGCTTCAGAAATGTGGAAAATGGTCCGTTTTCAAATGTTTTATTTTTGAACGTAAGTTCACATTTGTAGGTGGATCATCAGTGTTAGAGCTAAAATTAGCATGTTTAAAGTGATTTTCATGCTTCCAGGGGCCCAAAACACAAGATTTATGGAATGGTTAAAAGTGCATGAAAATGGCCAATTTACTCACTCTGAGTTCTCAAAAAGGGTTTCTTCACCCCGGGAAGTTAATTAAATACCATTTGGAGGCATTTAATGTTCGAGCAAAAACGGCTGATTTTCGACAAAAGAGATAACACCCCCCCATTACGTCATGCTTCAGAAATGTGGAAAATGGTCCGTTTTCAAATGTTTTATTTTTGAACGTCAGTTCACATTTGTAGGTGGATCATCAGTGTTAGAGCTAAAATTAGCATGTTTAAAGTGATTTTCATGCTTCCAGGGGCTCGGGAAGTTAATTAAATACCATTTGGAGGCATTTAATGTTCGAGCAAAAACGGCTGATTTTCGACAAAAGAGATAACACTCCCCCATTACGTCATGCTTCAGAAATGTGGAAAATGGTCCGTTTTCAAATGTTTTATTTTTGAACGTCAGTTCACATTTGTAGGTGGATCATCAGTGTTAGAGCTAAAATTAGCATGTTTAAAGTGATTTTCATGCTTCCAGGGGCTCGGGAAGTTAATTAAATACCATTTGGAGGCATTTAATGTTCGAGCAAAAACGGCTGATTTTCGACAAAAGAGATAACACCCCCCCATTACGTCATGCTTCAGAAATGTGGAAAATGGTCCGTTTTCAAATGTTTTATTTTTCAACGTCAGTTCACATTTGTAGGTAGATCATCAGTGTTAGAGCTAAAATTAGCATGTTTAAAGTGATTTTCATGCTTCCAGGGGCTCGGGAAGTTAATTAAATACCATTTGGAGGCATTTAATGTTCGAGCAAAAACGGCTGATTTTCGACAAAAGAGATAACACCCCCCCCATTACGTCATGCTTCAGAAATGTGGAAAATGGTCCGTTTTCAAATGTTTTATTTTTGAACGTCAGTTCACATTTGTAGGTGGATCATCAGTGTTAGAGCTAAAATTAGCATGTTTAAAGTGATTTTCATGCTTCCAGGGGCCCAAAACACAAGATTAATGGAATGGTTAAAAGTGCATGAAAATGGCCAATTTACTCACTCTGAGTTCTCAAAAAGGGTTTCTTCACCCCGGGAAGTGAAATAAATACCATTTGGAGGCATTTAATGTTCGAGCAAAAACGGCTGATTTTCGACAAAAGAGATAACACCCCCCCATTATGTCATGCTTCAGAAATGTGGAAAATGGTCCGTTTTCAAATGTTTTATTTTTGAACGTCAGTTCACATTTGTAGGTGGATCATCAGTGTTAGAGCTAAAATTAGCATGTTTAAAGTGATTTTCATGCTTCCAGGGGCCCAAAACACAAGATTTATGGAATGGTTAAAAGTGCATGAAAATGGCCAATTTACTCACTCTGAGTTCTCAAAAAGGGTTTCTTCACCCCGGGAAGTTAATTAAATACCATTTGGAGGCATTTAATGTTCGAGCAAAAACGGCTGATTTTCGACAAAAGAGATAACACCCCCCCCCATTACGTCATGCTTCAGAAATGTGGAAAATGGTCCGTTTTCAAATGTTTTATTTTTGAACGTCAGTTCACATTTGTAGGTGGATCATCAGTGTTAGAGCTAAAATTAGCATGTTTAAAGTGATTTTCATGCTTCCAGGGGCTCGGGAAGTTAATTAAATACCATTTGGAGGCATTTAATGTTCGAGCAAAAACGGCTGATTTTCGACAAAAGAGATAACACCCCCCCATTACGTCATGCTACAGAAATGTGGAAAATGGTCCGTTTTCAAATGTTTTATTTTTGAACGTCAGTTCACATTTGTAGGTGGATCATCAGTGTTAGAGCTAAAATTAGCATGTTTAAAGTGATTTTCATGCTTCCAGGGGCCCAAAACACAAGATTTATGGAATGGTTAAAAGTGCATGAAAATGGCCAATTTACTCACTCTGAGTTCTCAAAAAGGGTTTCTTCACCCCGGGAAGTTAATTAAATACCATTTGGAGGCATTTAATGTTCGAGCAAAAACGGCTGATTTTCGACAAAAGAGATAACACCCCCCCATTACGTCAAGCTTCAGAAATGTGGAAAATGGTCCGTTTTCAAATGTTTTATTTTTGAACGTCAGTTCACATTTGTAGGTGGATCATCAGTGTTAGAGCTAAAATTAGCATGTTTAAAGTGATTTTCATGCTTCCAGGGGCTCGGGAAGTTAATTAAATACCATTTGGAGGCATTTAATGTTCGAGCAAAAACGGCTGATTTTCGACAAAAGAGATAACACCCCCCAATTACGTCATGCTTCAGAAATGTGGAAAATGGTCCGTTTTCAAATGTTTTATTTTTGAACGTCAGTTCACATTTGTAGGTGGATCATCAGTGTTAGAGCTAAAATTAGCATGTTTAAAGTGATTTTCATGCTTCCAGGGGCTCGGGAAGTTAATTAAATACCATTTGGAGGCATTTAATGTTCGAGCAAAAACGGCTGATTTTCGACAAAAGAGATAACACCCCCCCATTACGTCATGCTTCAGAAATGTGGAAAATGGTCAGTTTTCAAATGTTTTATTTTTGAACGTCAGTTCACATTTGTAGGTGGATCATCAGTGTTAGAGCTAAAATTAGCATGTTTAAAGTGATTTTCATGCTTCCAGGGGCTCGGGAAGTTAATTAAATACCATTTGGAGGCATTTAATGTTCGAGCAAAAACGGCTGATTTTCGACAAAAGAGATAACACCCCCCCATTACGTCATGCTTCAGAAATGTGGAAAATGGTACGTTTTCAAATGTTTTATTTTTGAACGTCAGTTCACATTTGTAGGTGGATCATCAGTGTTAGAGCTAAAATTAGCATGTTTAAAGTGATTTTCATGCTTCCAGGGGCCCAAAACACAAGATTTATGGAATGGTTAAAAGTGCATGAAAATGGCCAATTTACTCACTCTGAGTTCTCAAAAAGGGTTTCTTCACCCCGAGAAGTTAATTAAATACCATTTGGAGGCATTTAATGTTCGAGCAAAAACGGCTGATTTTCGACAAAAGAGATAACACCCCCCCATTACGTCATGCTTCAGAAATGTGGAAAATGGTCTGTTTTGAAATGTTTTATTTTTGAACGTCAGTTCACATTTGTAGGTGGATCATCAGTGTTAGAGCTAAAATTAGCGTGTTTAAAGTGATTTTCATGCTTCCAGGGGCTCGGGAAGTTAATTAAATACCACTTGGAGGCATTTAATGTTCGAGCAAAAACGGCTGATTTTCGACAAAAGAGATAACACCCCCCCATTACGTCATGCTTCAGAAATGTGGAAAATGGTCCGTTTTCAAATGTTTTATTTTTGAACGTAAGTTCACATTTGTAGGTGGATCATCAGTGTTAGAGCTAAAATTAGCATGTTTAAAGTGATTTTCATGCTTCCAGGGGCCCAAAACACAAGATTTATGGAATGGTTAAAAGTGCATGAAAATGGCCAATTTACTCACTCTGAGTTCTCAAAAAGGGTTTCTTCACCCCGGGAAGTTAATTAAATACCATTTGGAGGCATTTAATGTTCGAGCAAAAACGGCTGATTTTCGACAAAAGAGATAACACCCCCCCATTACGTCATGCTTCAGAAATGTGGAAAATGGTCCGTTTTCAAATGTTTTATTTTTGAACGTCAGTTCACATTTGTAGGTGGATCATCAGTGTTAGAGCTAAAATTAGCATGTTTAAAGTAATTTTCATGCTTCCAGGGGCTCGGGAAGTTAATTAAATACCATTTGGAGGCATTTAATGTTCGAGCAAAAACGGCTGATTTTCGACAAAAGAGATAACACCCCCCCATTACGTCATGCTTCAGAAATGTGGAAAATGGTCCGTTTTCAAATGTTTTATTTTTGAACGTCAGTTCACATTTGTAGGTGGATCATCAGTGTTAGAGCTAAAATTAGCATGTTTATAGTGATTTTCATGCTTCCAGGGGCCCAAAACACAAGATTTATGGAATGGTTAAAAGTGCATGAAAATGGCCAATTTACTCACTCTGAGTTCTCAAAAAGGGTTTCTTCACCCCGGGAAGTTAATTAAATACCATTTGGAGGCATTTAATGTTCGAGCAAAAACGGCTGATTTTCGACAAAAGAGATAACACCCCCCCATTATGTCATGCTACAGAAATGTGGAAAATGGTCCGTTTTCAAATGTTTTATTTTTGAACGTCAGTTCACATTTGTAGGTGGATCATCAGTGTTAGAGCTAAAATTAGCATGTTTAAAGTGATTTTCATGCTTCCAGGGGCCCAAAACACAAGATTTATGGAATGGTTAAAAGTGCATGAAAATGGCCAATTTACTCACTCTGAGTTCTCAAAAAGGGTTTCTTCACCCCGGGAAGTTAATTAAATACCATTTGGAGGCATTTAATGTTCGAGCAAAAACGGCTGATTTTCGACAAAAGAGATAACACCCCCCCCATTACGTCATGCTTCAGAAATGTGGAAAATGGTCCGTTTTCAAATGTTTTATTTTTGAACGTCAGTTCACATTTGTAGGTGGATCATCAGTGTTAGAGCTAAAATTAGCATGTTTAAAGTGATTTTCATGCTTCCAGGGGCTCGGGAAGTTAATTAAATACCATTTGGAGGCATTTAATGTTCGAGCAAAAACGGCTGATTTTCGACAAAAGAGATAACACCCCCCCATTACGTCATGCTTCAGAAATGTGGAAAATGGTCCGTTTTCAAATGTTTTATTTTTGAACGTCAGTTCACATTTGTAGGTGGATCATCAGTGTTAGAGCTAAAATTAGCATGTTTAAAGTGATTTTCATGCTTCCAGGGGCCCAAAACACAAGATTTATGGAATGTTTAAAAGTGCATGAAAATGGCCAATTTACTCACTCTGAGTTCTCAAAAAGGGTTTCTTCACCCCGGGAAGTTAATTAAATACCATTTGGAGGCATTTAATGTTCGAGCAAAAACGGCTGATTTTCGACAAAAGAGATAACACCCCCCCCATTACGTCATGCTTCAGAAATGTGGAAAATGGTCCGTTTTCAAATGTTTTCTTTTTGAACGTCAGTTCACATTTGTAGGTGGATCATCAGTGTTAGAGCTAAAATTAGCATGTTTAAAGTGATTTTCATGCTTCCAGGGGCTCGGGAAGTTAATTAAATACCATTTGGAGGCATTTAATGTTCGAGCAAAAACGGCTGATTTTCGACAAAAGAGATAACACCCCCCCATTACGTCATGCTTCAGAAATGTGGAAAATGGTCCGTTTTCAAATGTTTTATTTTTGAACGTCAGTTCACATTTGTAGGTGGATCATCAGTGTTAGAGCTAAAATTAGCATGTTTAAAGTGATTTTCATGCTTCCAGGGGCTCGGGAAGTGAAATAAATATCATTTGGAGGCATTTAATGTTCGAGCAAAAACGGCTGATTTTCGACAAAAGAGATAACACCCCCCCATTACGTCATGCTTCAGAAATTTGGAAAATGGTCAGTTTTCAAATGTTTTATTTTTGAACGTCAGTTCACATTTGTAGGTGGATCATCAGTGTTAGAGCTAAAATTAGCATGTTTAAAGTGATTTTCATGCTTCCAGGGGCTCGGGAAGTTAATTAAATACCATTTGGAGGCATTTAATGTTCGAGCAAAAACGGCTGATTTTCGACAAAAGAGATAACACCCCCCCATTACGTCATGCTTCAGAAATGTGGAAAATGGTACGTTTTCAAATGTTTTATTTTTGAACGTCAGTTCACATTTGTAGGTGGATCATCAGTGTTAGAGCTAAAATTAGCATGTTTAAAGTGATTTTCATGCTTCCAGGGGCCCAAAACACAAGATTTATGGAATGGTTAAAAGTGCATGAAAATGGCCAATTTACTCACTCTGAGTTCTCAAAAAATGTTTCTTCACCCGGAGAAGTTAATTAAATACCATTTGGAGGCATTTAATGTTCGAGCAAAAACGGCTGATTTTCGACAAAAGAGATAACACCCCCCCATTACGTCATGCTTCAGAAATGTGGAAAATGGTCCGTTTTGAAATGTTTTATTTTTGAACGTCAGTTCACATTTGTAGGTGGATCATCAGTGTTAGAGCTAAAATTAGCATGTTTAAAGTGATTTTCATGCTTCCAGGGGCTCGGGAAGTTAATTAAATACCATTTGGAGGCATTTAATGTTCGAGCAAAAACGGCTGATTTTCGACAAAAGAGATAACACCCCCCCATTACGTCATGCTTCAGAAATGTGGAAAATGGTCCGTTTTCAAATGTTTTATTTTTGAACGTCAGTTCACATTTGTAGGTGGATCATCAGTGTTAGAGCTAAAATTAGCATGTTTAAAGTGATTTTCATGCTTCCAGGGGCTCGGGAAGTTAATTAAATACCATTTGGAGGCATTTAATGTTCGAGCAAAAACGGCTGATTTTCGACAAAAGAGATAACACCCCCCCATTACGTCATGCTTCAGAAATGTGGAAAATGGTCCGTTTTCAAATGTTTTATTTTTGAACATCAGTTCACATTTGTAGGTGGATCATCAGTGTTAGAGCTAAAATTAGCATGTTTAAAGTGATTTTCATGCTTCCAGGGGCTCGGGAAGTTAATTAAATACCATTTGGAGGCATTTAATGTTCGAGCAAAAACGGCTGATTTTCGACAAAAGAGATAACACCCCCCCCCATTACGTCATGCTTCAGAAATGTGGAAAATGGTCCGTTTTCAAATGTTTTATTTTTGAACGTCAGTTCACATTTGTAGGTGGATCATCAGTGTTAGAGCTAAAATTAGCATGTTTAAAGTGATTTTCATGCTTCCAGGGGCTCGGGAAGTGAAATAAATACCATTTGGAGGCATTTAATGTTCGAGCAAAAACGGCTGATTTTCGACAAAAGAGATAACACCCCCCCATTACGTCATGCTTCAGAAATGTGGAAAATGGTCCGTTTTCAAATGTTTTATTTTTGAACGTCAGTTCACATTTGTAGGTGGATCATCAGTGTTAGAGCTAAAATTAGCATGTTTAAAGTGATTTTCATGCTTCCAGGGGCTCGGGAAGTGAAATAAATACCATTTGGAGGCATTTAATGTTCGAGCAAAAACGGCTGATTTTCGACAAAAGAGATAACACCCCCCCATTACGTCATGCTTCAGAAATGTGGAAAATGGTCCGTTTTCAAATGTTTTATTTTTGAACGTCAGTTCACATTTGTAGGTGGATCATCAGTGTTAGAGCTAAAATTAGCATGTTTAAAGTGATTTTCATGCTTCCAGGGGCCCAAAACACAAGATTTATGGAATGGTTAAAAGTGCATGAAAATGGCCAATTTACTCACTCTGAGTTCTCAAAAAGGGTTTCTTCACCCCGGGAAGTTAATTAAATACCATTTGGAGGCATTTAATGTTCGAGCAAAAACGGCTGATTTTCGACAAAAGAGATAACACCCCCCCCCATTACGTCATGCTTCAGAAATGTGGAAAATGGTCCGTTTTCAAATGTTTTATTTTTGAACGTCAGTTCACATTTGTAGGTGGATCATCAGTGTTAGAGCTAAAATTAGCATGTTTAAAGTGATTTTCATGCTTCCAGGGGCTCGGGAAGTTAATTAAATACCATTTGGAGGCATTTAATGTTCGAGCAAAAACGGCTGATTTTCGACAAAAGAGATAACACCCCCCCATTACGTCATGCTTCAGAAATGTGGAAAATGGTCCGTTTTCAAATGTTTTATTTTTGAACGTCAGTTCACATTTGTAGGTGGATCATCAGTGTTAGAGCTAAAATTAGCATGTGTAAAGTGATTTTCATGCTTCCAGGGGCCCAAAACACAAGATTTATGGAATGGTTAAAAGTGCATGAAAATGGCCAATTTACTCACTCTGAGTTCTCAAAAAGGGTTTCTTCACCCCGGGAAGTTAATTAAATACCATTTGGAGGCATTTAATGTTCGAGCAAAAATGGCTGATTTTCGACAAAAGAGATAACACCCCCCCATTACGTCATGCTTCAGAAATGTGGAAAATGGTCCGTTTTCAAATGTTTTCTTTTTGAACGTCAGTTCACATTTGTAGGTGGATCATCAGTGTTAGAGCTAAAATTAGCATGTTTAAAGTGATTTTCATGCTTCCAGGGGCTCGGGAAGTTAATTAAATACCATTTGGAGGCATTTAATGTTCGAGCAAAAACGGCTGATTTTCGACAAAAGAGATAACACCCCCCCATTACGTCATGCTTCAGAAATGTGGAAAATGGTCCGTTTTCAAATGTTTTATTTTTGAACGTCAGTTCACATTTGTAGGTGGATCATCAGTGTTAGAGCTAAAATTAGCATGTTTAAAGTGATTTTCATGCTTCCAGGGGCTCGGGAAGTGAAATAAATATCATTTGGAGGCATTTAATGTTCGAGCAAAAACGGCTGATTTTCGACAAAAGAGATAACACCCCCCCATTACGTCATGCTTCAGAAATGTGGAAAATGGTCAGTTTTCAAATGTTTTATTTTTGAACGTCAGTTCACATTTGTAAGTGGATCATCAGTGTTAGAGCTAAAATTAGCATGTTTAAAGTGATTTTCATGCTTCCAGGGGCTCGGGAAGTTAATTTAATACCATTTGGAGGCATTTAATGTTCGAGCAAAAACGGCTGATTTTCGACAAAAGAGATAACACCCCCCCATTACGTCATGCTTCAGAAATGTGGAAAATGGTACGTTTTCAAATGTTTTATTTTTGAACGTCAGTTCACATTTGTAGGTGGATCATCAGTGTTAGGGCTAAAATTAGCATGTTTAAAGTGATTTTCATGCTTCCAGGGGCCCAAAACACAAGATTTATGGAATGGTTAAAAGTGCATGAAAATGGCCAATTTACTCACTCTGAGTTCTCAAAAAGGGTTTCTTCACCCCGAGAAGTTAATTAAATACCATTTGGAGGCATTTAATGTTCGAGCAAAAACGGCTGATTTTCGACAAAAGAGATAACACCCCCCCATTACGTCATGCTTCAGAAATGTGGAAAATGGTCCGTTTTGAAATGTTTTATTTTTGAACGTCAGTTCACATTTGTAGGTGGATCATCAGTGTTAGAGCTAAAATTAGCATGTTTAAAGTGATTTTCATGCTTCCAGGGGCTCGGGAAGTTAATTAAATACCATTTGGAGGCATTTAATGTTCGAGCAAAAACGGCTGATTTTCGACAAAAGAGATAACACCCCCCCATTACGTCATGCTTCAGAAATGTGGAAAATGGTCCGTTTTCAAATGTTTTATTTTTGAACGTCAGTTCACATTTGTAGGTGGATCATCAGTGTTAGAGCTAAAATTAGCATGTTTAAAGTGATTTTCATGCTTCCAGGGGCTCGGGAAGTTAATTAAATACCATTTGGAGGCATTTAATGTTCGAGCAAAAACGGCTGATTTTCGACAAAAGAGATAACACCCCCCCATTACGTCATGCTTCAGAAATGTGGAAAATGGTCCGTTTTCAAATGTTTTATTTTTGAACATCAGTTCACATTTGTAGGTGGATCATCAGTGTTAGAGCTAAAATTAGCATGTTTAAAGTGATTTTCATGCTTCCAGGGGCTCGGGAAGTTAATTAAATACCATTTGGAGGCATTTAATGTTCGAGCAAAAACGGCTGATTTTCGACAAAAGAGATAACACCCCCCCCATTACGTCATGCTTCAGAAATGTGGAAAATGGTCCGTTTTCAAATGTTTTATTTTTGAACGTCAGTTCACATTTGTAGGTGGATCATCAGTGTTAGAGCTAAAATTAGCATGTTTAAAGTGATTTTCATGCTTCCAGGGGCTCGGGAAGTGAAATAAATACCATTTGGAGGCATTTAATGTTCGAGCAAAAACGGCTGATTTTCGACAAAAGAGATAACACCCCCCCATTACGTCATGCTTCAGAAATGTGGAAAATGGTCCGTTTTCAAATGTTTTATTTTTGAACGTCAGTTCACATTTGTAGGTGGATCATCAGTGTTAGAGCTAAAATTAGCATGTTTAAAGTGATTTTCATGCTTCCAGGGGCTCGGGAAGTGAAATAAATACCATTTGGAGGCATTTAATGTTCGAGCAAAAACGGCTGATTTTCGACAAAAGAGATAACACCCCCCCATTACGTCATGCTTCAGAAATGTGGAAAATGGTCCGTTTTCAAATGTTTTATTTTTGAACGTCAGTTCACATTTGTAGGTGGATCATCAGTGTTAGAGCTAAAATTAGCATGTTTAAAGTGATTTTCATGCTTCCAGGGGCTCGGGAAGTTAATTAAATACCATTTGGAGGCATTTAATGTTCGAGCAAAAACGGCTGATTTTCGACAAAAGAGATAACACCCCCCCATTACGTCATGCTTCAGAAATGTGGAAAATGGTCCGTTTTCAAATGTTTTATTTTTGAACGTCAGTTCACATTTGTAGGTGGATCATCAGTGTTAGAGCTAAAATTAGCATGTTTAAAGTGATTTTCATGCTTCCAGGGGCTCGGGAAGTGAAATAAATACCATTTGGAGGCATTTAATGTTCGAGCAAAAACGGCTGATTTTCGACAAAAGAGATAACACCCCCCCATTACGTCATGCTTCAGAAATGTGGAAAATGGTCCGTTTTCAAATGTTTTATTTTTGAACGTCAGTTCACATTTGTAGGTGGATCATCAGTGTTAGAGCTAAAATTAGCATGTTTAAAGTGATTTTCATGCTTCCAGGGGCCCAAAACACAAGATTTATGGAATGTTTAAAAGTGCATGAAAATGGCCAATTTACTCACTCTGAGTTCTCAAAAAGGGTTTCTTCACCCCGGGAAGTTAATTAAATACCATTTGGAGGCATTTAATGTTCGAGCAAAAACGGCTGATTTTCGACAAAAGAGATAACACCCCCCCCATTACGTCATGCTTCAGAAATGTGGAAAATGGTCCGTTTTCAAATGTTTTCTTTTTGAACGTCAGTTCACATTTGTAGGTGGATCATCAGTGTTAGAGCTAAAATTAGCATGTTTAAAGTGATTTTCATGCTTCCAGGGGCTCGGGAAGTTAATTAAATACCATTTGGAGGCATTTAATGTTCGAGCAAAAACGGCTGATTTTCGACAAAAGAGATAACACCCCCCCATTACGTCATGCTTCAGAAATGTGGAAAATGGTCCGTTTTCAAATGTTTTATTTTTGAACGTCAGTTCACATTTGTAGGTGGATCATCAGTGTTAGAGCTAAAATTAGCATGTTTAAAGTGATTTTCATGCTTCCAGGGGCTCGGGAAGTGAAATAAATATCATTTGGAGGCATTTAATGTTCGAGCAAAAACGGCTGATTTTCGACAAAAGAGATAACACCCCCCCATTACGTCATGCTTCAGAAATTTGGAAAATGGTCAGTTTTCAAATGTTTTATTTTTGAACGTCAGTTCACATTTGTAGGTGGATCATCAGTGTTAGAGCTAAAATTAGCATGTTTAAAGTGATTTTCATGCTTCCAGGGGCTCGGGAAGTTAATTAAATACCATTTGGAGGCATTTAATGTTCGAGCAAAAACGGCTGATTTTCGACAAAAGAGATAACACCCCCCCATTACGTCATGCTTCAGAAATGTGGAAAATGGTACGTTTTCAAATGTTTTATTTTTGAACGTCAGTTCACATTTGTAGGTGGATCATCAGTGTTAGAGCTAAAATTAGCATGTTTAAAGTGATTTTCATGCTTCCAGGGGCCCAAAACACAAGATTTATGGAATGGTTAAAAGTGCATGAAAATGGCCAATTTACTCACTCTGAGTTCTCAAAAAATGTTTCTTCACCCGGAGAAGTTAATTAAATACCATTTGGAGGCATTTAATGTTCGAGCAAAAACGGCTGATTTTCGACAAAAGAGATAACACCCCCCCATTACGTCATGCTTCAGAAATGTGGAAAATGGTCCGTTTTGAAATGTTTTATTTTTGAACGTCAGTTCACATTTGTAGGTGGATCATCAGTGTTAGAGCTAAAATTAGCATGTTTAAAGTGATTTTCATGCTTCCAGGGGCTCGGGAAGTTAATTAAATACCATTTGGAGGCATTTAATGTTCGAGCAAAAACGGCTGATTTTCGACAAAAGAGATAACACCCCCCCATTACGTCATGCTTCAGAAATGTGGAAAATGGTCCGTTTTCAAATGTTTTATTTTTGAACGTCAGTTCACATTTGTAGGTGGATCATCAGTGTTAGAGCTAAAATTAGCATGTTTAAAGTGATTTTCATGCTTCCAGGGGCTCGGGAAGTTAATTAAATACCATTTGGAGGCATTTAATGTTCGAGCAAAAACGGCTGATTTTCGACAAAAGAGATAACACCCCCCCATTACGTCATGCTTCAGAAATGTGGAAAATGGTCCGTTTTCAAATGTTTTATTTTTGAACATCAGTTCACATTTGTAGGTGGATCATCAGTGTTAGAGCTAAAATTAGCATGTTTAAAGTGATTTTCATGCTTCCAGGGGCTCGGGAAGTTAATTAAATACCATTTGGAGGCATTTAATGTTCGAGCAAAAACGGCTGATTTTCGACAAAAGAGATAACACCCCCCCCCATTACGTCATGCTTCAGAAATGTGGAAAATGGTCCGTTTTCAAATGTTTTATTTTTGAACGTCAGTTCACATTTGTAGGTGGATCATCAGTGTTAGAGCTAAAATTAGCATGTTTAAAGTGATTTTCATGCTTCCAGGGGCTCGGGAAGTGAAATAAATACCATTTGGAGGCATTTAATGTTCGAGCAAAAACGGCTGATTTTCGACAAAAGAGATAACACCCCCCCATTACGTCATGCTTCAGAAATGTGGAAAATGGTCCGTTTTCAAATGTTTTATTTTTGAACGTCAGTTCACATTTGTAGGTGGATCATCAGTGTTAGAGCTAAAATTAGCATGTTTAAAGTGATTTTCATGCTTCCAGGGGCTCGGGAAGTGAAATAAATACCATTTGGAGGCATTTAATGTTCGAGCAAAAACGGCTGATTTTCGACAAAAGAGATAACACCCCCCCATTACGTCATGCTTCAGAAATGTGGAAAATGGTCCGTTTTCAAATGTTTTATTTTTGAACGTCAGTTCACATTTGTAGGTGGATCATCAGTGTTAGAGCTAAAATTAGCATGTTTAAAGTGATTTTCATGCTTCCAGGGGCCCAAAACACAAGATTTATGGAATGGTTAAAAGTGCATGAAAATGGCCAATTTACTCACTCTGAGTTCTCAAAAAGGGTTTCTTCACCCCGGGAAGTTAATTAAATACCATTTGGAGGCATTTAATGTTCGAGCAAAAACGGCTGATTTTCGACAAAAGAGATAACACCCCCCCCCATTACGTCATGCTTCAGAAATGTGGAAAATGGTCCGTTTTCAAATGTTTTATTTTTGAACGTCAGTTCACATTTGTAGGTGGATCATCAGTGTTAGAGCTAAAATTAGCATGTTTAAAGTGATTTTCATGCTTCCAGGGGCTCGGGAAGTTAATTAAATACCATTTGGAGGCATTTAATGTTCGAGCAAAAACGGCTGATTTTCGACAAAAGAGATAACACCCCCCCATTACGTCATGCTTCAGAAATGTGGAAAATGGTCCGTTTTCAAATGTTTTATTTTTGAACGTCAGTTCACATTTGTAGGTGGATCATCAGTGTTAGAGCTAAAATTAGCATGTTTAAAGTGATTTTCATGCATCCAGGGGCCCAAAACACAAGATTTATGGAATGGTTAAAAGTGCATGAAAATGGCCAATTTACTCACTCTGAGTTCTCAAAAAGGGTTTCTTCACCCCGGGAAGTTAATTAAATACCATTTGGAGGCATTTAATGTTCGAGCAAAAACGGCTGATTTTCGACAAAAGAGATAACACCCCCCCATTACGTTATGCTTCAGAAATGTAGAAAATGGTCCGTTTTCAAATGTTTTATTTTTCAACGTCAGTTCACATTTGTAGGTGGATCATCAGTGTTAGAGCTAAAATTTGCATGTTTAAAGTGATTTTCATGCTTCCAGGGGCTCGGGAAGTGAAATAAATACCATTTGGAGGCATGTAATGTTCGAGCAAAAACGGCTCATTTTCGACAAAAGAGATAACACCCCCCCATTACGTCATGCTTCAGAAATGTGGAAAATGGTCCGTTTTCAAATGTTTTATTTTTGAACGTCAGTTCACATTTGTAGGTGGATCATCAGTGTTAGAGCTAAAATTAGCATGTTTAAAGTGATTTTCATGCTTCCAGGGGCTCGGGAAGTTAATTAAATACCATTTGGAGGCATTTAATGTTCGAGCAAAAACGGCTGATTTTCGACAAAAGAGATAACACCCCCCCATTACGTCATGCTTCAGAAATGTGGAAAATGGTCAGTTTTCAAATGTTTTATTTTTGAACGTCAGTTCACATTTGTAGGTGGATCATCAGTGTTAGAGCTAAAATTAGCATGTGTAAAGTGATTTTCATGCTTCCAGGGGCCCAAAACACAAGATTTATGGAATGGTTAAAAGTGCATGAAAATGGCCAATTTACTCACTCTGAGTTCTCAAAAAGGGTTTCTTCACCCCGGGAAGTTAATTAAATACCATTTGGAGGCATTTAATGTTCGAGCAAAAATGGCTGATTTTCGACAAAAGAGATAACACCCCCCCATTACGTCATGCTTCAGAAATGTGGAAAATGGTCCGTTTTCAAATGTTTTCTTTTTGAACGTCAGTTCACATTTGTAGGTGGATCATCAGTGTTAGAGCTAAAATTAGCATGTTTAAAGTGATTTTCATGCTTCCAGGGGCTCGGGAAGTTAATTAAATACCATTTGGAGGCATTTAATGTTCGAGCAAAAACGGCTGATTTTCGACAAAAGAGATAACACCCCCCCATTACGTCATGCTTCAGAAATGTGGAAAATGGTCCGTTTTCAAATGTTTTATTTTTGAACGTCAGTTCACATTTGTAGGTGGATCATCAGTGTTAGAGCTAAAATTAGCATGTTTAAAGTGATTTTCATGCTTCCAGGGGCTCGGGAAGTGAAATAAATATCATTTGGAGGCATTTAATGTTCGAGCAAAAACGGCTGATTTTCGACAAAAGAGATAACACCCCCCCATTACGTCATGCTTCAGAAATGTGGAAAATGGTCAGTTTTCAAATGTTTTATTTTTGAACGTCAGTTCACATTTGTAAGTGGATCATCAGTGTTAGAGCTAAAATTAGCATGTTTAAAGTGATTTTCATGCTTCCAGGGGCTCGGGAAGTTAATTTAATACCATTTGGAGGCATTTAATGTTCGAGCAAAAACGGCTGATTTTCGACAAAAGAGATAACACCCCCCCATTACGTCATGCTTCAGAAATGTGGAAAATGGTACGTTTTCAAATGTTTTATTTTTGAACGTCAGTTCACATTTGTAGGTGGATCATCAGTGTTAGGGCTAAAATTAGCATGTTTAAAGTGATTTTCATGCTTCCAGGGGCCCAAAACACAAGATTTATGGAATGGTTAAAAGTGCATGAAAATGGCCAATTTACTCACTCTGAGTTCTCAAAAAGGGTTTCTTCACCCCGAGAAGTTAATTAAATACCATTTGGAGGCATTTAATGTTCGAGCAAAAACGGCTGATTTTCGACAAAAGAGATAACACCCCCCCATTACGTCATGCTTCAGAAATGTGGAAAATGGTCCGTTTTGAAATGTTTTATTTTTGAACGTCAGTTCACATTTGTAGGTGGATCATCAGTGTTAGAGCTAAAATTAGCATGTTTAAAGTGATTTTCATGCTTCCAGGGGCTCGGGAAGTTAATTAAATACCATTTGGAGGCATTTAATGTTCGAGCAAAAACGGCTGATTTTCGACAAAAGAGATAACACCCCCCCATTACGTCATGCTTCAGAAATGTGGAAAATGGTCCGTTTTCAAATGTTTTATTTTTGAACGTCAGTTCACATTTGTAGGTGGATCATCAGTGTTAGAGCTAAAATTAGCATGTTTAAAGTGATTTTCATGCTTCCAGGGGCTCGGGAAGTTAATTAAATACCATTTGGAGGCATTTAATGTTCGAGCAAAAACGGCTGATTTTCGACAAAAGAGATAACACCCCCCCATTACGTCATGCTTCAGAAATGTGGAAAATGGTCCGTTTTCAAATGTTTTATTTTTGAACATCAGTTCACATTTGTAGGTGGATCATCAGTGTTAGAGCTAAAATTAGCATGTTTAAAGTGATTTTCATGCTTCCAGGGGCTCGGGAAGTTAATTAAATACCATTTGGAGGCATTTAATGTTCGAGCAAAAACGGCTGATTTTCGACAAAAGAGATAACACCCCCCCCATTATGTCATGCTTCAGAAATGTGGAAAATGGTCCGTTTTCAAATGTTTTATTTTTGAACGTCAGTTCACATTTGTAGGTGGATCATCAGTGTTAGAGCTAAAATTAGCATGTTTAAAGTGATTTTCATGCTTCCAGGGGCTCGGGAAGTGAAATAAATACCATTTGGAGGCATTTAATGTTCGAGCAAAAACGACTGATTTTCGACAAAAGAGATAACACCCCCCCATTACGTCATGCTTCAGAAATGTGGAAAATGGTCCGTTTTCAAATGTTTTATTTTTGAACGTCAGTTCACATTTGTAGGTGGATCATCAGTGTTAGAGCTAAAATTAGCATGTTTAAAGTGATTTTCATGCTTCCAGGGGCTCGGGAAGTGAAATAAATACCATTTGGAGGCATTTAATGTTCGAGCAAAAACGGCTGATTTTCGACAAAAGAGATAACACCCCCCCATTACGTCATGCTTCAGAAATGTGGAAAATGGTCCGTTTTCAAATGTTTTATTTTTGAACGTCAGTTCACATTTGTAGGTGGATCATCAGTGTTAGAGCTAAAATTAGCATGTTTAAAGTGATTTTCATGCTTCCAGGGGCCCAAAACACAAGATTTATGGAATGGTTAAAAGTGCATGAAAATGGCCAATTTACTCACTCTGAGTTCTCAAAAAGGGTTTCTTCACCCCGGGAAGTTAATTAAATACCATTTGGAGGCATTTAATGTTCGAGCAAAAACGGCTGATTTTCGACAAAAGAGATAACACCCCCCCCATTACGTCATGCTTCAGAAATGTGGAAAATGGTCCGTTTTCAAATGTTTTATTTTTGAACGTCAGTTCACATTTGTAGGTGGATCATCAGTGTTAGAGCTAAAATTAGCATGTTTAAAGTGATTTTCATGCTTCCAGGGGCTCGGGAAGTTAATTAAATACCATTTGGAGGCATTTAATGTTCGAGCAAAAACGGCTGATTTTCGACAAAAGAGATAACACCCCCCCATTACGTCATGCTTCAGAAATGTGGAAAATGGTCCGTTTTCAAATGTTTTATTTTTGAACGTCAGTTCACATTTGTAGGTGGATCATCAGTGTTAGAGCTAAAATTAGCATGTTTAAAGTGATTTTCATGCATCCAGGGGCCCAAAACACAAGATTTATGGAATGGTTAAAAGTGCATGAAAATGGCCAATTTACTCACTCTGAGTTCTCAAAAAGGGTTTCTTCACCCCGGGAAGTTAATTAAATACCATTTGGAGGCATTTAATGTTCGAGCAAAAACGGCTGATTTTCGACAAAAGAGATAACACCCCCCCATTACGTTATGCTTCAGAAATGTGGAAAATGGTCCGTTTTCAAATGTTTTATTTTTGAACGTCAGTTCACATTTGTAGGTGGATCATCAGTGTTAGAGCTAAAATTTGCATGTTTAAAGTGATTTTCATGCTTCCAGGGGCTCGGGAAGTGAAATAAATACCATTTGGAGGCATGTAATGTTCGAGCAAAAACGGCTCATTTTCGACAAAAGAGATAACACCCCCCCATTACGTCATGCTTCAGAAATGTGGAAAATGGTCCGTTTT
The DNA here is from genome assembly GCF_964263255.1 of Lissotriton vulgaris. NCBI lineage: Eukaryota > Metazoa > Chordata > Amphibia > Caudata > Salamandridae > Lissotriton > Lissotriton vulgaris. The sequence continues at coordinate 466,935 of NW_028248118.1, read as the reverse complement.
CAAATGTTTTATTTTTGAACGTCAGTTCACATTTGTAGGTGGATCATCAGTGTTAGAGCTAAAATTAGCATGTTTAAAGTGATTTTCATGCTTCCAGGGGCTCGGGAAGTTAATTAAATACCATTTGGAGGCATTTAATGTTCGAGCAAAAACGGCTGATTTTCGACAAAAGAGATAACACCCCCCCATTACGTCATGCTTCAGAAATGTGGAAAATGGTCAGTTTTCAAATGTTTTATTTTTGAACGTCAGTTCACATTTGTAGGTGGATCATCAGTGTTAGAGCTAAAATTAGCATGTGTAAAGTGATTTTCATGCTTCCAGGGGCCCAAAACACAAGATTTATGGAATGGTTAAAAGTGCATGAAAATGGCCAATTTACTCACTCTGAGTTCTCAAAAAGGGTTTCTTCACCCCGGGAAGTTAATTAAATACCATTTGGAGGCATTTAATGTTCGAGCAAAAATGGCTGATTTTCGACAAAAGAGATAACACCCCCCCATTACGTCATGCTTCAGAAATGTGGAAAATGGTCCGTTTTCAAATGTTTTCTTTTTGAACGTCAGTTCACATTTGTAGGTGGATCATCAGTGTTAGAGCTAAAATTAGCATGTTTAAAGTGATTTTCATGCTTCCAGGGGCTCGGGAAGTTAATTAAATACCATTTGGAGGCATTTAATGTTCGAGCAAAAACGGCTGATTTTCGACAAAAGAGATAACACCCCCCCATTACGTCATGCTTCAGAAATGTGGAAAATGGTCCGTTTTCAAATGTTTTATTTTTGAACGTCAGTTCACATTTGTAGGTGGATCATCAGTGTTAGAGCTAAAATTAGCATGTTTAAAGTGATTTTCATGCTTCCAGGGGCTCGGGAAGTGAAATAAATATCATTTGGAGGCATTTAATGTTCGAGCAAAAACGGCTGATTTTCGACAAAAGAGATAACACCCCCCCATTACGTCATGCTTCAGAAATGTGGAAAATGGTCAGTTTTCAAATGTTTTATTTTTGAACGTCAGTTCACATTTGTAAGTGGATCATCAGTGTTAGAGCTAAAATTAGCATGTTTAAAGTGATTTTCATGCTTCCAGGGGCTCGGGAAGTTAATTTAATACCATTTGGAGGCATTTAATGTTCGAGCAAAAACGGCTGATTTTCGACAAAAGAGATAACACCCCCCCATTACGTCATGCTTCAGAAATGTGGAAAATGGTACGTTTTCAAATGTTTTATTTTTGAACGTCAGTTCACATTTGTAGGTGGATCATCAGTGTTAGAGCTAAAATTAGCATGTTTAAAGTGATTTTCATGCTTCCAGGGGCCCAAAACACAAGATTTATGGAATGGTTAAAAGTGCATGAAAATGGCCAATTTACTCACTCTGAGTTCTCAAAAAGGGTTTCTTCACCCCGAGAAGTTAATTAAATACCATTTGGAGGCATTTAATGTTCGAGCAAAAACGGCTGATTTTCGACAAAAGAGATAACACCCCCCCATTACGTCATGCTTCAGAAATGTGGAAAATGGTCCGTTTTGAAATGTTTTATTTTTGAACGTCAGTTCACATTTGTAGGTGGATCATCAGTGTTAGAGCTAAAATTAGCATGTTTAAAGTGATTTTCATGCTTCCAGGGGCTCGGGAAGTTAATTAAATACCATTTGGAGGCATTTAATGTTCGAGCAAAAACGGCTGATTTTCGACAAAAGAGATAACACCCCCCCATTACGTCATGCTTCAGAAATGTGGAAAATGGTCCGTTTTCAAATGTTTTATTTTTGAACGTCAGTTCACATTTGTAGGTGGATCATCAGTGTTAGAGCTAAAATTAGCATGTTTAAAGTGATTTTCATGCTTCCAGGGGCTCGGGAAGTTAATTAAATACCATTTGGAGGCATTTAATGTTCGAGCAAAAACGGCTGATTTTCGACAAAAGAGATAACACCCCCCCATTACGTCATGCTTCAGAAATGTGGAAAATGGTCCGTTTTCAAATGTTTTATTTTTGAACATCAGTTCACATTTGTAGGTGGATCATCAGTGTTAGAGCTAAAATTAGCATGTTTAAAGTGATTTTCATGCTTCCAGGGGCTCGGGAAGTTAATTAAATACCATTTGGAGGCATTTAATGTTCGAGCAAAAACGGCTGATTTTCGACAAAAGAGATAACACCCCCCCCATTACGTCATGCTTCAGAAATGTGGAAAATGGTCCGTTTTCAAATGTTTTATTTTTGAACGTCAGTTCACATTTGTAGGTGGATCATCAGTGTTAGAGCTAAAATTAGCATGTTTAAAGTGATTTTCATGCTTCCAGGGGCTCGGGAAGTGAAATAAATACCATTTGGAGGCATTTAATGTTCGAGCAAAAACGGCTGATTTTCGACAAAAGAGATAACACCCCCCCATTACGTCATGCTTCAGAAATGTGGAAAATGGTCCGTTTTCAAATGTTTTATTTTTGAACGTCAGTTCACATTTGTAGGTGGATCATCAGTGTTAGAGCTAAAATTAGCATGTTTAAAGTGATTTTCATGCTTCCAGGGGCTCGGGAAGTGAAATAAATACCATTTGGAGGCATTTAATGTTCGAGCAAAAACGGCTGATTTTCGACAAAAGAGATAACACCCCCCCATTACGTCATGCTTCAGAAATGTGGAAAATGGTCCGTTTTCAAATGTTTTATTTTTGAACGTCAGTTCACATTTGTAGGTGGATCATCAGTGTTAGAGCTAAAATTAGCATGTTTAAAGTGATTTTCATGCTTCCAGGGGCCCAAAACACAAGATTTATGGAATGGTTAAAAGTGCATGAAAATGGCCAATTTACTCACTCTGAGTTCTCAAAAAGGGTTTCTTCACCCCGGGAAGTTAATTAAATACCATTTGGAGGCATTTAATGTTCGAGCAAAAACGGCTGATTTTCGACAAAAGAGATAACACCCCCCCCATTACGTCATGCTTCAGAAATGTGGAAAATGGTCCGTTTTCAAATGTTTTATTTTTGAACGTCAGTTCACATTTGTAGGTGGATCATCAGTGTTAGAGCTAAAATTAGCATGTTTAAAGTGATTTTCATGCTTCCAGGGGCTCGGGAAGTTAATTAAATACCATTTGGAGGCATTTAATGTTCGAGCAAAAACGGCTGATTTTCGACAAAAGAGATAACACCCCCCCATTACGTCATGCTTCAGAAATGTGGAAAATGGTCCGTTTTCAAATGTTTTATTTTTGAACGTCAGTTCACATTTGTAGGTGGATCATCAGTGTTAGAGCTAAAATTAGCATGTTTAAAGTGATTTTCATGCATCCAGGGGCCCAAAACACAAGATTTATGGAATGGTTAAAAGTGCATGAAAATGGCCAATTTACTCACTCTGAGTTCTCAAAAAGGGTTTCTTCACCCCGGGAAGTTAATTAAATACCATTTGGAGGCATTTAATGTTCGAGCAAAAACGGCTGATTTTCGACAAAAGAGATAACACCCCCCCATTACGTTATGCTTCAGAAATGTGGAAAATGGTCCGTTTTCAAATGTTTTATTTTTGAACGTCAGTTCACATTTGTAGGTGGATCATCAGTGTTAGAGCTAAAATTTGCATGTTTAAAGTGATTTTCATGCTTCCAGGGGCTCGGGAAGTGAAATAAATACCATTTGGAGGCATGTAATGTTCGAGCAAAAACGGCTCATTTTCGACAAAAGAGATAACACCCCCCCATTACGTCATGCTTCAGAAATGTGGAAAATGGTCCGTTTTCAAATGTTTTATTTTTGAACGTCAGTTCACATTTGTAGGTGGATCATCAGTGTTAGAGCTAAAATTAGCATGTTTAAAGTGATTTTCATGCTTCCAGGGGCTCGGGAAGTTAATTAAATACCATTTGGAGGCATTTAATGTTCGAGCAAAAACGGCTGATTTTCGACAAAAGAGATAACACCCCCCTATTACGTCATGCTTCAGAAATGTGGAAAATGGTCAGTTTTCAAATGTTTTATTTTTGAACGTCAGTTCACATTTGTAGGTGGATCATCAGTGTTAGAGCTAAAATTAGCATGTGTAAAGTGATTTTCATGCTTCCAGGGGCCCAAAACACAAGATTTATGGAATGGTTAAAAGTGCATGAAAATGGCCAATTTACTCACTCTGAGTTCTCAAAAAGGGTTTCTTCACCCCGGGAAGTTAATTAAATACCATTTGGAGGCATTTAATGTTCGAGCAAAAATGGCTGATTTTCGACAAAAGAGATAACACCCCCCCATTACGTCATGCTTCAGAAATGTGGAAAATGGTCCGTTTTCAAATGTTTTATTTTTGAACGTCAGTTCACATTTGTAGGTGGATCATCAGTGTTAGAGCTAAAATTAGCATGTTTAAAGTGATTTTCATGCTTCCAGGGGCTCGGGAAGTTAATTAAATACCATTTGGAGGCATTTATTGTTCGAGCAAAAAGGGCTGATTTTCGACAAAAGAGATAACACCCCCCCATTACGTCATGCTTCAGAAATGTGGAAAATGGTCTGTTTTCAAATGTTTTATTTTTGAACGTCAGTTCACATTTGTAGGTGGATCATCAGTGTTAGAGCTAAAATTAGCATGTTTAAAGTGATTTTCATGCTTCCAGGGGCTCGGGAAGTTAATTAAATACCATTTGGAGGCATTTAATGTTCGAGCAAAAACGGCTGATTTTCGACAAAAGAGATAACACCCCCCCCATTACGTCATGCTTCAGAAATGTGGAAAATGGTCCGTTTTCAAATGTTTTATTTTTGAACGTCAGTTCACATTTGTAGGTGGATCATCAGTGTTAGAGCTAAAATTAGCATGTTTAAAGTGATTTTCATGCTTCCAGGGGCCCAAAACACAAGATTTATGGAATGGTTAAAAGTGCATGAAAATGGCCAATTTACTCACTCTGAGTTCTCAAAAAGGGTTTCTTCACCCCGGGAAGTTAATTAAATACCATTTGGAGGCATTTAATGTTCGAGCAAAAACGGCTGATTTTCGACAAAAGAGATAACACCCCCCCATTACGTCATGCTTCAGAAATGTGGAAAATGGTCCGTTTTCAAATGTTTTATTTTTGAACGTCAGTTCACATTTGTAGGTGGATCATCAGTGTTAGAGCTAAAATTAGCATGTTTAAAGTGATTTTCATGCTTCCAGGGGCTCGGGAAGTTAATTAAATACCATTTGGAGGCATTTAATGTTCGAGCAAAAACGGCTGATTTTCGACAAAAGAGATAACACCCCCCCATTACGTCATGCTTCAGAAATGTGGAAAATGGTCCGTTTTCAAATGTTTTATTTTTGAACGTCAGTTCACATTTGTAGGTGGATCGTCAGTGTTAGAGCTAAAATTAGCATGTTTAAAGTGATTTTCATGCTTCCAGGGGCTCGGGAAGTGAAATAAATACCATTTGGAGGCATTTAATGTTCGAGCAAAAACGGCTGATTTTCGACAAAAGAGATAACACCCCCCCATTACGTCATGCTTCAGAAATGTGGAAAATGGTCCGTTTTCAAATGTTTTATTTTTGAACGTCAGTTCACATTTGTAGGTGGATCATCAGTGTTAGAGCTAAAATTAGCATGTTTAAAGTGATTTTCATGCTTCCAGGGGCTCGGGAAGTTAATTAAATACCATTTGGAGGCATTTAATGTTCGAGCAAAAACGGCTGATTTTCGACAAAAGAGATAACACCCCCCCATTACGTCATGCTTCAGAAATGTGGAAAATGGTCCGTTTTCAAATGTTTTATTTTTGAACGTCAGTTCACATTTGTAGGTGGATCATCAGTGTTAGAGCTAAAATTAGCATGTTTAAAGTGATTTTCATGCTTCCAGGGGCCCAAAACACAAGATTAATGGAATGGTTAAAAGTGCATGAAAATGGCCAATTTACTCACTCTGAGTTCTCAAAAAGGGTTTCTTCACCCCGGGAAGTGAAATAAATACCATTTGGAGGCATTTAATGTTCGAGCAAAAACGGCTGATTTTCGACAAAAGAGATAACACCCCCCCATTACGTCATGCTTCAGAAATGTGGAAAATGGTCCGTTTTCAAATGTTTTATTTTTGAACGTCAGTTCACATTTGTAGGTGGATCATCAGTGTTAGAGCTAAAATTAGCATGTTTAAAGTGATTTTCATGCTTCCAGGGGCCCAAAACACAAGATTTATGGAATGGTTAAAAGTGCATGAAAATGGCCAATTTACTCACTCTGAGTTCTCAAAAAGGGTTTCTTCACCCCGGGAAGTTAATTAAATACCATTTGGAGGCATTTAATGTTCGAGCAAAAACGGCTGATTTTCGACAAAAGAGATAACACCCCCCCATTACGTCATGCTTCAGAAATGTGGAAAATGGTCCGTTTTCAAATGTTTTATTTTTGAACGTCAGTTCACATTTGTAGGTGGATCATCAGTGTTAGAGCTAAAATTAGCATGTTTAAAGTGATTTTCATGCTTCCAGGGGCTCGGGAAGTTAATTAAATACCATTTGGAGGCATTTAATGTTCGAGCAAAAAGGGCTGATTTTCGACAAAAGAGATAACACCCCCCCATTACGTCATGCTTCAGAAATGTGGAAAATGGTCTGTTTTCAAATGTTTTATTTTTGAACGTCAGTTCACATTTGTAGGTGGATCATCAGTGTTAGAGCTAAAATTAGCATGTTTAATGTGATTTTCATGCTTCCAGGGGCTCGGGAAGTTAATTAAATACCATTTGGAGGCATTTAATGTTCGAGCAAAAACGGCTGATTTTCGACAAAAGAGATAACACCCCCCCATTACGTCATGCTTCAGAAATGTGGAAAATGGTCCGTTTTCAAATGTTTTATTTTTGAACGTCAGTTCACATTTGTAGGTGGATCATCAGTGTTAGAGCTAAAATTAGCATGTTTAAAGTGATTTTCATGCTTCCAGGGGCCCAAAACACAAGATTTATGGAATGGTTAAAAGTGCATGAAAATGGCCAATTTACTCACTCTGAGTTCTCAAAAAGGGTTTCTTCACCCCGGGAAGTTAATTAAATACCATTTGGAGGCATTTAATGTTCGAGCAAAAACGGCTGATTTTCGACAAAAGAGATAACACCCCCCCATTACGTCATGCTTCAGAAATGTGGAAAATGGTCCGTTTTCAAATGTTTTATTTTTGAACGTCAGTTCACATTTGTAGGTGGATCATCAGTGTTAGAGCTAAAATTAGCATGTTTAAAGTGATTTTCATGCTTCCAGGGGCTCGGGAAGTTAATTAAATACCATTTGGAGGCATTTAATGTTCGAGCAAAAACGGCTGATTTTCGACAAAAGAGATAACACCCCCCCATTACGTCATGCTTCAGAAATGTGGAAAATGGTCCGTTTTCAAATGTTTTATTTTTGAACGTCAGTTCACATTTGTAGGTGGATCATCAGTGTTAGAGCTAAAATTAGCATGTTTAAAGTGATTTTCATGCTTCCAGGGGCTCGGGAAGTGAAATAAATACCATTTGGAGGCATTTAATGTTCGAGCAAAAACGGCTGATTTTCGACAAAAGAGATAACACCCCCCCATTACGTCATGCTTCAGAAATGTGGAAAATGGTCCGTTTTCAAATGTTTTATTTTTGAACGTCAGTTCACATTTGTAGGTGGATCATCAGTGTTAGAGCTAAAATTAGCATGTTTAAAGTGATTTTCATGCTTCCAGGGGCCCAAAACACAAGATTAATGGAATGGTTAAAAGTGCATGAAAAGGGCCAATTTACTCACTCTGAGTTCTCAAAAAGGGTTTCTTCACCCCGGGAAGTGAAATAAATACCATTTGGAGGACTTTAATGTTCGAGCAAAAACGGCTGATTTTCGACAAAAGAGATAACACCCCCCCATTACGTCATGCTTCAGAAATGTGGAAAATGGTCCGTTTTCAAATGTTTTATTTTTGAACGTCAGTTCACATTTGTAGGTGGATCATCAGTGTTAGAGCTAAAATTAGCATGTGTAAAGTGATTTTCATGCTTCCAGGGGCCCAAAACACAAGATTTATGGAATGGTTAAAAGTGCATGAAAATGGCCAATTTACTCACTCTGAGTTCTCAAAAAGGGTTTCTTCACCCCGGGAAGTTAATTAAATACCATTTGGAGGCATTTAATGTTCGAGCAAAAATGGCTGATTTTCGACAAAAGAGATAACACCCCCCATTACGTCATGCTTCAGAAATGTGGAAAATGGTCCGTTTTCAAATGTTTTATTTTTGAACGTCAGTTCACATTTGTAGGTGGATCATCAGTGTTAGAGCTAAAATTAGCATGTTTAAAGTGATTTTCATGCTTCCAGGGGCTCGGGAAGTTAATTAAATACCATTTGGAGGCATTTAATGTTCGAGCAAAAACGGCTGATTTTCGACAAAAGAGATAACACCCCCCATTACGTCATGCTTCAGAAATGTGGAAAATGGTCTGTTTTCAAATGTTTTATTTTTGAACGTCAGTTCACATTTGTAGGTGGATCATCAGTGTTAGAGCTAAAAATAGCATGTTTAAAGTGATTTTCATGCTTCCAGGGGCCCAAAACACAAGATTTATGGAATGGTTAAAAGTGCATGAAAATGGCCAATTTACTCACTCTGAGTTCTCAAAAAGGGTTTCTTCACCCCGGGAAGTTAATTAAATACCATTTGGAGGCATTTAATGTTCGAGCAAAAACGGCTGATTTTCGACAAAAGAGATAACACCCCCCCCCATTACGTCATGCTTCAGAAATGTGGAAAATGGTCCGTTTTCAAATGTTTTATTTTTGAACGTCAGTTCACATTTGTAGGTGGATCATCAGTGTTAGAGCTAAAATTAGCATGTTTAAAGTGATTTTCATGCTTCCAGGGGCCCAAAACACAGTTTTATGGAATGGTTAAAAGTGCATGAAAATGGCCAATTTACTCACTCTGAGTTCTCAAAAAGGGTTTCTTGACCCCGGGAAGTGAAATAAATACCATTTGGAGGCATTTAATGTTCGAGCAAAAACGGCTGATTTTCGACAAAAGAGATAACACCCCCCCATTACGTCATGCTTCAGAAATGTGGAAAATGGTCCGTTTTCAAATGTTTTATTTTTGAACGTCAGTTCACATTTGTAGGTGGATCATCAGTGTTAGAGCTAAAATTAGCATGTTTAAAGTGATTTTCATGCTTTCAGGGGCTCGGGAAGTTAATTAAATACCATTTGGAGGCATTTAATGTTCGAGCAAAAACGGCTGATTTTCGACAAAAGAGATAACACCCCCCCATTACGTCATGCTTCAGAAATGTGGAAAATGGTCCGTTTTCAAATGTTTTATTTTTGAACGTCAGTTCACATTTGTAGGTGGATCATCAGTGTTAGAGCTAAAATTAGCATGTTTAAAGTGATTTTCATGCTTCCAGGGGCTCGGGAAGTTAATTAAATACCATTTGGAGGCATTTAATGTTCGAGCAAAAACGGCTGATTTTCGACAAAAGAGATAACACCCCCCCCATTACGTCATGCTTCAGAAATGTGGAAAATGGTCCGTTTTCAAATGTTTTATTTTTGAACGTCAGTTCACATTTGTAGGTGGATCATCAGTGTTAGAGCTAAAATTAGCATGTTTAAAGTGATTTTCATGCTTCCAGGGGCCCAAAACACAAGATTAATGGAATGGTTAAAAGTGCATGAAAATGGCCAATTTACTCACTCTGAGTTCTCAAAAAGGGTTTCTTCACCCCGGGAAGTGAAATAAATACCATTTGGAGGCATTTAATGTTCGAGCAAAAACGGCTGATTTTCGACAAAAGAGATAACACCCCCCCATTATGTCATGCTTCAGAAATGTGGAAAATGGTCCGTTTTCAAATGTTTTATTTTTGAACGTCAGTTCACATTTGTAGGTGGATCATCAGTGTTAGAGCTAAAATTAGCATGTTTAAAGTGATTTTCATGCTTCCAGGGGCCCAAAACACAAGATTTATGGAATGGTTAAAAGTGCATGAAAATGGCCAATTTACTCACTCTGAGTTCTCAAAAAGGGTTTCTTCACCCCGGGAAGTTAATTAAATACCATTTGGAGGCATTTAATGTTCGAGCAAAAACGGCTGATTTTCGACAAAAGAGATAACACCCCCCCCATTACGTCATGCTTCAGAAATGTGGAAAATGGTCCGTTTTCAAATGTTTTATTTTTGAACGTCAGTTCACATTTGTAGGTGGATCATCAGTGTTAGAGCTAAAATTAGCATGTTTAAAGTGATTTTCATGCTTCCAGGGGCTCGGGAAGTTAATTAAATACCATTTGGAGGCATTTAATGTTCGAGCAAAAACGGCTGATTTTCGACAAAAGAGATAACACCCCCCCATTACGTCATGCTACAGAAATGTGGAAAATGGTCCGTTTTCAAATGTTTTATTTTTGAACGTCAGTTCACATTTGTAGGTGGATCATCAGTGTTAGAGCTAAAATTAGCATGTTTAAAGTGATTTTCATGCTTCCAGGGGCCCAAAACACAAGATTTATGGAATGGTTAAAAGTGCATGAAAATGGCCAATTTACTCACTCTGAGTTCTCAAAAAGGGTTTCTTCACCCCGGGAAGTTAATTAAATACCATTTGGAGGCATTTAATGTTCGAGCAAAAACGGCTGATTTTCGACAAAAGAGATAACACCCCCCCATTACGTCAAGCTTCAGAAATGTGGAAAATGGTCCGTTTTCAAATGTTTTATTTTTTAACGTCAGTTCACATTTGTAGGTGGATCATCAGTGTTAGAGCTAAAATTAGCATGTTTAAAGTGATTTTCATGCTTCCAGGGGCTCGGGAAGTTAATTAAATACCATTTGGAGGCATTTAATGTTCGAGCAAAAACGGCTGATTTTCGACAAAAGAGATAACACCCCCCCATTACGTCATGCTTCAGAAATGTGGAAAATGGTCCGTTTTCAAATGTTTTATTTTTGAACGTCAGTTCACATTTGTAGGTGCATCATCAGTGTTAGAGCTAAAATTAGCATGTTTAAAGTGATTTTCATGCTTCCAGGGGCTCGGGAAGTTAATTAAATACCATTTGGAGGCATTTAATGTTCGAGCAAAAACGGCTGATTTTCGACAAAAGAGATAACACCCCCCCATTACGTCATGCTTCAGAAATGTGGAAAATGGTCCGTTTTCAAATGTTTTATTTTTGAACGTCAGTTCACATTTGTAGGTGGATCATATGTGTTAGAGCTAAAATTAGCATGTTTAAAGTGATTTTCATGCTTCCAGGGGCTCGGGAAGTGAAATAAATACCATTTGGAGGCATTTAATGTTCGAGCAAAAACGGCTGATTTTCGACAAAAGAGATAACACCCCCCCATTACGTCATGCTTCAGAAATGTGGATAATGGTCCGTTTTCAAATGTTTTATTTTTGAACGTCAGTTCACATTTGTAGGTGGATCATCAGTGTTAGAGCTAAAATTAGCATGTTTAAAGTGATTTTCATGCTTCCAGGGGCTCGGGAAGTTAATTAAATACCATTTGGAGGCATTTAATGTTCGAGCAAAAACGGCTGATTTTCGACAAAAGAGATAACACCCCCCCATTACGTCATGCTTCAGAAATTTGGAAAATGGTCCGTTTTCAAATGTTTTATTTTTGAACGTCAGTTCACATTTGTAGGTGGATCATCAGTGTTAGAGCTAAAATTAGCATGTTTAAAGTGATTTTCATGCTTCCAGGGGCCCAAAACACAAGATTAATGGAATGGTTAAAAGTGCATGAAAATGGCCAATTTACTCACTCTGAGTTCTCAAAAAGGGTTTCTTCACCCCGGGAAGTGAAATAAATACCATTTGGAGGCATTTAATGTTCGAGCAAAAACGGCTGATTTTCAACAAAAGAGATAACACCCCCCCATTACGTCATGCTTCAGAAATGTGGAAAATGGTCCGTTTTCAAATGTTTTATTTTTGAACGTCAGTTCACATTTGTAGGTGGATCATCAGTGTTAGAGCTAAAATTAGCATGTTTAAAGTGATTTTCATGCTTCCAGGGGCTCGGGAAGTTAATTAAATACCATTTGGAGGCATTTAATGTTCGAGCAAAAACGGCTGATTTTCGACAAAAGAGATAACACCCCCCCCATTACGTCATGCTTCAGAAATGTGGAAAATGGTCCGTTTTCAAATGTTTTATTTTTGAACGTCAGTTCACATTTGTAGGTGGATCATCAGTGTTAGAGCTAAAATTAGCATGTTTAAAGTGATTTTCATGCTTCCAGGGGCTCGGGAAGTGAAATAAATACCATTTGGAGGCATTTAATGTTCGAGCAAAAACGGCTGATTTTCGACAAAAGAGATAACACCCCCCCATTACGTCATGCTTCAGAAATGTGGAAAATGGTCCGTTTTCAAATGTTTTATTTTTGAATGTCAGTTCACATTTGTAGGTGGATCATCAGTGTTAGAGCTAAAATTAGCATGTTTAAAGTGATTTTCATGCTTCCAGGGGCTCGGGAAGTTAATTAAATACCATTTGGAGGCATTTAATGTTCGAGCAAAAACGGCTGATTTTCGACAAAAGAGATAACACCCCCCCATTACGTCATGCTTCAGAAATGTGGAAAATGGTCCGTTTTCAAATGTTTTATTTTTGAACGTCAGTTCACATTTGTAGGTGGATCATCAGTGTTAGAGCTAAAATTAGCATGTTTAAAGTGATTTTCATGCTTCCAGGGGCTCGGGAAGTTAATTAAATACCATTTGGAGGCATTTAATGTTCGAGCAAAAACGGCTGATTTTCGACAAAAGAGATAACACCCCCCCATTACGTCATGCTTCAGAAATGTGGAAAATGGTCCGTTTTCAAATGTTTTATTTTTGAACGTCAGTTCACATTTGTAGGTGGATCATCAGTGTTAGAGCTAAAATTAGCATGTTTAAAGTGATTTTCATGCTTCCAGGGGCCCAAAACACAAGATTAATGGAATGGTTAAAAGTGCATGAAAATGGCCAATTTACTCACTCTGAGTTCTCAAAAAGGGTTTCTTCACCCCGGGAAGTGAAATAAATACCATTTGGAGGCATTTAATGTTCGAGCAAAAACGGCTGATTTTCGACAAAAGAGATAACACCCCCCCATTAAGTCATGCTTCAGAAATGTGGAAAATGGTCCGTTTTCAAATGTTTTATTTTTGAACGTCAGTTCACATTTGTAGGTGGATCATCAGTGTTAGAGCTAAAATTAGCATGTTTAAAGTGATTTTCATGCTTCCAGGGGCCCAAAACACAAGATTTATGGAATGGTTAAAAGTGCATGAAAATGGCCAATTTACTCACTCTGAGTTCTCAAAAAGGGTTTCTTCACCCCGGGAAGTTAATTAAATACCATTTGGATGCATTTAATGTTCGAGCAAAAACGGCTGATTTTCGACAAAAGAGATAACACCCCCCCATTACGTCATGCTTCAGAAATGTGGAAAATGGTCCGTTTTCAAATGTTTTATTTTTGAACGTCAGTTCACATTTGTAGGTGGATCATCAGTGTTAGAGCTAAAATTAGCATGTTTAAAGTGATTTTCATGCTTCCAGGGGCTCGGGAAGTGAAATAAATACCATTTGGAGGCATTTAATGTTCGAGCAAAAACGGCTGATTTTCGACAAAAGAGATAACACCCCCCCATTACGTCATGCTTCAGAAATGTGGAAAATGGTCCGTTTTCAAATGTTTTATTTTTGAATGTCAGTTCACATTTGTAGGTGGATCATCAGTGTTAGAGCTAAAATTAGCATGTTTAAAGTGATTTTCATGCTTCCAGGGGCTCGGGAAGTTAATTAAATACCATTTGGAGGCATTTAATGTTCGAGCAAAAACGGCTGATTTTCGACAAAAGAGATAACACCCACCCATTACGTCATGCTTCAGAAATGTGGAAAATGATCCGTTTTCAAATGTTTTATTTTTGAATGTCAGTTCACATTTGTAGGTGGATCATCAGTGTTAGAGCTAAAATTAGCATGTTTAAAGTGATTTTCATGCTTCCAGGGGCTCGGGAAGTTAATTAAATACCATTTGGAGGCATTTAATGTTCGAGCAAAAACGGCTGATTTTCGACAAAAGAGATAACACCCCCCCATTACGTCATGCTTCAGAAATGTGGAAAATGGTCCGTTTTCAAATGTTTTATTTTTGAACGTCAGTTCACATTTGTAGGTGGATCATCAGTGTTAGAGCTAAAATTAGCATGTTTAAAGTGATTTTCATGCTTCCAGGGGCTCGGGAAGTTAATTAAATACCATTTGGAGGCATTTAATGTTCGAGCAAAAACGGCTGATTTTCGACAAAAGAGATAACACCCCCCCATTACGTCATGCTTCAGAAATGTGGAAAATGGTCCGTTTTCAAATGTTTTATTTTTGAACGTCAGTTCACATTTGTAGGTGGATCATCAGTGTTAGAGCTAAAATTAGCATGTTTAAAGTGATTTTCATGCTTCCAGGGGCCCAAAACACAAGATTAATGGAATGGTTAAAAGTGCATGAAAATGGCCAATTTACTCACTCTGAGTTCTCAAAAAGGGTTTCTTCACCCCGGGAAGTGAAATAAATACCATTTGGAGGCATTTAATGTTCGAGCAAAAACGGCTGATTTTCGACAAAAGAGATAACACCCCCCCATTACGTCATGCTTCAGAAATGTGGAAAATGGTCCGTTTTCAAATGTTTTATTTTTGAACGTCAGTTCACATTTGTAGGTGGATCATCAGTGTTAGAGCTAAAATTAGCATGTTTAAAGTGATTTTCATGCTTCCAGGGGCCCAAAACACAAGATTTATGGAATGGTTAAAAGTGCATGAAAATGGCCAATTTACTCACTCTGAGTTCTCAAAAAGGGTTTCTTCACCCCGGGAAGTTAATTAAATACCATTTGGAGGCATTTAATGTTCGAGCAAAAACGGCTGATTTTCGACAAAAGAGATAACACCCCCCCATTACGTCATGCTTCAGAAATGTGGAAAATGGTCCGTTTTCAAATGTTTTATTTTTGAACGTCAGTTCACATTTGTAGGTGGATCATCAGTGTTAGAGCTAAAATTAGCATGTTTAAAGTGATTTTCATGCTTCCAGGGGCTCGGGAAGTTAATTAAATACCATTTGGAGGCATTTAATGTTCGAGCAAAAAGGGCTGATTTTCGACAAAAGAGATAACACCCCCCCATTACGTCATGCTTCAGAAATGTGGAAAATGGTCTGTTTTCAAATGTTTTATTTTTGAACGTCAGTTCACATTTGTAGGTGGATCATCAGTGTTAGAGCTAAAATTAGCATGTTTAAAGTGATTTTCATGCTTCCAGGGGCTCGGGAAGTTAATTAAATACCATTTGGAGGGCATTTAATGTTCGAGCAAAAACGGCTGATTTTCGACAAAAGAGATAACACCCCCCCATTACGTCATGCTTCAGAAATGTGGAAAATGGTCCGTTTTCAAATGTTTTATTTTTGAACGTCAGTTCACATTTGTAGGTGGATCATCAGTGTTAGAGCTAAAATTAGCATGTTTAAAGTGATTTTCATGCTTCCAGGGGCCCAAAACACAAGATTTATGGAATGGTTAAAAGTGCATGAAAATGGCCAATTTACTCACTCTGAGTTCTCAAAAAGGGTTTCTTCACCCCGGGAAGTTAATTAAATACCATTTGGAGGCATTTAATGTTCGAGCAAAAACGGCTGATTTTCGACAAAAGAGATAACACCCCCCCATTACGTCATGCTTCAGAAATGTGGAAAATGGTCCGTTTTCAAATGTTTTATTTTTGAACGTCAGTTCACATTTGTAGGTGGATCATCAGTGTTAGAGCTAAAATTAGCATGTTTAAAGTGATTTTCATGCTTCCAGGGGCTCGGGAAGTTAATTAAATACCATTTGGAGGCATTTAATGTTCGAGCAAAAACGGCTGATTTTCGACAAAAGAGATAACACCCCCCCATTACGTCATGCTTCAGAAATGTGGAAAATGGTCCGTTTTCAAATGTTTTATTTTTGAACGTCAGTTCACATTTGTAGGTGGATCATCAGTGTTAGAGCTAAAATTAGCATGTTTAAAGTGATTTTCATGCTTCCAGGGGCTCGGGAAGTGAAATAAATACCATTTGGAGGCATTTAATGTTCGAGCAAAAACGGCTGATTTTCGACAAAAGAGATAACACCCCCCCATTACGTCATGCTTCAGAAATGTGGAAAATGGTCCGTTTTCAAATGTTTTATTTTTGAACGTCAGTTCACATTTGTAGGTGGATCATCAGTGTTAGAGCTAAAATTAGCATGTTTAAAGTGATTTTCATGCTTCCAGGGGCCCAAAACACAAGATTAATGGAATGGTTAAAAGTGCATGAAAAGGGCCAATTTACTCACTCTGAGTTCTCAAAAAGGGTTTCTTCACCCCGGGAAGTGAAATAAATACCATTTGGAGGACTTTAATGTTCGAGCAAAAACGGCTGATTTTCGACAAAAGAGATAACACCCCCCCATTACGTCATGCTTCAGAAATGTGGAAAATGGTCCGTTTTCAAATGTTTTATTTTTGAACGTCAGTTCACATTTGTAGGTGGATCATCAGTGTTAGAGCTAAAATTAGCATGTGTAAAGTGATTTTCATGCTTCCAGGGGCCCAAAACACAAGATTTATGGAATGGTTAAAAGTGCATGAAAATGGCCAATTTACTCACTCTGAGTTCTCAAAAAGGGTTTCTTCACCCCGGGAAGTTAATTAAATACCATTTGGAGGCATTTAATGTTCGAGCAAAAATGGCTGATTTTCGACAAAAGAGATAACACCCCCCATTACGTCATGCTTCAGAAATGTGGAAAATGGTCCGTTTTCAAATGTTTTATTTTTGAACGTCAGTTCACATTTGTAGGTGGATCATCAGTGTTAGAGCTAAAATTAGCATGTTTAAAGTGATTTTCATGCTTCCAGGGGCTCGGGAAGTTAATTAAATACCATTTGGAGGCATTTAATGTTCGAGCAAAAACGGCTGATTTTCGACAAAAGAGATAACACCCCCCATTACGTCATGCTTCAGAAATGTGGAAAATGGTCTGTTTTCAAATGTTTTATTTTTGAACGTCAGTTCACATTTGTAGGTGGATCATCAGTGTTAGAGCTAAAAATAGCATGTTTAAAGTGATTTTCATGCTTCCAGGGGCCCAAAACACAAGATTTATGGAATGGTGAAAAGTGCATGAAAATGGCCAATTTACTCACTCTGAGTTCTCAAAAAGGGTTTCTTCACCCCGGGAAGTTAATTAAATACCATTTGGAGGCATTTAATGTTCGAGCAAAAACGGCTGATTTTCGACAAAAGAGATAACACCCCCCCCCATTACGTCATGCTTCAGAAATGTGGAAAATGGTCCGTTTTCAAATGTTTTATTTTTGAACGTCAGTTCACATTTGTAGGTGGATCATCAGTGTTAGAGCTAAAATTAGCATGTTTAAAGTGATTTTCATGCTTCCAGGGGCCCAAAACACAGTTTTATGGAATGGTTAAAAGTGCATGAAAATGGCAAATTTACTCACTCTGAGTTCTCAAAAAGGGTTTCTTGACCCCGGGAAGTGAAATAAATACCATTTGGAGGCATTTAATGTTCGAGCAAAAACGGCTGATTTTCGACAAAAGAGATAACACCCCCCCATTACGTCATGCTTCAGAAATGTGGAAAATGGTCCGTTTTCAAATGTTTTATTTTTGAACGTCAGTTCACATTTGTAGGTGGATCATCAGTGTTAGAGCTAAAATTAGCATGTTTAAAGTGATTTTCATGCTTTCAGGGGCTCGGGAAGTTAATTAAATACCATTTGGAGGCATTTAATGTTCGAGCAAAAACGGCTGATTTTCGACAAAAGAGATAACACCCCCCCATTACGTCATGCTTCAGAAATGTGGAAAATGGTCCGTTTTCAAATGTTTTATTTTTGAACGTCAGTTCACATTTGTAGGTGGATCATCAGTGTTAGAGCTAAAATTAGCATGTTTAAAGTGATTTTCATGCTTCCAGGGGCTCGGGAAGTTAATTAAATACCATTTGGAGGCATTTAATGTTCGAGCAAAAACGGCTGATTTTCGACAAAAGAGATAACACCCCCCCCCCATTACGTCATGCTTCAGAAATGTGGAAAATGGTCCGTTTTCAAATGTTTTATTTTTGAACGTCAGTTCACATTTGTAGGTGGATCATCAGTGTTAGAGCTAAAATTAGCATGTTTAAAGTGATTTTCATGCTTCCAGGGGCCCAAAACACAAGATTAATGGAATGGTTAAAAGTGCATGAAAATGGCCAATTTACTCACTCTGAGTTCTCAAAAAGGGTTTCTTCACCCCGGGAAGTGAAATAAATACCATTTGGAGGCATTTAATGTTCGAGCAAAAACGGCTGATTTTCGACAAAAGAGATAACACCCCCCCATTATGTCATGCTTCAGAAATGTGGAAAATGGTCCGTTTTCAAATATTTTATTTTTGAACGTCAGTTCACATTTGTAGGTGGATCATCAGTGTTAGAGCTAAAATTAGCATGTTTAAAGTGATTTTCATGCTTCCAGGGGCCCAAAACACAAGATTTATGGAATGGTTAAAAGTGCATGAAAATGGCCAATTTACTCACTCTGAGTTCTCAAAAAGGGTTTCTTCACCCCGGGAAGTTAATTAAATACCATTTGGAGGCATTTAATGTTCGAGCAAAAACGGCTGATTTTCGACAAAAGAGATAACACCCCCCCCATTACGTCATGCTTCAGAAATGTGGAAAATGGTCCGTTTTCAAATGTTTTATTTTTGAACGTCAGTTCACATTTGTAGGTGGATCATCAGTGTTAGAGCTAAAATTAGCATGTTTAAAGTGATTTTCATGCTTCCAGGGGCTCGGGAAGTTAATTAAATACCATTTGGAGGCATTTAATGTTCGAGCAAAAACGGCTGATTTTCGACAAAAGAGATAACACCCCCCCATTACGTCATGCTACAGAAATGTGGAAAATGGTCCGTTTTCAAATGTTTTATTTTTGAACGTCAGTTCACATTTGTAGGTGGATCATCAGTGTTAGAGCTAAAATTAGCATGTTTAAAGTGATTTTCATGCTTCCAGGGGCCCAAAACACAAGATTTATGGAATGGTTAAAAGTGCATGAAAATGGCCAATTTACTCACTCTGAGTTCTCAAAAAGGGTTTCTTCACCCCGGGAAGTTAATTAAATACCATTTAGAGGCATTTAATGTTCGAGCAAAAACGGCTGATTTTCGACAAAAGAGATAACACCCCCCCATTACGTCAAGCTTCAGAAATGTGGAAAATGGTCAGTTTTCAAATGTTTTATTTTTTAACGTCAGTTCACATTTGTAGGTGGATCATCAGTGTTAGAGCTAAAATTAGCATGTTTAAAGTGATTTTCATGCTTCCAGGGGCTCGGGAAGTTAATTAAATACCATTTGGAGGCATTTAATGTTCGAGCAAAAACGGCTGATTTTCGACAAAAGAGATAACACCCCCCCATTACGTCATGCTTCAGAAATGTGGAAAATGGTCCGTTTTCAAATGTTTTATTTTTGAACGTCAGTTCACATTTGTAGGTGCATCATCAGTGTTAGAGCTAAAATTAGCATGTTTAAAGTGATTTTCATGCTTCCAGGGGCTCGGGAAGTTAATTAAATACCATTTGGAGGCATTTAATGTTCGAGCAAAAACGGCTGATTTTCGACAAAAGAGATAACACCCCCCCATTACGTCATGCTTCAGAAATGTGGAAAATGGTCCGTTTTCAAATGTTTTATTTTTGAACGTCAGTTCACATTTGTAGGTGGATCATCAGTGTTAGAGCTAAAATTAGCATGTTTAAAGTGATTTTCATGCTTCCAGGGGCTCGGGAAGTGAAATAAATACCATTTGGAGGCATTTAATGTTCGAGCAAAAACGGCTGATTTTCGACAAAAGAGATAACACCCCCCCATTACGTCATGCTTCAGAAATGTGGATAATGGTCCGTTTTCAAATGTTTTATTTTTGAACGTCAGTTCACATTTGTAGGTGGATCATCAGTGTTAGAGCTAAAATTAGCATGTTTAAAGTGATTTTCATGCTTCCAGGGGCTCGGGAAGTTAATTAAATACCATTTGGAGGCATTTAATGTTCGAGCAAAAACGGCTGATTTTCGACAAAAGAGATAACACCCCCCCATTACGTCATGCTTCAGAAATTTGGAAAATGGTCCGTTTTCAAATGTTTTATTTTTGAACGTCAGTTCACATTTGTAGGTGGATCATCAGTGTTAGAGCTAAAATTAGCATGTTTAAAGTGATTTTCATGCTTCCAGGGGCCCAAAACACAAGATTAATGGAATGGTTAAAAGTGCATGAAAATGGCCAATTTACTCACTCTGAGTTCTCAAAAAGGGTTTCTTCACCCCGGGAAGTGAAATAAATACCATTTGGAGGCATTTAATGTTCGAGCAAAAACGGCTGATTTTCAACAAAAGAGATAACACCCCCCCATTACGTCATGCTTCAGAAATGTGGAAAATGGTCCGTTTTCAAATGTTTTATTTTTGAACGTCAGTTCACATTTGTAGGTGGATCATCAGTGTTAGAGCTAAAATTAGCATGTTTAAAGTGATTTTCATGCTTCCAGGGGCTCGGGAAGTTAATTAAATACCATTTGGAGGCATTTAATGTTCGAGCAAAAACGGCTGATTTTCGACAAAAGAGATAACACCCCCCCCATTACGTCATGCTTCAGAAATGTGGAAAATGGTCCGTTTTCAAATGTTTTATTTTTGAACGTCAGTTCACATTTGTAGGTGGATCATCAGTGTTAGAGCTAAAATTAGCATGTTTAAAGTGATTTTCATGCTTCCAGGGGCTCGGGAAGTGAAATAAATACCATTTGGAGGCATTTAATGTTCGAGCAAAAACGGCTGATTTTCGACAAAAGAGATAACACCCCCCCATTACGTCATGCTTCAGAAATGTGGAAAATGGTCCGTTTTCAAATGTTTTATTTTTGAATGTCAGTTCACATTTGTAGGTGGATCATCAGTGTTAGAGCTAAAATTAGCATGTTTAAAGTGATTTTCATGCTTCCAGGGGCTCGGGAAGTTAATTAAATACCATTTGGAGGCATTTAATGTTCGAGCAAAAACGGCTGATTTTCGACAAAAGAGATAACACCCCCCCATTACGTCATGCTTCAGAAATGTGGAAAATGGTCCGTTTTCAAATGTTTTATTTTTGAACGTCAGTTCACATTTGTAGGTGGATCATCAGTGTTAGAGCTAAAATTAGCATGTTTAAAGTGATTTTCATGCTTCCAGGGGCTCGGGAAGTTAATTAAATACCATTTGGAGGCATTTAATGTTCGAGCAAAAACGGCTGATTTTCGACAAAAGAGATAACACCCCCCCATTACGTCATGCTTCAGAAATGTGGAAAATGGTCCGTTTTCAAATGTTTTATTTTTGAACGTCAGTTCACATTTGTAGGTGGATCATCAGTGTTAGAGCTAAAATTAGCATGTTTAAAGTGATTTTCATGCTTCCAGGGGCCCAAAACACAAGATTAATGGAATGGTTAAAAGTGCATGAAAATGGCCAATTTACTCACTCTGAGTTCTCAAAAAGGGTTTCTTCACCCCGGGAAGTGAAATAAATACCATTTGGAGGCATTTAATGTTCGAGCAAAAACGGCTGATTTTCGACAAAAGAGATAACACCCCCCCATTAAGTCATGCTTCAGAAATGTGGAAAATGGTCCGTTTTCAAATGTTTTATTTTTGAACGTCAGTTCACATTTGTAGGTGGATCATCAGTGTTAGAGCTAAAATTAGCATGTTTAAAGTGATTTTCATGCTTCCAGGGGCCCAAAACACAAGATTTATGGAATGGTTAAAAGTGCATGAAAATGGCCAATTTACTCACTCTGAGTTCTCAAAAAGGGTTTCTTCACCCCGGGAAGTTAATTAAATACCATTTGGAGGCATTTAATGTTCGAGCAAAAACGGCTGATTTTCGACAAAAGAGATAACACCCCCCCATTACGTCATGCTTCAGAAATGTGGAAAATGGTC
Source organism: Lissotriton vulgaris (assembly GCF_964263255.1). Lineage (NCBI taxonomy): Eukaryota > Metazoa > Chordata > Amphibia > Caudata > Salamandridae > Lissotriton > Lissotriton vulgaris. The sequence goes on along the minus strand of NW_028248118.1, from coordinate 444,852 downwards.
CGTTTTCAAATGTTTTATTTTTGAACGTCAGTTCACATTTGTAGGTGGATCATCAGTGTTAGAGCTAAAATTAGCATGTTTAAAGTGATTTTCATGCTTCCAGGGGCTCGGGAAGTGAAATAAATACCATTTGGAGGCATTTAATGTTCGAGCAAAAACGGCTGATTTTCGACAAAAGAGATAACACCCCCCCATTACGTCATGCTTCAGAAATGTGGAAAATGGTCCGTTTTCAAATGTTTTATTTTTGAATGTCAGTTCACATTTGTAGGTGGATCATCAGTGTTAGAGCTAAAATTAGCATGTTTAAAGTGATATGGCTGAGATACCCGCCACCCCCTCTCAACACAATCCCCAAATGAGGGAAACCGGAAACAGTTCTTGAAGTTTTTTGGAAGTGGGAGGGAGTGACCCTCCCGGCCGTATTTATTAAAAACAAAAAATAAAAACATTTAAACATTAATGTACAATTTCATACCACACTGCGATGTTTGGCTAACCTTAACAGATTCTCTAATACAGAGGTTCTCCTAGCCGATCTAACATCCTACAAAACATTTACTTGAAATATTGAAATTGTACATCCTAACGTTTAAGGGCCAACGGCAAGGTCGTAACCGGTGTCAAGATCCCTAACCAGACATACCCCCCCCCACTTGGGAGGGGCGACAGCACTGAGGCGTACTCACGTGCAACTACTACAATTTCCCTTGTCTTGACGGGGGCACTTATCAACTCGACGCCAGTTAAAGGTCGTTCGAAGACTCGTGTGAGGTATCTAGAAGGTATCGTAGACCTCCCCCCAACCCCACACAACTTACCGCATCTGCCGTCGCAGATGTCCCTGGCCCCGGGAAATTCCCCAGGAGGGGGCTGTAACCCCTCCTACACAGGAAGGGGCCTTGACCGCCTTTCCTCTTCTTCCGGCGACCCATCCTTAGAAGGGACCGCCTCCCCGTTGAGGGGCCAAAGGCCACCTCCCCCGAGCGCTCCCATCCGTGTTGGGTGACGCCCACTCATAGGGATCTTCCAATTAGTGCTCACCGATCATGACCTTACCGCCTACCGCCTGACCGAAATAAATACGACAAGTGCTAACTAAACGAAACTACATTGGCCATTATGACCGAAAAACCTGTGTCTAAATGGACCTTAAATCCGACATTCTTTAATCACCAACTTGTAACATTATACCAATCTTTATTACACATTAAATATCAACATAGCACCAAAACAACCTGAAAACGAAATAGAATAACTGATCAACTTTATTAAAAAAAACTAGCTGTCCTCAGGGGCTGGTGGGTGGGTCAAAATTGGCTCTTCGTTCCGTCTCGAGCTCACGTGCAGCGGGGAGGTGCAGCTTCAGAGCACAGGAACAAGAGGATGTCTTCTGGTCTTGCGTCTCTTTTTATCCATCTTCAGGGCGGGCGTAAACCCGCCCCTGCCTGCCCCGAGGGCGTGGCTGGCGGCGTCCGTGTCTAGGCCAGCCCACTCAAGGGCGGGAAAAAGCGCGCCCCGGCTACGCCGCTTCGGGCATACCAGCCGAGACGCGCCTCCCGCCCAAAAATGTCTTCCCGGGGGGATCGAGGCACTCTGCCATACGTTCGGGGGGACCGAGTGGTCGCCCCTTTCCATATGGCTGAGATACCCGCCACCCCCTCTCAACACAATCCCCAAATGAGGGAAACCGGAAACAGTTCTTGAAGTTTTTTGGAAGTGGGAGGGAGTGACCCTCCCGGCCGTATTTATTAAAAACAAAAAATAAAAACATTTAAACATTAATGTACAATTTCATACCACACTGCGATGTTTGGCTAACCTTAACAGATTCTCTAATACAGAGGTTCTCCTAGCCGATCTAACATCCTACAAAACATTTACTTGAAATATTGAAATTGTACATCCTAACGTTTAAGGGCCAACGGCAAGGTCGTAACCGGTGTCAAGATCCCTAACCAGACATACCCCCCCCCACTTGGGAGGGGCGACAGCACTGAGGCGTACTCACGTGCAACTACTACAATTTCCCTTGTCTTGACGGGGGCACTTATCAACTCGACGCCAGTTAAAGGTCGTTCGAAGACTCGTGTGAGGTATCTAGAAGGTATCGTAGACCTCCCCCCAACCCCACACAACTTACCGCATCTGCCGTCGCAGATGTCCCTGGCCCCGGGAAATTCCCCAGGAGGGGGCTGTAACCCCTCCTACACAGGAAGGGGCCTTGACCGCCTTTCCTCTTCTTCCGGCGACCCATCCTTAGAAGGGACCGCCTCCCCGTTGAGGGGCCAAAGGCCACCTCCCCCGAGCGCTCCCATCCGTGTTGGGTGACGCCCACTCATAGGGATCTTCCAATTAGTGCTCACCGATCATGACCTTACCGCCACAGGCCGGATAGTTGACCGGCTATCCGGACCCCCCACAAAACTCCTACCTAAAGGTCATGTTTCAAAGATTTCAACCATGCTAAGAGGTCTCCTAAGAACAACTCATTCCCCACCCAAGACAAATGCACACCATCCCCCGAATACATCCTGTCATCATTAATACAGCTATGAGAAATAGAATGCAATGTCCTGGAACGGAACAACCTACTCACTTTATTGTTAAGCTTTCTAACAGAGTGATTCAAAGCAGGTATAGAGATAGCCCCCCGCCACACCTTTCGTGGAATCAAATGGGACCATGCAATCGTGCACCCCGGAACTCTCCTCGCTAACCAACTTACAGTGGAAAGCATTGCCTCCAGGAGTAGTCGTCTACCGATGGTGACCAAATCATTGCCCCCAACATGCACTATAACTATAGACGGCGGTGACCTTGTCCGCCCTAACAAACCCTCAAAAATTGTTTGAAACTGGTCAATACAGAGACCGCCCCTTCCGTAGAAGGACATCCTGTACCCGTATTCCCCAGCTACGTGAATCATGTCACCTGCTTTGAATACGTCTGCGGCACGCCTCACGTATGAGTGGCCCACGACCCACACCTCCTTTTTCACAGCCGGTGATGTCTGACCGCTGGCCCGGTGTAAGGTCGACTGCATAGTCCGCCCCGCCTCGTAGGCTTGCGTAACTGAAACCAAACAAAACAAGAAGCGTGAGTACAGAGTACATAATTACAGCTTCACAACATGTGCAACCGCACATATCTTTTATAACAATTGGAGGACCAACGCCCCATTCGTTTCACTTGCTCAACATTAAGACCCCTGGCTGTAGCTTCAGTAGCAGCCCCTATCCGAAAGGAATGGGTCCCAAATTCGCCAGGGTTCAAGCCCGCAGCGGCAACTGACATCGCAAGCACCCGCTGAAACTGAAATTTCGTCAGTGGGGTGGCGTCCGCGTGTCTTAACAAAGTCCCCCCCCATGATGCCACCCTTCGTGCTAGGTAATCCTCTAAACACTTTACCGGACATATGGAGGACCCAGGAATCCTGCGTATGATGACGCAGTCACCCATCCCATCTTGGTCAGTTTTAGACCTTACAAAGGAGACAGTCATTGTTTCTCCCCTGATCTGAACGTGTTCCCGGCACAAACCCCCCGCCACATCCAGTCTGTTCCTTGCAACTAGTTCGCTTACTCGCATTGCTCCGTGAAATGCTAGCGTAAACGCGGCTCGGAACAGCACTGCCTCAAACTGAGATGAACATGTGGCAGGAAGTGTAGCTAACAACTGGGACAATCTATCCAAACCTATCGGGCGCCTTTCATCTACTCTGCGACCCTCAAGGCGTTGCCACCCACGCAGCGCTTTCTGTACAACGAAAGACGCTGTTGGGTCCTGGATAGCGTGTGCTCTGGCAATAAAGGAAATGGCAGCACGATGCCTCTGGGCCGTAGCCACCGATTTCCCAGCCCTACGTAAGGCCATCAGGAAATTCACCACCCATTCCTCATGACCCCAAAGTCGCTCTCTATCACTCCCCAAAAAGGCTAAATAGGCCCGAAACGCCCCTTCATATGCCTTCCTCGTCCTTGGTGCTAGACTCTCTCCCACGAGGTGACGAAGTTCGGGGCACCGAGAGACCAGAGAGCCTCGGTAAAGGGTGCCGGCTCCGGGTCCGCTGAGGGAAGGAAACCAGCAAAAGCCTGCATTTGAAAACGAGACAGTGCGTCAGCTGCCTGATTCATCACCCCTGGCACGTGTTTTGCTCTGAATAGCACGTTCAATTGCATACATAGTAAAACAATTTCTTTAAGTAGTCTTAAGATCAGTTTACAACGTGCTGCCTGACTATTGATGCACTCGACCACAGTCATATTGTCCGACCAAAATATGACCGAGTGATTTTTGAACCCATCGGGCCATGTTCTCGAGGCCACCAAGATGGGAAACAGCTCGAGGAAAGCAATATTACTCGTTAGACCCTTCTCATGCCACCAAGTCGGCCATCTTTGTGCTGACCATTTTGTGCCGAAAATGGCGCCAAAACCTATGCTTCCCGCCGAATCTGTCCACAGCCCCAGCTCCTCAGAAGACACGGCTGGTTTATTCCAGACGATTCTACCATTGAAATCCGCCAAGAATGCTAACCAAATACGCATGTCCTGGCGGATCTCGGCCGATAGTCTCGTGCGATGATGGCCTTCTTTAAGGCCGACCATCGCTTGGGCAATTGAACGGGAAAAGGGGCGGGCCATTGGTATCACCCTCAGTGCAAAATTCAACTGTCCCACCACTCGCTGTAATTGTTGCAGCGTAACTTTTGATGCATTTATACACAGTTGCAGCGCAGCCCTGAACTTCAACACTTTCTCGGCTGGCAAACGGAAACACCCCTCAATGGAGTCCAACTCGATCCCCAGAAACTCGAGGCAAGTCGTAGGACCCACTGTTTTACCCGGCGCCAATGGCACGCCTAACTGTTTCATCAACACACAAAATTCGGCCAAGGCCCGGCCACATTCAAGACCCCCAGCTGCCCCAAGAAATAAGAAATCATCAAGGTAGTGCATTACATCTTGGAAACCCGTTTTCTTTGTGAAAACCCATTGTAGAAAACAACTGAATTTCTCGAAATAGGCACAGGATATAGAACACCCCATTGGCATACACCTATCCATGTAATAACAACCCTGAAACATGAAACCTAGGAGACGCTGGTCGTCTGGGTGTACCGGGAGCAATCGGAACGCTGACTCGATATCTGACTTCGCCATCAGCGCCCCGGGCCCCAGGCGATTAAAAATGGCTACGGCCTCATCGAAGGATGCGTACCGCACCGAACACACTTCTGGATCGATTGCCTCATTTACGGAACGACCTCGTGGAGCTGATAAGTTATGAATTAGTCGGAACTCTCCAGGGTCTTTCTTGGGTACTACCCCCAAGGGAGAACAAACAAAATTCTGAACTGGGGGTACACTAAACGGGCCAGCGACCCGACCTCGAGTCACCTCTTTTCGGATCTTTTCCTGTACTACGGTTGTATGTTGCAGGACGGAAAGTTGGTTTTTACACTTTTCGACACCCTGAAAGTCCCCTACCGGGATGCGGAAACCATACGAAAAACCGTTTCGCAGCACCCCAGCAGAAGTCCGATCCGGGTAATCACTGAGCCAAGGGATCATTGCCAGGGTATCAATGGGAGTGGGTAAAGGCGCCCCTCGGACTATATTAGACCTGTTTGGCACCTCCTCTCCCCCCGTTATCACCCGTTCTGGCTCTGCACGAGACCTCAGGATGGGACGACCCACAAGCACTACATTCATGTTTGAATTTACACGATCCCTGCGGTCTCGTACATTTCCCTCTGTTGTAATTAAAACAGAAACCCTTTCTTCCGGTATTGCCGGTAGGTTTCGAGTGATCGTCGGACCCCGAACCTGATCGAAAGGGCGTCCCCGCATATTGTCGAGAGGATTCACCCACATTACTTCCTACCAACGGCATTTTTAACATTCCTGACTCCTTCATTTTATCCCAGGTCAAGGCATCATAACAATCCCAGGTTAAACTTTTATTATGCTCCTTTTCCTTTCTGAACATATTATCGTAACAAAACCAATGGTTCCCCTGGTGCGATGTCGAGTACCCCATGATTCGTGATTGGTATATTGGGAACTCGGAAAGCAACTCAGGCCTACGTTCGCCCAGGATTGATGTAAAAATTCCCCAGGCATTGCCCCAATTGGCGATATTCTCATTCACTTTAAAGGCGGCCATCTTTGCGCGCCAAACACTCGGGTGCATTAGGTCCTTCTGACTCTTTACATGCTCAACCTCATAATGATCAACAAGTAACGAAAAAATGTTCACATACTCCCCCGCCCAAATCTTTTCCTTAATTGCCAAAGGAACATGCTGCCCCAACTTTTCTCTCCGAGAGGATGCTGACTCATCCCTCGCGATCGGCAATGGCCGCTTACCTGCACCTGACGCTGCCTCTGTGGTCGCAACCGTCCCTGGTGTCTTGTCCCCTACTGCAGCCGGTACGGGCACCTTGGCTGCTTCCCGCTTCTCACGCAATTGCTTAATCAGCTCCTGCGCTTCGACAGCCGTGGCGCCCTCGTTACCTTTTCCCAACCACGCTGCCAATTGTGCTGCCAACTCGGGCGGCATATCATCCTCGGACACGGGGGTGATCGGATTCCCTTCCCCTGGCACGGGAATTGGGGCCTCGAGCGGAGCACTGGGACCGGGAATCTCTTCTCCCGCTGCCCCCCTCCTGGGCCTCTTGTTTTTCCCTCCCGGGGCTGCTCCCGCCAAAGGACGTTTTGGACCCCTTTCTTCATTCATGTCCACCCGCTTCCTTAGCTCGGACATCTCCTTCATGAGAACACGCAGCATCTGGTCGGTATTCATACGCTTTCCAACCTTCTTCGGCATTCTCCAACAAAGTAACTGAAAAACAAACAAGAACGATTAAAACGCTCAAAATTGGCTCTTCGTTCCGTCTCGAGCTCACGTGCAGCGGGGAGGTGCAGCTTCAGAGCACAGGAACAAGTGGATGTCTTCTGGTCTTGCGTCTCTTTTTATCCATCTTCAGGGCGGGCGTAAACCCGCCCCTGCCTGCCCCGAGGGCGTGGCTGGCGGCGTCCGTGTCTAGGCCAGCCCACTCAAGGGCGGGAAAAAGCGCGCCCCGGCTACGCCGCTTCGGGCATACCAGCCGAGACGCGCCTCCCGCCCAAAAATGTCTTCCCGGGGGGATCGAGGCACTCTGCCATACGTTCGGGGGGACCGAGTGGTCGCCCCTTTCCATTTTCATGCTTCCAGGGGCTCGGGAAGTTAATTAAATACCATTTGGAGGCATTTAATGTTCGAGCAAAAACGGCTGATTTTCGACAAAAGAGATAACACCCCCCCATTACGTCATGCTTCAGAAATGTGGAAAATGATCCGTTTTCAAATGTTTTATTTTTGAATGTCAGTTCACATTTGTAGGTGGATCATCAGTGTTAGAGCTAAAATTAGCATGTTTAAAGTGATTTTCATGCTTCCAGGGGCTCGGGAAGTTAATTAAATACCATTTGGAGGCATTTAATGTTCGAGCAAAAACGGCTGATTTTCGACAAAAGAGATAACACCCCCCCATTACGTCATGCTTCAGAAATGTGGAAAATGGTCCGTTTTCAAATGTTTTATTTTTGAACGTCAGTTCACATTTGTAGGTGGATCATCAGTGTTAGAGCTAAAATTAGCATGTTTAAAGTGATTTTCATGCTTCCAGGGGCTCGGGAAGTTAATTAAATACCATTTGGAGGCATTTAATGTTCGAGCAAAAACGGCTGATTTTCGACAAAAGAGATAACACCCCCCCATTACGTCATGCTTCAGAAATGTGGAAAATGGTCCGTTTTCAAATGTTTTATTTTTGAACGTCAGTTCACATTTGTAGGTGGATCATCAGTGTTAGAGCTAAAATTAGCATGTTTAAAGTGATTTTCATGCTTCCAGGGGCCCACAACACAAGATTAATGGAATGGTTAAAAGTGCATGAAAATGGCCAATTTACTCACTCTGAGTTCTCAAAAAGGGTTTCTTCACCCCGGGAAGTGAAATAAATACCATTTGGAGGCATTTAATGTTCGAGCAAAAACGGCTGATTTTCGACAAAAGAGATAACACCCCCCCATTACGTCATGCTTCAGAAATGTGGAAAATGGTCCGTTTTCAAATGTTTTATTTTTGAACGTCAGTTCACATTTGTAGGTGGATCATCAGTGTTAGAGCTAAAATTAGCATGTTTAAAGTGATTTTCATGCTTCCAGGGGCCCAAAACACAAGATTTATGGAATGGTTAAAAGTGCATGAAAATGGCCAATTTACTCACTCTGAGTTCTCAAAAAGGGTTTCTTCACCCCGGGAAGTTAATTAAATACCATTTGGAGGCATTTAATGTTCGAGCAAAAACGGCTGATTTTCGACAAAAGAGATAACACCCCCCCATTACGTCATGCTTCAGAAATGTGGAAAATGGTCCGTTTTCAAATGTTTTATTTTTGAACGTCAGTTCACATTTGTAGGTGGATCATCAGTGTTAGAGCTAAAATTAGCATGTTTAAAGTGATTTTCATGCTTCCAGGGGCTCGGGAAGTTAATTAAATACCATTTGGAGGCATTTAATGTTCGAGCAAAAAGGGCTGATTTTCGACAAAAGAGATAACACCCCCCCATTACGTCATGCTTCAGAAATGTGGAAAATGGTCTGTTTTCAAATGTTTTATTTTTGAACGTCAGTTCACATTTGTAGGTGGATCATCAGTGTTAGAGCTAAAATTAGCATGTTTAAAGTGATTTTCATGCTTCCAGGGGCTCGGGAAGTTAATTAAATACCATTTGGAGGCATTTAATGTTCGAGCAAAAACGGCTGATTTTCGACAAAAGAGATAACACCCCCCCATTACGTCATGCTTCAGAAATGTGGAAAATGGTCCGTTTTCAAATGTTTTATTTTTGAACGTCAGTTCACATTTGTAGGTGGATCATCAGTGTTAGAGCTAAAATTAGCATGTTTAAAGTGATTTTCATGCTTCCAGGGGCCCAAAACACAAGATTTATGGAATGGTTAAAAGTGCATGAAAATGGCCAATTTACTCACTCTGAGTTCTCAAAAAGGGTTTCTTCACCCCGGGAAGTTAATTAAATACCATTTGGAGGCATTTAATGTTCGAGCAAAAACGGCTGATTTTCGACAAAAGAGATAACACCCCCCCATTACGTCATGCTTCAGAAATGTGGAAAATGGTCCGTTTTCAAATGTTTTATTTTTGAACGTCAGTTCACATTTGTAGGTGGATCATCAGTGTTAGAGCTAAAATTAGCATGTTTAAAGTGATTTTCATGCTTCCAGGGGCTCGGGAAGTTAATTAAATACCATTTGGAGGCATTTAATGTTCGAGCAAAAACGGCTGATTTTCGACAAAAGAGATAACACCCCCCCATTACGTCATGCTTCAGAAATGTGGAAAATGGTCCGTTTTCAAATGTTTTATTTTTGAACGTCAGTTCACATTTGTAGGTGGATCATCAGTGTTAGAGCTAAAATTAGCATGTTTAAAGTGATTTTCATGCTTCCAGGGGCTCGGGAAGTGAAATAAATACCATTTGGAGGCATTTAATGTTCGAGCAAAAACGGCTGATTTTCGACAAAAGAGATAACACCCCCCCATTACGTCATGCTTCAGAAATGTGGAAAATGGTCCGTTTTCAAATGTTTTATTTTTGAACGTCAGTTCACATTTGTAGGTGGATCATCAGTGTTAGAGCTAAAATTAGCATGTTTAAAGTGATTTTCATGCTTCCAGGGGCCCAAAACACAAGATTAATGGAATGGTTAAAAGTGCATGAAAAGGGCCAATTTACTCACTCTGAGTTCTCAAAAAGGGTTTCTTCACCCCGGGAAGTGAAATAAATACCATTTGGAGGACTTTAATGTTCGAGCAAAAACGGCTGATTTTCGACAAAAGAGATAACACCCCCCCATTACGTCATGCTTCAGAAATGTGGAAAATGGTCCGTTTTCAAATGTTTTATTTTTGAACGTCAGTTCACATTTGTAGGTGGATCATCAGTGTTAGAGCTAAAATTAGCATGTGTAAAGTGATTTTCATGCTTCCAGGGGCCCAAAACACAAGATTTATGGAATGGCTAAAAGTGCATGAAAATGGCCAATTTACTCACTCTGAGTTCTCAAAAAGGGTTTCTTCACCCCGGGAAGTTAATTAAATACCATTTGGAGGCATTTAATGTTCGAGCAAAAATGGCTGATTTTCGACAAAAGAGATAACACCCCCCATTACGTCATGCTTCAGAAATGTGGAAAATGGTCCGTTTTCAAATGTTTTATTTTTGAACGTCAGTTCACATTTGTGGGTGGATCATCAGTGTTAGAGCTAAAATTAGCATGTTTAAAGTGATTTTCATGCTTCCAGGGGCTCGGGAAGTTAATTAAATACCATTTGGAGGCATTTAATGTTCGAGCAAAAACGGCTGATTTTCGACAAAAGAGATAACACCCCCCATTACGTCATGCTTCAGAAATGTGGAAAATGGTCTGTTTTCAAATGTTTTATTTTTGAACGTCAGTTCACATTTGTAGGTGGATCATCAGTGTTAGAGCTAAAAATAGCATGTTTAAAGTGATTTTCATGCTTCCAGGGGCCCAAAACACAAGATTTATGGAATGGTTAAAAGTGCATGAAAATGGCCAATTTACTCACTCTGAGTTCTCAAAAAGGGTTTCTTCACCCCGGGAAGTTAATTAAATACCATTTGGAGGCATTTAATGTTCGAGCAAAAACGGCTGATTTTCGACAAAAGAGATAACACCCCCCCCCATTACGTCATGCTTCAGAAATGTGGAAAATGGTCCGTTTTCAAATGTTTTATTTTTGAACGTCAGTTCACATTTGTAGGTGGATCATCAGTGTTAGAGCTAAAATTAGCATGTTTAAAGTGATTTTCATGCTTCCAGGGGCCCAAAACACAGTTTTATGGAATGGTTAAAAGTGCATGAAAATGGCCAATTTACTCACTCTGAGTTCTCAAAAAGGGTTTCTTGACCCCGGGAAGTGAAATAAATACCATTTGGAGGCATTTAATGTTCGAGCAAAAACGGCTGATTTTCGACAAAAGAGATAACACCCCCCCATTACGTCATGCTTCAGAAATGTGGAAAATGGTCCGTTTTCAAATGTTTTATTTTTGAACGTCAGTTCACATTTGTAGGTGGATCATCAGTGTTAGAGCTAAAATTAGCATGTTTAAAGTGATTTTCATGCTTTCAGGGGCTCGGGAAGTTAATTAAATACCATTTGGAGGCATTTAATGTTCGAGCAAAAACGGCTGATTTTCGACAAAAGAGATAACACCCCCCCATTACGTCATGCTTCAGAAATGTGGAAAATGGTCCGTTTTCAAATGTTTTATTTTTGAACGTCAGTTCACATTTGTAGGTGGATCATCAGTGTTAGAGCTAAAATTAGCATGTTTAAAGTGATTTTCATGCTTCCAGGGGCTCGGGAAGTTAATTAAATACCATTTGGAGGCATTTAATGTTCGAGCAAAAACGGCTGATTTTCGACAAAAGAGATAACACCCCCCCCATTACGTCATGCTTCAGAAATGTGGAAAATGGTCCGTTTTCAAATGTTTTATTTTTGAACGTCAGTTCACATTTGTAGGTGGATCATCAGTGTTAGAGCTAAAATTAGCATGTTTAAAGTGATTTTCATGCTTCCAGGGGCCCAAAACACAAGATTAATGGAATGGTTAAAAGTGCATGAAAATGGCCAATTTACTCACTCTGAGTTCTCAAAAAGGGTTTCTTCACCCCGGGAAGTGAAATAAATACCATTTGGAGGCATTTAATGTTCGAGCAAAAACGGCTGATTTTCGACAAAAGAGATAACACCCCCCCATTATGTCATGCTTCAGAAATGTGGAAAATGGTCCGTTTTCAAATGTTTTATTTTTGAACGTCAGTTCACATTTGTAGGTGGATCATCAGTGTTAGAGCTAAAATTAGCATGTTTAAAGTGATTTTCATGCTTCCAGGGGCCCAAAACACAAGATTTATGGAATGGTTAAAAGTGCATGAAAATGGCCAATTTACTCACTCTGAGTTCTCAAAAAGGGTTTCTTCACCCCGGGAAGTTAATTAAATACCATTTGGAGGCATTTAATGTTCGAGCAAAAACGGCTGATTTTCGACAAAAGAGATAACACCCCCCCCATTACGTCATGCTTCAGAAATGTGGAAAATGGTCCGTTTTCAAATGTTTTATTTTTGAACGTCAGTTCACATTTGTAGGTGGATCATCAGTGTTAGAGCTAAAATTAGCATGTTTAAAGTGATTTTCATGCTTCCAGGGGCTCGGGAAGTTAATTAAATACCATTTGGAGGCATTTAATGTTCGAGCAAAAACGGCTGATTTTCGACAAAAGAGATAACACCCCCCCATTACGTCATGCTACAGAAATGTGGAAAATGGTCCGTTTTCAAATGTTTTATTTTTGAACGTCAGTTCACATTTGTAGGTGGATCATCAGTGTTAGAGCTAAAATTAGCATGTTTAAAGTGATTTTCATGCTTCCAGGGGCCCAAAACACAAGATTTATGGAATGGTTAAAAGTGCATGAAAATGGCCAATTTACTCACTCTGAGTTCTCAAAAAGGGTTTCTTCACCCCGGGAAGTTAATTAAATACCATTTGGAGGCATTTAATGTTCGAGCAAAAACGGCTGATTTTCGACAAAAGAGATAACACCCCCCCATTACGTCAAGCTTCAGAAATGTGGAAAATGGTCCGTTTTCAAATGTTTTATTTTTTAACGTCAGTTCACATTTGTAGGTGGATCATCAGTGTTAGAGCTAAAATTAGCATGTTTAAAGTGATTTTCATGCTTCCAGGGGCTCGGGAAGTTAATTAAATACCATTTGGAGGCATTTAATGTTCGAGCAAAAACGGCTGATTTTCGACAAAAGAGATAACACCCCCCCATTACGTCATGCTTCAGAAATGTGGAAAATGGTCCGTTTTCAAATGTTTTATTTTTGAACGTCAGTTCACATTTGTAGGTGGATCATCAGTGTTAGAGCTAAAATTAGCATGTTTAAAGTGATTTTCATGCTTCCAGGGGCTCGGGAAGTGAAATAAATACCATTTGGAGGCATTTAATGTTCGAGCAAAAACGGCTGATTTTCGACAAAAGAGATAACACCCCCCCATTACGTCATGCTTCAGAAATGTGGAAAATGGTCAGTTTTCAAATGTTTTATTTTTGAACGTCAGTTCACATTTGTAGGTGGATCATCAGTGTTAGAGCTAAAATTAGCATGTTTAAAGTGATTTTCATGCTTCCAGGGGCTCGGGAAGTTAATTAAATACCATTTGGAGGCATTTAATGTTCGAGCAAAAACGGCTGATTTTCGACAAAAGAGATAACACCCCCCCATTACGTCATGCTTCAGAAATGTGGAAAATGGTACGTTTTCAAATGTTTTATTTTTGAACGTCAGTTCACATTTGTAGGTGGATCATCAGTGTTAGAGCTAAAATTAGCATGTTTAAAGTGATTTTCATGCTTCCAGGGGCCCAAAACACAAGATTTATGGAATGGTTAAAAGTGCATGAAAATGGCCAATTTACTCACTCTGAGTTCTCAAAAAGGGTTTCTTCACCCCGGGAAGTTAATTAAATACCATTTGGAGGCATTTAATGTTCGAGCAAAAACGGCTGATTTTCGACAAAAGAGATAACACCCCCCCATTACGTCATGCTTCAGAAATGTGGAAAATGGTCCGTTTTGAAATGTTTTATTTTTGAACGTCAGTTCACATTTGTAGGTGGATCATCAGTGTTAGAGCTAAAATTAGCATGTTTAAAGTGATTTTCATGCTTCCAGGGGCTCGGGAAGTTAATTAAATACCATTTGGAGGCATTTAATGTTCGAGCAAAAACGGCTGATTTTCGACAAAAGAGATAACACCCCCCCATTACGTCATGCTTCAGAAATGTGGAAAATGGTCCGTTTTCAAATGTTTTATTTTTGAACGTCAGTTCACATTTGTAGGTGGATCATCAGTGTTAGAGCTAAAATTAGCATGTTTAAAGTGATTTTCATGCTTCCAGGGGCTCGGGAAGTGAAATAAATACCATTTGGAGGCATTTAATGTTCGAGCAAAAACGGCTGATTTTCGACAAAAGAGATAACACCCCCCCATTACGTCATGCTTCAGAAATGTGGAAAATGGTCCGTTTTCAAATGTTTTATTTTTGAACGTCAGTTCACATTTGTAGGTGGATCATCAGTGTTAGAGCTAAAATTAGCATGTTTAAAGTGATTTTCATGCTTCCAGGGGCCCAAAACACAAGATTAATGGAATGGTTAAAAGTGCATGAAAAGGGCCAATTTACTCACTCTGAGTTCTCAAAAAGGGTTTCTTCACCCCGGGAAGTGAAATAAATACCATTTGGAGGACTTTAATGTTCGAGCAAAAACGGCTGATTTTCGACAAAAGAGATAACACCCCCCCATTACGTCATGCTTCAGAAATGTGGAAAATGGTCCGTTTTCAAATGTTTTATTTTTGAACGTCAGTTCACATTTGTAGGTGGATCATCAGTGTTAGAGCTAAAATTAGCATGTGTAAAGTGATTTTCATGCTTCCAGGGGCCCAAAACACAAGATTTATGGAATGGTTAAAAGTGCATGAAAATGGCCAATTTACTCACTCTGAGTTCTCAAAAAGGGTTTCTTCACCCCGGGAAGTTAATTAAATACCATTTGGAGGCATTTAATGTTCGAGCAAAAATGGCTGATTTTCGACAAAAGAGATAACACCCCCCATTACGTCATGCTTCAGAAATGTGGAAAATGGTCCGTTTTCAAATGTTTTATTTTTGAACGTCAGTTCACATTTGTAGGTGGATCATCAGTGTTAGAGCTAAAATTAGCATGTTTAAAGTGATTTTCATGCTTCCAGGGGCTCGGGAAGTTAATTAAATACCATTTGGAGGCATTTAATGTTCGAGCAAAAACGGCTGATTTTCGACAAAAGAGATAACACCCCCCATTACGTCATGCTTCAGAAATGTGGAAAATGGTCTGTTTTCAAATGTTTTATTTTTGAACGTCAGTTCACATTTGTAGGTGGATCATCAGTGTTAGAGCTAAAAATAGCATGTTTAAAGTGATTTTCATGCTTCCAGGGGCCCAAAACACAAGATTTATGGAATGGTTAAAAGTGCATGAAAATGGCCAATTTACTCACTCTGAGTTCTCAAAAAGGGTTTCTTCACCCCGGGAAGTTAATTAAATACCATTTGGAGGCATTTAATGTTCGAGCAAAAACGGCTGATTTTCGACAAAAGAGATAACACCCCCCCCCCATTACGTCATGCTTCAGAAATGTGGAAAATGGTCCGTTTTCAAATGTTTTATTTTTGAACGTCAGTTCACATTTGTAGGTGGATCATCAGTGTTAGAGCTAAAATTAGCATGTTTAAAGTGATTTTCATGCTTCCAGGGGCCCAAAACACAGTTTTATGGAATGGTTAAAAGTGCATGAAAATGGCCAATTTACTCACTCTGAGTTCTCAAAAAGGGTTTCTTGACCCCGGGAAGTGAAATAAATACCATTTGGAGGCATTTAATGTTCGAGCAAAAACGGCTGATTTTCGACAAAAGAGATAACACCCCCCCATTACGTCATGCTTCAGAAATGTGGAAAATGGTCCGTTTTCAAATGTTTTATTTTTGAACGTCAGTTCACATTTGTAGGTGGATCATCAGTGTTAGAGCTAAAATTAGCATGTTTAAAGTGATTTTCATGCTTTCAGGGGCTCGGGAAGTTAATTAAATACCATTTGGAGGCATTTAATGTTCGAGCAAAAACGGCTGATTTTCGACAAAAGAGATAACACCCCCCCATTACGTCATGCTTCAGAAATGTGGAAAATGGTCCGTTTTCAAATGTTTTATTTTTGAACGTCAGTTCACATTTGTAGGTGGATCATCAGTGTTAGAGCTAAAATTAGCATGTTTAAAGTGATTTTCATGCTTCCAGGGGCTCGGGAAGTTAATTAAATACCATTTGGAGGCATTTAATGTTCGAGCAAAAACGGCTGATTTTCGACAAAAGAGATAACACCCCCCCCATTACGTCATGCTTCAGAAATGTGGAAAATGGTCCGTTTTCAAATGTTTTATTTTTGAACGTCAGTTCACATTTGTAGGTGGATCATCAGTGTTAGAGCTAAAATTAGCATGTTTAAAGTGATTTTCATGCTTCCAGGGGCCCAAAACACAAGATTAATGGAATGGTTAAAAGTGCATGAAAATGGCCAATTTACTCACTCTGAGTTCTCAAAAAGGGTTTCTTCACCCCGGGAAGTGAAATAAATACCATTTGGAGGCATTTAATGTTCGAGCAAAAACGGCTGATTTTCGACAAAAGAGATAACACCCCCCCATTATGTCATGCTTCAGAAATGTGGAAAATGGTCCGTTTTCAAATGTTTTATTTTTGAACGTCAGTTCACATTTGTAGGTGGATCATCAGTGTTAGAGCTAAAATTAGCATGTTTAAAGTGATTTTCATGCTTCCAGGGGCCCAAAACACAAGATTTATGGAATGGTTAAAAGTGCATGAAAATGGCCAATTTACTCACTCTGAGTTCTCAAAAAGGGTTTCTTCACCCCGGGAAGTTAATTAAATACCATTTGGAGGCATTTAATGTTCGAGCAAAAACGGCTGATTTTCGACAAAAGAGATAACACCCCCCCCATTACGTCATGCTTCAGAAATGTGGAAAATGGTCCGTTTTCAAATGTTTTATTTTTGAACGTCAGTTCACATTTGTAGGTGGATCATCAGTGTTAGAGCTAAAATTAGCATGTTTAAAGTGATTTTCATGCTTCCAGGGGCTCGGGAAGTTAATTAAATACCATTTGGAGGCATTTAATGTTCGAGCAAAAACGGCTGATTTTCGACAAAAGAGATAACACCCCCCCATTACGTCATGCTACAGAAATGTGGAAAATGGTCCGTTTTCAAATGTTTTATTTTTGAACGTCAGTTCACATTTGTAGGTGGATCATCAGTGTTAGAGCTAAAATTAGCATGTTTAAAGTGATTTTCATGCTTCCAGGGGCCCAAAACACAAGATTTATGGAATGGTTAAAAGTGCATGAAAATGGCCAATTTACTCACTCTGAGTTCTCAAAAAGGGTTTCTTCACCCCGGGAAGTTAATTAAATACCATTTGGAGGCATTTAATGTTCGAGCAAAAACGGCTGATTTTCGACAAAAGAGATAACACCCCCCCATTACGTCAAGCTTCAGAAATGTGGAAAATGGTCCGTTTTCAAATGTTTTATTTTTTAACGTCAGTTCACATTTGTAGGTGGATCATCAGTGTTAGAGCTAAAATTAGCATGTTTAAAGTGATTTTCATGCTTCCAGGGGCTCGGGAAGTTAATTAAATACCATTTGGAGGCATTTAATGTTCGAGCAAAAACGGCTGATTTTCGACAAAAGAGATAACACCCCCCCATTACGTCATGCTTCAGAAATGTGGAAAATGGTCCGTTTTCAAATGTTTTATTTTTGAACGTCAGTTCACATTTGTAGGTGGATCATCAGTGTTAGAGCTAAAATTAGCATGTTTAAAGTGATTTTCATGCTTCCAGGGGCTCGGGAAGTGAAATAAATACCATTTGGAGGCATTTAATGTTCGAGCAAAAACGGCTGATTTTCGACAAAAGAGATAACACCCCCCCATTACGTCATGCTTCAGAAATGTGGAAAATGGTCAGTTTTCAAATGTTTTATTTTTGAACGTCAGTTCACATTTGTAGGTGGATCATCAGTGTTAGAGCTAAAATTAGCATGTTTAAAGTGATTTTCATGCTTCCAGGGGCTCGGGAAGTTAATTAAATACCATTTGGAGGCATTTAATGTTCGAGCAAAAACGGCTGATTTTCGACAAAAGAGATAACACCCCCCCATTACGTCATGCTTCAGAAATGTGGAAAATGGTACGTTTTCAAATGTTTTATTTTTGAACGTCAGTTCACATTTGTAGGTGGATCATCAGTGTTAGAGCTAAAATTAGCATGTTTAAAGTGATTTTCATGCTTCCAGGGGCCCAAAACACAAGATTTATGGAATGGTTAAAAGTGCATGAAAATGGCCAATTTACTCACTCTGAGTTCTCAAAAAGGGTTTCTTCACCCCGGGAAGTTAATTAAATACCATTTGGAGGCATTTAATGTTCGAGCAAAAACGGCTGATTTTCGACAAAAGAGATAACACCCCCCCATTACGTCATGCTTCAGAAATGTGGAAAATGGTCCGTTTTGAAATGTTTTATTTTTGAACGTCAGTTCACATTTGTAGGTGGATCATCAGTGTTAGAGCTAAAATTAGCATGTTTAAAGTGATTTTCATGCTTCCAGGGGCTCGGGAAGTTAATTAAATACCATTTGGAGGCATTTAATGTTCGAGCAAAAACGGCTGATTTTCGACAAAAGAGATAACACCCCCCCATTACGTCATGCTTCAGAAATGTGGAAAATGGTCCGTTTTCAAATGTTTTATTTTTGAACGTCAGTTCACATTTGTAGGTGGATCATCAGTGTTAGAGCTAAAATTAGCATGTTTAAAGTGATTTTCATGCTTCCAGGGGCTCGGGAAGTTAATTAAATACCATTTGGAGGCATTTAATGTTCGAGCAAAAACGGCTGATTTTCGACAAAAGAGATAACACCCCCCCATTACGTCATGCTTCAGAAATGTGGAAAATGGTCCGTTTTCAAATGTTTTATTTTTGAACATCAGTTCACATTTGTAGGTGGATCATCAGTGTTAGAGCTAAAATTAGCATGTTTAAAGTGATTTTCATGCTTCCAGGGGCTCGGGAAGTTAATTAAATACCATTTGGAGGCATTTAATGTTCGAGCAAAAACGGCTGATTTTCGACAAAAGAGATAACACCCCCCCATTACGTCATGCTTCAGAAATGTGGAAAATGGTCCGTTTTCAAATGTTTTATTTTTGAACGTCAGTTCACATTTGTAGGTGGATCATCAGTGTTAGAGCTAAAATTAGCATGTTTAAAGTGATTTTGATGCTTCCAGGGGCTCGGGAAGTGAAATAAATACCATTTGGAGGCATTTAATGTTCGAGCAAAAACGGCTGATTTTCGACAAAAGAGATAACACCCCCCCATTACGTCATGCTTCAGAAATGTGGAAAATGGTCCGTTTTCAAATGTTTTATTTTTGAACGTCAGTTCACATTTGTAGGTGGATCATCAGTGTTAGAGCTAAAATTAGCATGTTTAAAGTGATTTTCATGCTTCCAGGGGCTAGGGAAGTGAAATAAATACCATTTGGAGGCATTTAATGTTCGAGCAAAAACGGCTGATTTTCGACAAAAGAGATAACACCCCCCCATTACGTCATGCTTCAGAAATTTGGAAAATGGTCCGTTTTCAAATGTTTTATTTTTGAACGTCAGTTCACATTTGTAGGTGGATCATCAGTGTTAGAGCTAAAATTAGCATGTTTAAAGTGATTTTCATGCTTCCAGGGGCCCAAAACACAAGATTTATGGAATGGTTAAAAGTGCATGAAAATGGCCAATTTACTCACTCTGAGTTCTCAAAAAGGGTTTCTTCACCCCGGGAAGTTAATTAAATACCATTTGGAGGCATTTAATGTTCGAGCAAAAACGGCTGATTTTCGACAAAAGAGATAACACCCCCCCATTACGTCATGCTTCAGAAATGTGGAAAATGGTCCGTTTTCAAATGTTTTATTTTTGAACGTCAGTTCACATTTGTAGGTGGATCATCAGTGTTAGAGCTAAAATTAGCATGTTTAAAGTGATTTTCATGCTTCCAGGGGCTCGGGAAGTTAATTAAATACCATTTGGAGGCATTTAATGTTCGAGCAAAAACGGCTGATTTTCGACAAAAGAGATAACACCCCCCCATTACGTCATGCTTCAGAAATGTGGAAAATGGTCCGTTTTCAAATGTTTTATTTTTGAACGTCAGTTCACATTTGTAGGTGGATCATCAGTGTTAGAGCTAAAATTAGCATGTTTAAAGTGATTTTCATGCTTCCAGGGGCCCAAAACACAAGATTTATGGAATGGTTAAAAGTGCATGAAAATGGCCAATTTACTCACTCTGAGTTCTCAAAAAGGGTTTCTTCACCCCGGGAAGTTAATTAAATACCATTTGGAGGCATTTAATGTTCGAGCAAAAACGGCTGATTTTCAACAAAAGAGATAACACCCCCCCATTACGTTATGCTTCAGAAATGTGGAAAATGGTCCGTTTTCAAATGTTTTATTTTTGAACGTCAGTTCACATTTGTAGGTGGATCATCAGTGTTAGAGCTAAAATTTGCATGTTTAAAGTGATTTTCATGCTTCCAGGGGCTCGGGAAGTGAAATAAATACCATTTGGAGGCATGTAATGTTCGAGCAAAAACGGCTGATTTTCGACAAAAGAGATAACACCCCCCCATTACGTCATGCTTCAGAAATGTGGAAAATGGTCCGTTTTCAAATGTTTTATTTTTAAACCTCAGTTCACATTTGTAGGTGGATCATCAGTGTTAGAGCTAAAATTAGCATGTTTAAAGTGATTTTCATGCTTCCAGGAGCTCGGGAAGTTAATTAAATACCATTTGGAGGCATTTAATGTTCGAGCAAAAACGGCTGATTTTCGACAAAAGAGATAACACCCCCCCATTACGTCATGCTTCAGAAATGTGGAAAATGGTCCATTTTCAAATGTTTTATTTTTGAACGTCAGTTCACATTTGTAGGTGGATCATCAGTGTTAGAGCTAAAATTAGCATGTGTAAAGTGATTTTCATGCTTCCAGGGGCCCAAAACACAAGATTTATGGAATGGTTAAAAGTGCATGAAAATGGCCAATTTACTCACTCTGAGTTCTCAAAAAGGGTTTCTTCACCCCGGGAAGTTAATTAAATACCATTTGGAGGCATTTAATGTTCGAGCAAAAATGGCTGATTTTCGACAAAAGAGATAACACCCCCCCATTACGTCATGCTTCAGAAATGTGGAAAATGGTCCGTTTTCAAATGTTTTATTTTTGAACGTCAGTTCACATTTGTAGGTGGATCATCAGTGTTAGAGCTAAAATTAGCATGTTTAAAGTGATTTTCATGCTTCCAGGGGCTCGGGAAGTTAATTAAATACCATTTGGAGGCATTTAATGTTCGAGCAAAAAGGGCTGATTTTCGACAAAAGAGATAACACCCCCCCATTACGTCATGCTTCAGAAATGTGGAAAATGGTCTGTTTTCAAATGTTTTATTTTTGAACGTCAGTTCACATTTGTAGGTGGATCATCAGTGTTAGAGCTAAAATTAGCATGTTTAAAGTGATTTTCATGCTTCCAGGGGCTCGGGAAGTTAATTAAATACCATTTGGAGGCATTTAATGTTCGAGCAAAAACGGCTGATTTTCGACAAAAGAGATAACACCCCCCCCCATTACGTCATGCTTCAGAAATGTGGAAAATGGTCCGTTTTCAAATGTTTTATTTTTGAACGTCAGTTCACATTTGTAGGTGGATCATCAGTGTTAGAGCTAAAATTAGCATGTTTAAAGTGATTTTCATGCTTCCAGGGGCCCAAAACACAAGATTTATGGAATGGTTAAAAGTGCATGAAAATGGCCAATTTACTCACTCTGAGTTCTCAAAAAGGGTTTCTTCACCCCGGGAAGTTAATTAAATACCATTTGGAGGCATTTAATGTTCGAGCAAAAACGGCTGATTTTCGACAAAAGAGATAACACCCCCCCATTACGTCATGCTTCAGAAATGTGGAAAATGGTCCGTTTTCAAATGTTTTATTTTTGAACGTCAGTTCACATTTGTAGGTGCATCATCAGTGTTAGAGCTAAAATTAGCATGTTTAAAGTGATTTTCATGCTTCCAGGGGCTCGGGAAGTTAATTAAATACCATTTGGAGGCATTTAATGTTCGAGCAAAAACGGCTGATTTTCGACAAAAGAGATAACACCCCCCCATTACGTCATGCTTCAGAAATGTGGAAAATGGTCCGTTTTCAAATGTTTTATTTTTGAACGTCAGTTCACATTTGTAGGTGGATCATCAGTGTTAGAGCTAAAATTAGCATGTTTAAAGTGATTTTCATGCTTCCAGGGGCTCGGGAAGTGAAATAAATACCATTTGGAGGCATTTAATGTTCGAGCAAAAACGGCTGATTTTCGACAAAAGAGATAACACCCCCCCATTACGTCATGCTTCAGAAATGTGGATAATGGTCCGTTTTCAAATGTTTTATTTTTGAACGTCAGTTCACATTTGTAGGTGGATCATCAGTGTTAGAGCTAAAATTAGCATGTTTAAAGTGATTTTCATGCTTCCAGGGGCTCGGGAAGTTAATTAAATACCATTTGGAGGCATTTAATGTTCGAGCAAAAACGGCTGATTTTCGACAAAAGAGATAACACCCCCCCATTACGTCATGCTTCAGAAATTTGGAAAATGGTCCGTTTTCAAATGTTTTATTTTTGAACGTCAGTTCACATTTGTAGGTGGATCATCAGTGTTAGAGCTAAAATTAGCATGTTTAAAGTGATTTTCATGCTTCCAGGGGCCCAAAACACAAGATTAATGGAATGGTTAAAAGTGCATGAAAATGGCCAATTTACTCACTCTGAGTTCTCAAAAAGGGTTTCTTCACCCCGGGAAGTGAAATAAATACCATTTGGAGGCATTTAATGTTCGAGCAAAAACGGCTGATTTTCAACAAAAGAGATAACACCCCCCCATTACGTCATGCTTCAGAAATGTGGAAAATGGTCCGTTTTCAAATGTTTTATTTTTGAACGTCAGTTCACATTTGTAGGTGGATCATCAGTGTTAGAGCTAAAATTAGCATGTTTAAAGTGATTTTCATGCTTCCAGGGGCTCGGGAAGTTAATTAAATACCATTTGGAGGCATTTAATGTTCGAGCAAAAACGGCTGATTTTCGACAAAAGAGATAACACCCCCCCCATTACGTCATGCTTCAGAAATGTGGAAAATGGTCCGTTTTCAAATGTTTTATTTTTGAACGTCAGTTCACATTTGTAGGTGGATCATCAGTGTTAGAGCTAAAATTAGCATGTTTAAAGTGATTTTCATGCTTCCAGGGGCTCGGGAAGTGAAATAAATACCATTTGGAGGCATTTAATGTTCGAGCAAAAACGGCTGATTTTCGACAAAAGAGATAACACCCCCCCATTACGTCATGCTTCAGAAATGTGGAAAATGGTCCGTTTTCAAATGTTTTATTTTTGAATGTCAGTTCACATTTGTAGGTGGATCATCAGTGTTAGAGCTAAAATTAGCATGTTTAAAGTGATTTTCATGCTTCCAGGGGCTCGGGAAGTTAATTAAATACCATTTGGAGGCATTTAATGTTCGAGCAAAAACGGCTGATTTTCGACAAAAGAGATAACACCCCCCCATTACGTCATGCTTCAGAAATGTGGAAAATGGTCCGTTTTCAAATGTTTTATTTTTGAACGTCAGTTCACATTTGTAGGTGGATCATCAGTGTTAGAGCTAAAATTAGCATGTTTAAAGTGATTTTCATGCTTCCAGGGGCTCGGGAAGTTAATTAAATACCATTTGGAGGCATTTAATGTTCGAGCAAAAACGGCTGATTTTCGACAAAAGAGATAACACCCCCCCATTACGTCATGCTTCAGAAATGTGGAAAATGGTCCGTTTTCAAATGTTTTATTTTTGAACGTCAGTTCACATTTGTAGGCGGATCATCAGTGTTAGAGCTAAAATTAGCATGTTTAAAGTGATTTTCATGCTTCCAGGGGCCCAAAACACAAGATTAATGGAATGGTTAAAAGTGCATGAAAATGGCCAATTTACTCACTCTGAGTTCTCAAAAAGGGTTTCTTCACCCCGGGAAGTGAAATAAATACCATTTGGAGGCATTTAATGTTCGAGCAAAAACGGCTGATTTTCGACAAAAGAGATAACACCCCCCCATTAAGTCATGCTTCAGAAATGTGGAAAATGGTCCGTTTTCAAATGTTTTATTTTTGAACGTCAGTTCACATTTGTAGGTGGATCATCAGTGTTAGAGCTAAAATTAGCATGTTTAAAGTGATTTTCATGCTTCCAGGGGCCCAAAACACAAGATTTATGGAATGGTTAAAAGTGCATGAAAATGGCCAATTTACTCACTCTGAGTTCTCAAAAAGGGTTTCTTCACCCCGGGAAGTTAATTAAATACCATTTGGAGGCATTTAATGTTCGAGCAAAAACGGCTGATTTTCGACAAAAGAGATAACACCCCCCCATTACGTCATGCTTCAGAAATGTGGAAAATGGTCCGTTTTCAAATGTTTTATTTTTGAACGTCAGTTCACATTTGTAGGTGGATCATCAGTGTTAGAG
Source organism: Lissotriton vulgaris (assembly GCF_964263255.1). NCBI lineage: Eukaryota > Metazoa > Chordata > Amphibia > Caudata > Salamandridae > Lissotriton > Lissotriton vulgaris. The sequence goes on along the minus strand of NW_028248118.1, from coordinate 420,420 downwards.
CTAAAATTAGCATGTTTAAAGTGATTTTCATGCTTCCAGGGGCTCGGGAAGTGAAATAAATACCATTTGGAGGCATTTAATGTTCGAGCAAAAACGGCTGATTTTCGACAAAAGAGATAACACCCCCCCATTACGTCATGCTTCAGAAATGTGGAAAATGGTCCGTTTTCAAATGTTTTATTTTTGAATGTCAGTTCACATTTGTAGGTGGATCATCAGTGTTAGAGCTAAAATTAGCATGTTTAAAGTGATTTTCATGCTTCCAGGGGCTCGGGAAGTTAATTAAATACCATTTGGAGGCATTTAATGTTCGAGCAAAAACGGCTGATTTTCGACAAAAGAGATAACACCCCCCCATTACGTCATGCTTCAGAAATGTGGAAAATGGTCCGTTTTCAAATGTTTTATTTTTGAACGTCAGTTCACATTTGTAGGTGGATCATCAGTGTTAGAGCTAAAATTAGCATGTTTAAAGTGATTTTCATGCTTCCAGGGGCTCGGGAAGTTAATTAAATACCATTTGGAGGCATTTAATGTTCGAGCAAAAACGGCTGATTTTCGACAAAAGAGATAACACCCCCCCATTACGTCATGCTTCAGAAATGTGGAAAATGGTCCGTTTTCAAATGTTTTATTTTTGAACGTCAGTTCACATTTGTAGGTGGATCATCAGTGTTAGAGCTAAAATTAGCATGTTTAAAGTGATTTTCATGCTTCCAGGGGCCCAAAACACAAGATTAATGGAATGGTTAAAAGTGCATGAAAATGGCCAATTTACTCACTCTGAGTTCTCAAAAAGGGTTTCTTCACCCCGGGAAGTGAAATAAATACCATTTGGAGGCATTTAATGTTCGAGCAAAAACGGCTGATTTTCGACAAAAGAGATAACACCCCCCCATTACGTCATGCTTCAGAAATGTGGAAAATGGTCCGTTTTCAAATGTTTTATTTTTGAACGTCAGTTCACATTTGTAGGTGGATCATCAGTGTTAGAGCTAAAATTAGCATGTTTAAAGTGATTTTCATGCTTCCAGGGGCCCAAAACACAAGATTTATGGAATGGTTAAAAGTGCATGAAAATGGCCAATTTACTCACTCTGAGTTCTCAAAAAGGGTTTCTTCACCCCGGGAAGTTAATTAAATACCATTTGGAGGCATTTAATGTTCGAGCAAAAACGGCTGATTTTCGACAAAAGAGATAACACCCCCCCATTACGTCATGCTTCAGAAATGTGGAAAATGGTCCGTTTTCAAATGTTTTATTTTTGAACGTCAGTTCACATTTGTAGGTGGATCATCAGTGTTAGAGCTAAAATTAGCATGTTTAAAGTGATTTTCATGCTTCCAGGGGCTCGGGAAGTGAAATAAATACCATTTGGAGGCATTTAATGTTCGAGCAAAAACGGCTGATTTTCGACAAAAGAGATAACACCCCCCCATTACGTCATGCTTCAGAAATGTGGAAAATGGTCCGTTTTCAAATGTTTTATTTTTGAACGTCAGTTCACATTTGTAGGTGGATCATCAGTGTTAGAGCTAAAAATAGCATGTTTAAAGTGATTTTCATGCTTCCAGGGGCCCAAAACACAAGATTTATGGAATGGTTAAAAGTGCATGAAAATGGCCAATTTACTCACTCTGAGTTCTCAAAAAGGGTTTCTTCACCCCGGGAAGTTAATTAAATACCATTTGGAGGCATTTAATGTTCGAGCAAAAACGGCTGATTTTCGACAAAAGAGATAACACCCCCCCATTACGTCATGCTTCAGAAATGTGGAAAATGGTCCGTTTTCAAATGTTTTATTTTTGAACGTCAGTTCACATTTGTAGGTGGATCATCAGTGTTAGAGCTAAAATTAGCATGTTTAAAGTGATTTTCATGCTTCCAGGGGCCCAAAACACAGTTTTATGGAATGGTTAAAAGTGCATGAAAATGGCCAATTTACTCACTCTGAGTTCTCAAAAAGGGTTTCTTGACCCCGGGAAGTGAAATAAATACCATTTGGAGGCATTTAATGTTCGAGCAAAAACGGCTGATTTTCGACAAAAGAGATAACACCCCCCCATTACGTCATGCTTCAGAAATGTGGAAAATGGTCCGTTTTCAAATGTTTTATTTTTGAACGTCAGTTCACATTTGTAGGTGGATCATCAGTGTTAGAGCTAAAATTAGCATGTTTAAAGTGATTTTCATGCTTCCAGGGGCTCGGGAAGTTAATTAAATACCATTTGGAGGCATTTAATGTTCGAGCAAAAACGGCTGATTTTCGACAAAAGAGATAACACCCCCCCATTACGTCATGCTTCAGAAATGTGGAAAATGGTCCGTTTTCAAATGTTTTATTTTTGAACGTCAGTTCACATTTGTAGGTGGATCATCAGTGTTAGAGCTAAAATTAGCATGTTTAAAGTGATTTTCATGCTTCCAGGGGCTCGGGAAGTGAAATAAATACCATTTGGAGGCATTTAATGTTCGAGCAAAAACGGCTGATTTTCGACAAAAGAGATAACACCCCCCCATTACGTCATGCTTCAGAAATGTGGAAAATGGTCAGTTTTCAAATGTTTTATTTTTGAACGTCAGTTCACATTTGTAGGTGGATCATCAGTGTTAGAGCTAAAATTAGCATGTTTAAAGTGATTTTCATGCTTCCAGGGGCTCGGGAAGTTAATTAAATACCATTTGGAGGCATTTAATGTTCGAGCAAAAACGGCTGATTTTCGACAAAAGAGATAACACCCCCCATTACGTCATGCTTCAGAAATGTGGAAAATGGTCCGTTTTCAAATGTTTTATTTTTGAACGTCAGTTCACATTTGTAGGTGGATCATCAGTGTTAGAGCTAAAATTAGCATGTGTAAAGTGATTTTCATGCTTCCAGGGGCCCAAAACACAAGATTTATGGAATGGTTAAAAGTGCATGAAAATGGCCAATTTACTCACTCTGAGTTCTCAAAAAGGGTTTCTTCACCCGGGGAAGTTAATTAAATACCATTTGGAGGCATTTAATGTTCGAGCAAAAATGGCTGATTTTCGACAAAAGAGATAACACCCCCCCATTACGTCATGCTTCAGAAATGTGGAAAATGGTCCGTTTTCAAATGTTTTATTTTTGAACGTCAGTTCACATTTGTAGGTGGATCATCAGTGTTAGAGCTAAAATTAGCACGTTTAAAGTGATTTTCATGCTTCCAGGGGCTCGGGAAGTTAATTAAATACCATTTGGAGGCATTTAATGTTCGAGCAAAAAGGGCTGATTTTCGACAAAAGAGATAACACCCCCCCCATTACGTCATGCTTCAGAAATGTGGAAAATGGTCTGTTTTCAAATGTTTTATTTTTGAACGTCAGTTCACATTTGTAGGTGGATCATCAGTGTTAGAGCTAAAATTAGCATGTTTAAAGTGATTTTCATGCTTCCAGGGGCTCGGGAAGTTAATTAAATACCATTTGGAGGCATTTAATGTTCGAGCAAAAACGGCTGATTTTCGACAAAAGAGATAACACCCCCCCATTACGTCATGCTTCAGAAATGTGGAAAATGGTCCGTTTTCAAATGTTTTATTTTTGAACGTCAGTTCACATTTGTAGGTGGATCATCAGTGTTAGAGCTAAAATTAGCATGTGTAAAGTGATTTTCATGCTTCCAGGGGCCCAAAACACAAGATTTATGGAATGGTTAAAAGTGCATGAAAATGGCCAATTTACTCACTCTGAGTTCTCAAAAAGGGTTTCTTCACCCCGGGAAGTTAATTAAATACCATTTGGAGGCATTTAATGTTCGAGCAAAAACGGCTGATTTTCGACAAAAGAGATAACACCCCCCCATTACGTCATGCTTCAGAAATGTGGAAAATGGTCCGTTTTCAAATGTTTTATTTTTGAACGTCAGTTCACATTTGTAGGTGGATCATCAGTGTTAGAGCTAAAATTAGCATGTTTAAAGTGATTTTCATGCTTCCAGGGGCTCGGGAAGTTAATTAAATACCATTTGGAGGCATTTAATGTTCGAGCAAAAACGGCTGTTTTTCGACAAAAGAGATAACACCCCCCCATTACGTCATGCTTCAGAAATGTGGAAAATGGTCCGTTTTCAAATGTTTTATTTTTGAACGTCAGTTCACATTTGTAGGTGGATCATCAGTGTTAGAGCTAAAATTAGCATGTTTAAAGTGATTTTCATGCTTCCAGGGGCCCAAAACACAAGATTAATGGAATGGTTAAAAGTGCATGAAAATGGCCAATTTACTCACTCTGAGTTCTCAAAAAGGGTTTCTTCACCCCGGGAAGTGAAATAAATACCATTTGGAGGCATTTAATGTTCGAGCAAAAACGGCTGATTTTCGACAAAAGAGATAACACCCCCCCATTACGTCATGCTTCAGAAATGTGGAAAATGGTCCGTTTTCAAATGTTTTATTTTTGAACGTCAGTTCACATTTGTAGGTGGATCATCAGTGTTAGAGCTAAAATTAGCATGTTTAAAGTGATTTTCATGCTTCCAGGGGCTCGGGAAGTTAATTAAATACCATTTGGAGGCATTTAATGTTCGAGCAAAAACGGCTGATTTTCGACAAAAGAGATAACACCCCCCCCATTACGTCATGCTTCAGAAATGTGGAAAATGGTCCGTTTTCAAATGTTTTATTTTTGAACGTCAGTTCACATTTGTAGGTGGATCATCAGTGTTAGAGCTAAAATTAGCATGTTTAAAGTGATTTTCATGCTTCCAGGGGCTCGGGAAGTGAAATAAATACCATTTGGAGGCATTTAATGTTCGAGCAAAAACGGCTGATTTTCGACAAAAGAGATAACACCCCCCCATTACGTCATGCTTCAGAAATGTGGAAAATGGTCCGTTTTCAAATGTTTTATTTTTGAATGTCAGTTCACATTTGTAGGTGGATCATCAGTGTTAGAGCTAAAATTAGCATGTTTAAAGTGATTTTCATGCTTCCAGGGGCTCGGGAAGTTAATTAAATACCATTTGGAGGCATTTAATGTTCGAGCAAAAACGGCTGATTTTCGACAAAAGAGATAACACCCCCCCATTACGTCATGCTTCAGAAATGTGGAAAATGGTCCGTTTTCAAATGTTTTATTTTTGAACGTCAGTTCACATTTGTAGGTGGATCATCAGTGTTAGAGCTAAAATTAGCATGTTTAAAGTGATTTTCATGCTTCCAGGGGCTCGGGAAGTTAATTAAATACCATTTGGAGGCATTTAATGTTCGAGCAAAAACGGCTGATTTTCGACAAAAGAGATAACACCCCCCCATTACGTCATGCTTCAGAAATGTGGAAAATGGTCCATTTTCAAATGTTTTATTTTTGAACGTCAGTTCACATTTGTAGGTGGATCATCAGTGTTAGAGCTAAAATTAGCATGTTTAAAGTGATTTTCATGCTTCCAGGGGCCCAAAACACAAGATTAATGGAATGGTTAAAAGTGCATGAAAATGGCCAATTTACTCACTCTGAGTTCTCAAAAAGGGTTTCTTCACCCCGGGAAGTGAAATAAATACCATTTGGAGGCATTTAATGTTCGAGCAAAAACGGCTGATTTTCGACAAAAGAGATAACACCCCCCCATTACGTCATGCTTCAGAAATGTGGAAAATGGTCCGTTTTCAAATGTTTTATTTTTGAACGTCAGTTCACATTTGTAGGTGGATCATCAGTGTTAGAGCTAAAATTAGCATGTTTAAAGTGATTTTCATGCTTCCAGGGGCCCAAAACACAAGATTTATGGAATGGTTAAAAGTGCATGAAAATGGCCAATTTACTCACTCTGAGTTCTCAAAAAGGGTTTCTTCACCCCGGGAAGTTAATTAAATACCATTTGGAGGCATTTAATGTTCGAGCAAAAACGGCTGATTTTCGACAAAAGAGATAACACCCCCCCATTACGTCATGCTTCAGAAATGTGGAAAATGGTCCGTTTTCAAATGTTTTATTTTTGAACGTCAGTTCACATTTGTAGGTGGATCATCAGTGTTAGCGCCAAAATTAGCATGTTTAAAGTGATTTTCATGCTTCCAGGGGCTCGGGAAGTGAAATAAATACCATTTGGAGGCATTTAATGTTCGAGCAAAAACGGCTGATTTTCGACAAAAGAGATAACACCCCCCCCATTACGTCATGCTTCAGAAATGTGGAAAATGGTCCGTTTTCAAATGTTTTATTTTTGAACGTCAGTTCACATTTGTAGGTGGATCATCAGTGTTAGAGCTAAAAATAGCATGTTTAAAGTGATTTTCATGCTTCCAGGGGCCCAAAACACAAGATTTATGGAATGGTTAAAAGTGCATGAAAATGGCCAATTTACTCACTCTGAGTTCTCAAAAAGGGTTTCTTCACCCCGGGAAGTTAATTAAATACCATTTGGAGGCATTTAATGTTCGAGCAAAAACGGCTGATTTTCGACAAAAGAGATAACACCCCCCCATTACGTCATGCTTCAGAAATGTGGAAAATGGTCCGTTTTCAAATGTTTTATTTTTGAACGTCAGTTCACATTTGTAGGTGGATCATCAGTGTTAGAGCTAAAATTAGCATGTTTAAAGTGATTTTCATGCTTCCAGGGGCCCAAAACACAGTTTTATGGAATGGTTAAAAGTGCATGAAAATGGCCAATTTACTCACTCTGAGTTCTCAAAAAGGGTTTCTTCACCCCGGGAAGTTAATTAAATACCATTTGGAGGCATTTAATGTTCGAGCAAAAACGGCTGATTTTCGACAAAAGAGATAACACCCCCCCATTACGTCATGCTTCAGAAATGTGGAAAATGGTCCGTTTTCAAATGTTTTATTTTTGAACGTCAGTTCACATTTGTAGGTGGATCATCAGTGTTAGCGCCAAAATTAGCATGTTTAAAGTGATTTTCATGCTTCCAGGGGCTCGGGAAGTGAAATAAATACCATTTGGAGGCATTTAATGTTCGAGCAAAAACGGCTGATTTTCGACAAAAGAGATAACACCCCCCCCATTACGTCATGCTTCAGAAATGTGGAAAATGGTCCGTTTTCAAATGTTTTATTTTTGAACGTCAGTTCACATTTGTAGGTGGATCATCAGTGTTAGAGCTAAAAATAGCATGTTTAAAGTGATTTTCATGCTTCCAGGGGCCCAAAACACAAGATTTATGGAATGGTTAAAAGTGCATGAAAATGGCCAATTTACTCACTCTGAGTTCTCAAAAAGGGTTTCTTCACCCCGGGAAGTTAATTAAATACCATTTGGAGGCATTTAATGTTCGAGCAAAAACGGCTGATTTTCGACAAAAGAGATAACACCCCCCCATTACGTCATGCTTCAGAAATGTGGAAAATGGTCCGTTTTCAAATGTTTTATTTTTGAACGTCAGTTCACATTTGTAGGTGGATCATCAGTGTTAGCGCCAAAATTAGCATGTTTAAAGTGATTTTCATGCTTCCAGGGGCTCGGGAAGTGAAATAAATACCATTTGGAGGCATTTAATGTTCGAGCAAAAACGGCTGATTTTCGACAAAAGAGATAACACCCCCCCCATTACGTCATGCTTCAGAAATGTGGAAAATGGTCCGTTTTCAAATGTTTTATTTTTGAACGTCAGTTCACATTTGTAGGTGGATCATCAGTGTTAGAGCTAAAAATAGCATGTTTAAAGTGATTTTCATGCTTCCAGGGGCCCAAAACACAAGATTTATGGAATGGTTAAAAGTGCATGAAAATGGCCAATTTACTCACTCTGAGTTCTCAAAAAGGGTTTCTTCACCCCGGGAAGTTAATTAAATACCATTTGGAGGCATTTAATGTTCGAGCAAAAACGGCTGATTTTCGACAAAAGAGATAACACCCCCCCATTACGTCATGCTTCAGAAATGTGGAAAATGGTCCGTTTTCAAATGTTTTATTTTTGAACGTCAGTTCACATTTGTAGGTGGATCATCAGTGTTAGAGCTAAAATTAGCATGTTTAAAGTGATTTTCATGCTTCCAGGGGCCCAAAACACAGTTTTATGGAATGGTTAAAAGTGCATGAAAATGGCCAATTTACTCACTCTGAGTTCTCAAAAAGGGTTTCTTGACCCCGGGAAGTGAAATAAATACCATTTGGAGGCATTTAATGTTCGAGCAAAAACGGCTGATTTTCGACAAAAGAGATAACACCCCCCCATTACGTCATGCTTCAGAAATGTGGAAAATGGTCCGTTTTCAAATGTTTTATTTTTGAACGTCAGTTCACATTTGTAGGTGGATCATCAGTGTTAGAGCTAAAATTAGCATGTTTAAAGTGATTTTCATGCTTCCAGGGGCTCGGGAAGTTAATTAAATACCATTTGGAGGCATTTAATGTTCGAGCAAAAACGGCTGATTTTCGACAAAAGAGATAACACCCCCCCATTACGTCATGCTTCAGAAATGTGGAAAATGGTCCGTTTTCAAATGTTTTATTTTTGAACGTCAGTTCACATTTGTAGGTGGATCATCAGTGTTAGAGCTAAAATTAGCATGTTTAAAGTGATTTTCATGCTTCCAGGGGCTCGGGAAGTGAAATAAATACCATTTGGAGGCATTTAATGTTCGAGCAAAAACGGCTGATTTTCGACAAAAGAGATAACACCCCCCCATTACGTCATGCTTCAGAAATGTGGAAAATGGTCAGTTTTCAAATGTTTTATTTTTGAACGTCAGTTCACATTTGTAGGTGGATCATCAGTGTTAGAGCTAAAATTAGCATGTTTAAAGTGATTTTCATGCTTCCAGGGGCTCGGGAAGTTAATTAAATACCATTTGGAGGCATTTAATGTTCGAGCAAAAACGGCTGATTTTCGACAAAAGAGATAACACCCCCCCCATTACGTCATGCTTCAGAAATGTGGAAAATGGTACGTTTTCAAATGTTTTATTTTTGAACGTCAGTTCACATTTGTAGGTGGATCATCAGTGTTAGAGCTAAAATTAGCATGTTTAAAGTGATTTTCATGCTTCCAGGGGCCCAAAACACAAGATTTATGGAATGGTTAAAAGTGCATGAAAATGGCCAATTTACTCACTCTGAGTTCTCAAAAAGGGTTTCTTCACCCCGGGAAGTGAAATAAATACCATTTGGAGGCATTTAATGTTCGAGCAAAAACGGCTGATTTTCGACAAAAGAGATAACACCCCCCCATTACGTCATGCTTCAGAAATGTGGAAAATGGTCCGTTTTCAAATGTTTTATTTTTGAACGTCAGTTCACATTTGTAGGTGGATCATCAGTGTTAGAGCTAAAATTAGCATGTTTAAAGTGATTTTCATGCTTCCAGGGGCCCAAAACACAGTTTTATGGAATGGTTAAAAGTGCATGAAAATGGCCAATTTACTCACTCTGAGTTCTCAAAAAGGGTTTCTTCACCCCGGGAAGTTAATTAAATACCATTTGGAGGCATTTAATGTTCGAGCAAAAACGGCTGATTTTCGACAGAAGAGATAACACCCCCCATTACGTCATGCTTCAGAAATGTGGAAAATGGTCCGTTTTCAAATGTTTTATTTTTGAACGTCAGTTCACATTTGTAGGTGGATCATCAGTGTTAGAGCTAAAATTAGCATGTTTAAAGTGATTTTCATGCTTCCAGGGGCTCGGGAAGTTAATTAAATACCATTTGGAGGCATTTAATGTTCGAGCAAAAACGGCTGATTTTCGACAAAAGAGATAACACCCCCCCATTACGTCATGCTTCAGAAATGTGGAAAATGGTCCGTTTTCAAATGTTTTATTTTTGAACGTCAGTTCACATATGTAGGTGGATCATCAGTGTTAGAGCTAAAATTAGCATGTTTAAAGTGATTTTCATGCTTCCAGGGGCCCAAAACACAAGATTTATGGAATGGTTAAAAGTGCATGAAAATGGCCAATTTACTCACTCTGAGTTCTCAAAAAGGGTTTCTTCACCCCGGGAAGTTAATTAAATACCATTTGGAGGCATTTAATGTTCGAGCAAAAACGGCTGATTTTCGACAAAAGAGATAACACCCCCCCATTACGTCATGCTTCAGAAATGTGGAAAATGGTCCGTTTTCAAATGTTTTATTTTTGAACGTCAGTTCACATTTGTAGGTGGATCATCAGTGTTAGAGCTAAAATTAGCATGTTTAAAGTGATTTTCATGCTTCCAGGGGCTCGGGAAGTTAATTAAATACCATTTGGAGGCATTTAATGTTCGAGCAAAAACGGCTGATTTTCGACAAAAGAGATAACACCCCCCCATTACGTCATGCTTCAGAAATGTGGAAAATGGTCCGTTTTCAAATGTTTTATTTTTGAACGTCAGTTCACATTTGTAGGTGGATCATCAGTGTTAGAGCTAAAATTAGCATGTTTAAAGTGATTTTCATGCTTCCAGGGGCCCAAAACACAAGATTTATGGAATGGTTAAAAGTGCATGAAAATGGCCAATTTACTCACTCTGAGTTCTCAAAAAGGGTTTCTTCACCCCGGGAAGTTAATTAAATACCATTTGGAGGCATTTAATGTTCGAGCAAAAACGGCTGATTTTCGACAAAAGAGATAACACCCCCCATTACGTCATGCTTCAGAAATGTGGAAAATGGTCCGTTTTGAAATGTTTTATTTTTGAACGTCAGTTCACATTTGTAGGTGGATCATCAGTGTTAGAGCTAACATTAGCATGTTTAAAGTGATTTTCATGCTTCCAGGGGCTCGGGAAGTTAATTAAATACCATTTGGAGGCATTTAATGTTCGAGCAAAAACGGCTGATTTTCGACAAAAGAGATAACACCCCCCCATTACGTCATGCTTCAGAAATGTGGAAAATGGTCCGTTTTCAAATGTTTCATTTTTGAACGTCAGTTCACATTTGTAGGTGGATCATCAGTGTTAGAGCTAAAATTAGCATGTTTAAAGTGATTTTCATGCTTCCAGGGGCTCGGGAAGTTAATTAAATACCATTTGGAGGCATTTAATGTTCGAGCAAAAACGGCTGATTTTCGACAAAAGAGATAACACCCCCCCATTACGTCATGCTTCAGAAATGTGGAAAATGGTCCGTTTTCAAATGTTTTATTTTTGAACATCAGTTCACATTTGTAGGTGGATCATCAGTGTTAGAGCTAAAATTAGCATGTTTAAAGTGATTTACATGCTTCCAGGGGCTCGGGAAGTTAATTAAATACCATTTGGAGGCATTTAATGTTCGAGCAAAAACGGCTGATTTTCGACAAAAGAGATAACACCCCCCCCATTACGTCATGCTTCAGAAATGTGGAAAATGGTCCGTTTTCAAATGTTTTATTTTTGAACGTCAGTTCACATTTGTAGGTGGATCATCAGTGTTAGAGCTAAAATTAGCATGTTTAAAGTGATTTTCATGCTTCCAGGGGCTCGGGAAGTGAAATAAATACCATTTGGAGGCATTTAATGTTCGAGCAAAAACGGCTGATTTTCGACAAAAGAGATAACACCCCCCCATTACGTCATGCTTCAGAAATGTGGAAAATGGTCCGTTTTCAAATGTTTTATTTTTGAACGTCAGTTCACATTTGTAGGTGGATCATCAGTGTTAGAGCTAAAATTAGCATGTTTAAAGTGATTTTCATGCTTCCAGGGGCTAGGGAAGTGAAATAAATACCATTTGGAGGCATTTAATGTTCGAGCAAAAACGGCTGATTTTCGACAAAAGAGATAACACCCCCCCATTACGTCATGCTTCAGAAATGTGGAAAATGGTCCGTTTTCAAATGTTTTATTTTTGAACGTCAGTTCACATTTGTAGGTGGATCATCAGTGTTAGAGCTAAAATTAGCATGTTTAAAGTGATTTTCATGCTTCCAGGGGCCCAAAACACAAGATTTATGGAATGGTTAAAAGTGCATGAAAATGGCCAATTTACTCACTCTGAGTTCTCAAAAAGGGTTTCTTCACCCCGGGAAGTTAATTAAATACCATTTGGAGGCATTTAATGTTCGAGCAAAAACGGCTGATTTTCGACAAAAGAGATAACACCCCCCCCATTACGTCATGCTTCAGAAATGTGGAAAATGGTCCGTTTTCAAATGTTTTATTTTTGAACGTCAGTTCACATTTGTAGGTGGATCATCAGTGTTAGAGCTAAAATTAGCATGTTTAAAGTGATTTTCATGCTTCCAGGGGCTCGGGAAGTTAATTAAATACCATTCAGAGGCATTTAATGTTCGAGCAAAAACGGCTGATTTTCGACAAAAGAGATAACACCCCCCCATTACGTCATGCTTCAGAAATGTGGAAAATGGTCCGTTTTCAAATGTTTTATTTTTGAACGTCAGTTCACATTTGTAGGTGGATCATCAGTGTTAGAGCTAAAATTAGCATGTTTAAAGTGATTTTCATGCTTCCAGGGGCCCAAAACACAAGATTTATGGAATGGTTAAAAGTGCATGAAAATGGCCATTTTACTCACTCTGAGTTCTCAAAAAGGGTTTCTTCACCCCGGGAAGTTAATTAAATACCATTTGGAGGCATTTAATGTTCGAGCAAAAACGGCTGATTTTCGACAAAAGAGATAACACCCCCCCATTACGTTATGCTTCAGAAATGTGGAAAATGGTCCGTTTTCAAATGTTTTATTTTTGAACGTCAGTTCACATTTGTAGGTGGATCATCAGTGTTAGAGCTAAAATTTGCATGTTTAAAGTGATTTTCATGCTTCCAGGGGCTCGGGAAGTGAAATAAATACCATTTGGAGGCATGTAATGTTCGAGCAAAAACGGCTGATTTTCGACAAAAGAGATAACACCCCCCCATTACGTCATGCTTCAGAAATGTGGAAATGGTCCGTTTTCAAATGTTTTATTTTTGAACGTCAGTTCACATTTGTAGGTGGATCATCAGTGTTAGAGCTAAAATTAGCATGTTTAAAGTGATTTTCATGCTTCCAGGGGCTCGGGAAGTTAATTAAATACCATTTGGAGGCATTTAATGTTCGAGCAAAAACGGCTGATTTTCGACAAAAGAGATAACACCCCCCCATTACGTCATGCTTCAGAAATGTGGAAAATGGTCCGTTTTCAAATGTTTTATTTTTGAACGTCAGTTCACATTTGTAGGTGGATCATCAGTGTTAGAGCTAAAATTAGCATGTGTAAAGTGATTTTCATGCTTCCAGGGGCCCAAAACACAAGATTTATGGAATGGTTAAAAGTGCATGAAAATGGCCAATTTACTCACTCTGAGTTCTCAAAAAGGGTTTCTTCACCCCGGGAAGTTAATTAAATACCATTTGGAGGCATTTAATGTTCGAGCAAAAATGGCTGATTTTCGACAAAAGAGATAACACCCCCCCATTACGTCATGCTTCAGAAATGTGGAAAATGGTCCGTTTTCAAATGTTTTATTTTTGAACGTCAGTTCACATTTGTAGGTGGATCATCAGTGTTAGAGCTAAAATTAGCATGTTTAAAGTGATTTTCATGCTTCCAGGGGCTCGGGAAGTTAATTAAATACCATTTGGAGGCATTTAATGTTCGAGCAAAAAGGGCTGATTTTCGACAAAAGAGATAACACCCCCCCATTACGTCATGCTTCAGAAATGTGGAAAATGGTCTGTTTTCAAATGTTTTATTTTTGAACGTCAGTTCACATTTGTAGGTGGATCATCAGTGTTAGAGCTAAAATTAGCATGTTTAAAGTGATTTTCATGCTTCCAGGGGCTCGGGAAGTTAATTAAATACCATTTGGAGGCATTTAATGTTCGAGCAAAAACGGCTGATTTTCGACAAAAGAGATAACACCCCCCCCCATTACGTCATGCTTCAGAAATGTGGAAAATGGTCCGTTTTCAAATGTTTTATTTTTGAACGTCAGTTCACATTTGTAGGTGGATCATCAGTGTTAGAGCTAAAATTAGCATGTTTAAAGTGATTTTCATGCTTCCAGGGGCCCAAAACACAAGATTTATGGAATGGTTAAAAGTGCATGAAAATGGCCAATTTACTCACTCTGAGTTCTCAAAAAGGGTTTCTTCACCCCGGGAAGTTAATTAAATACCATTTGGAGGCATTTAATGTTCGAGCAAAAACGGCTGATTTTCGACAAAAGAGATAACACCCCCCCATTACGTCATGCTTCAGAAATGTGGAAAATGGTCCGTTTTCAAATGTTTTATTTTTGAACGTCAGTTCACATTTGTAGGTGGATCATCAGTGTTAGAGCTAAAATTAGCATGTTTAAAGTGATTTTCATGCTTCCAGGGGCTCGGGAAGTTAATTAAATACCATTTGGAGGCATTTAATGTTCGAGCAAAAACGGCTGATTTTCGACAAAAGAGATAACACCCCCCCATTACGTCATGCTTCAGAAATGTGGAAAATGGTCCGTTTTCAAATGTTTTATTTTTGAACGTCAGTTCACATTTGTAGGTGGATCATCAGTGTTAGAGCTAAAATTAGCATGTTTAAAGTGATTTTCATGCTTCCAGGGGCTCGGGAAGTGAAATAAATACCATTTGGAGGCATTTAATGTTCGAGCAAAAACGGCTGATTTTCGACAAAAGAGATAACACCCCCCCATTACGTCATGCTTCAGAAATGTGGATAATGGTCCGTTTTCAAATGTTTTATTTTTGAACGTCAGTTCACATTTGTAGGTGGATCATCAGTGTTAGAGCTAAAATTAGCATGTTTAAAGTGATTTTCATGCTTCCAGGGGCTCGGGAAGTTAATTAAATACCATTTGGAGGCATTTAATGTTCGAGCAAAAACGGCTGATTTTCGACAAAAGAGATAACACCCCCCCATTACGTCATGCTTCAGAAATGTGGAAAATGGTCCGTTTTCAAATGTTTTATTTTTGAACGTCAGTTCACATTTGTAGGTGGATCATCAGTGTTAGAGCTAAAATTAGCATGTTTAAAGTGATTTTCATGCTTCCAGGGGCCCAAAACACAAGATTAATGGAATGGTTAAAAGTGCATGAAAATGGCCAATTTACTCACTCTGAGTTCTCAAAAAGGGTTTCTTCACCCCGGGAAGTGAAATAAATACCATTTGGAGGCATTTAATGTTCGAGCAAAAACGGCTGATTTTCGACAAAAGAGATAACACCCCCCCATTACGTCATGCTTCAGAAATGTGGAAAATGGTCCGTTTTCAAATGTTTTATTTTTGAACGTCAGTTCACATTTGTAGGTGGATCATCAGTGTTAGAGCTAAAATTAGCATGTTTAAAGTGATTTTCATGCTTCCAGGGGCCCAAAACACAAGATTTATGGAATGGTTAAAAGTGCATGAAAATGGCCAATTTACTCACTCTGAGTTCTCAAAAAGGGTTTCTTCACCCCGGGAAGTTAATTAAATACCATTTGGAGGCATTTAATGTTCGAGCAAAAACGGCTGATTTTCGACAAAAGAGATAACACCCCCCCCCACGTCATGCTTCAGAAATGTGGAAAATGGTCCGTTTTCAAATGTTTTATTTTTGAACGTCAGTTCACATTTGTAGGTGGATCATCAGTGTTAGAGCTAAAATTAGCATGTTTAAAGTGATTTTCATGCTTCCAGGGGCTCGGGAAGTGAAATAAATACCATTTGGAGGCATTTAATGTTCGAGCAAAAACGGCTGATTTTCGACAAAAGAGATAACACCCCCCCATTACGTCATGCTTCAGAAATGTGGAAAATGGTCCGTTTTCAAATGTTTTATTTTTGAACGTCAGTTCACATTTGTAGGTGGATCATCAGTGTTAGAGCTAAAAATAGCATGTTTAAAGTGATTTTCATGCTTCCAGGGGCCCAAAACACAAGATTTATGGAATGGTTAAAAGTGCATGAAAATGGCCAATTTACTCACTCTGAGTTCTCAAAAAGGGTTTCTTCACCCCGGGAAGTTAATTAAATACCATTTGGAGGCATTTAATGTTCGAGCAAAAACGGCTGATTTTCGACAAAAGAGATAACACCCCCCCATTACGTCATGCTTCAGAAATGTGGAAAATGGTCCGTTTTCAAATGTTTTATTTTTGAACGTCAGTTCACATTTGTAGGTGGATCATCAGTGTTAGAGCTAAAATTAGCATGTTTAAAGTGATTTTCATGCTTCCAGGGGCCCAAAACACAGTTTTATGGAATGGTTAAAAGTGCATGAAAATGGCCAATTTACTCACTCTGAGTTCTCAAAAAGGGTTTCTTGACCCCGGGAAGTGAAATAAATACCATTTGGAGGCATTTAATGTTCGAGCAAAAACGGCTGATTTTCGACAAAAGAGATAACACCCCCCCATTACGTCATGCTTCAGAAATGTGGAAAATGGTCCGTTTTCAAATGTTTTATTTTTGAACGTCAGTTCACATTTGTAGGTGGATCATCAGTGTTAGAGCTAAAATTAGCATGTTTAAAGTGATTTTCATGCTTCCAGGGGCTCGGGAAGTTAATTAAATACCATTTGGAGGCATTTAATGTTCGAGCAAAAACGGCTGATTTTCGACAAAAGAGATAACACCCCCCCATTACGTCATGCTTCAGAAATGTGGAAAATGGTCCGTTTTCAAATGTTTTATTTTTGAATGTCAGTTCACATTTGTAGGTGGATCATCAGTGTTAGAGCTAAAATTAGCATGTTTAAAGTGATTTTCATGCTTCCAGGTGCTCGGGAAGTTAATTAAATACCATTTGGAGGCATTTAATGTTCGAGCAAAAACGGCTGATTTTCGACAAAAGAGATAACACCCCCCCATTACGTCATGCTTCAGAAATGTGGAAAATGGTCCGTTTTCAAATGTTTTATTTTTGAACGTCAGTTCACATTTGTAGGTGGATCATCAGTGTTAGAGCTAAAATTAGCATGTTTAAAGTGATTTTCATGCTTCCAGGGGCTCGGGAAGTTAATTAAATACCATTTGGAGGCATTTAATGTTCGAGCAAAAACGGCTGATTTTCGACAAAAGAGATAACACCCCCCATTACGTCATGCTTCAGAAATGTGGAAAATGGTCCGTTTTCAAATGTTTTATTTTTGAACGTCAGTTCACATTTGTAGGTGGATCATCAGTGTTAGAGCTAAAATTAGCATGTTTAAAGTGATTTTCATGCTTCCAGGGGCCCAAAACACAAGATTAATGGAATGGTTAAAAGTGCATGAAAATGGCCAATTTACTCACTCTGAGTTCTCAAAAAGGGTTTCTTCACCCCGGGAAGTGAAATAAATACCATTTGGAGGCATTTAATGTTCGAGCAAAAACGGCTGATTTTCGACAAAAGAGATAACACCCCCCCATTACGTCATGCTTCAGAAATGTGGAAAATGGTCCGTTTTCAAATGTTTTATTTTTGAACGTCAGTTCACATTTGTAGGTGGATCATCAGTGTTAGAGCTAAAATTAGCATGTTTAAAGTGATTTTCATGCTTCCAGGGGCCCAAAACACAAGATTTATGGAATGGTTAAAAGTGCATGAAAATGGCCAATTTACTCACTCTGAGTTCTCAAAAAGGGTTTCTTCACCCCGGGAAGTTAATTAAATACCATTTGGAGGCATTTAATGTTCGAGCAAAAACGGCTGATTTTCGACAAAAGAGATAACACCCCCCCATTACGTCATGCTTCAGAAATGTGGAAAATGGTCCGTTTTCAAATGTTTTATTTTTGAACGTCAGTTCACATTTGTAGGTGGATCATCAGTGTTAGAGCTAAAATTAGCATGTTTAAAGTGATTTTCATGCTTCCAGGGGCTCGGGAAGTGAAATAAATACCATTTGGAGGCATTTAATGTTCGAGCAAAAACGGCTGATTTTCGACAAAAGAGATAACACCCCCCCATTACGTCATGCTTCAGAAATGTGGAAAATGGTCCGTTTTCAAATGTTTTATTTTTGAACGTCAGTTCACATTTGTAGGTGGATCATCAGTGTTAGAGCTAAAAATAGCATGTTTAAAGTGATTTTCATGCTTCCAGGGGCCCAAAACACAAGATTTATGGAATGGTTAAAAGTGCATGAAAATGGCCAATTTACTCACTCTGAGTTCTCAAAAAGGGTTTCTTCACCCCGGGAAGTTAATTAAATACCATTTGGAGGCATTTAATGTTCGAGCAAAAACGGCTGATTTTCGACAAAAGAGATAACACCCCCCCATTACGTCATGCTTCAGAAATGTGGAAAATGGTCCGTTTTCAAATGTTTTATTTTTGAACGTCAGTTCACATTTGTAGGTGGATCATCAGTGTTAGAGCTAAAATTAGCATGTTTAAAGTGATTTTCATGCTTCCAGGGGCCCAAAACACAGTTTTATGGAATGGTTAAAAGTGCATGAAAATGGCCAATTTACTCACTCTGAGTTCTCAAAAAGGGTTTCTTGACCCCGGGAAGTGAAATAAATACCATTTGGAGGCATTTAATGTTCGAGCAAAAACGGCTGATTTTCGACAAAAGAGATAACACCCCCCCATTACGTCATGCTTCAGAAATGTGGAAAATGGTCCGTTTTCAAATGTTTTATTTTTGAACGTCAGTTCACATTTGTAGGTGGATCATCAGTGTTAGAGCTAAAATTAGCATGTTTAAAGTGATTTTCATGCTTCCAGGGGCTCGGGAAGTTAATTAAATACCATTTGGAGGCATTTAATGTTCGAGCAAAAACGGCTGATTTTCGACAAAAGAGATAACACCCCCCCATTACGTCATGCTTCAGAAATGTGGAAAATGGTCCGTTTTCAAATGTTTTATTTTTGAACGTCAGTTCACATTTGTAGGTGGATCATCAGTGTTAGAGCTAAAATTAGCATGTTTAAAGTGATTTTCATGCTTCCAGGGGCTCGGGAAGTTAATTAAATACCATTTGGAGGCATTTAATGTTCGAGCAAAAACGGCTGATTTTCGACAAAAGAGATAACACCCCCCATTACGTCATGCTTCAGAAATGTGGAAAATGGTCCGTTTTCAAATGTTTTATTTTTGAACGTCAGTTCACATTTGTAGGTGGATCATCAGTGTTAGAGCTAAAATTAGCATGTTTAAAGTGATTTTCATGCTTCCAGGGGCCCAAAACACAAGATTAATGGAATGGTTAAAAGTGCATGAAAATGGCCAATTTACTCACTCTGAGTTCTCAAAAAGGGTTTCTTCACCCCGGGAAGTGAAATAAATACCATTTGGAGGCATTTAATGTTCGAGCAAAAACGGCTGATTTTCGACAAAAGAGATAACACCCCCCCATTACGTCATGCTTCAGAAATGTGGAAAATGGTCCGTTTTCAAATGTTTTATTTTTGAACGTCAGTTCACATTTGTAGGTGGATCATCAGTGTTAGAGCTAAAATTAGCATGTTTAAAGTGATTTTCATGCTTCCAGGGGCCCAAAACACAAGATTTATGGAATGGTTAAAAGTGCATGAAAATGGCCAATTTACTCACTCTGAGTTCTCAAAAAGGGTTTCTTCACCCCGGGAAGTTAATTAAATACCATTTGGAGGCATTTAATGTTCGAGCAAAAACGGCTGATTTTCGACAAAAGAGATAACACCCCCCCATTACGTCATGCTTCAGAAATGTGGAAAATGGTCCGTTTTCAAATGTTTTATTTTTGAACGTCAGTTCACATTTGTAGGTGGATCATCAGTGTTAGAGCTAAAATTAGCATGTTTAAAGTGATTTTCATGCTTCCAGGGGCTCGGGAAGTGAAATAAATACCATTTGGAGGCATTTAATGTTCGAGCAAAAACGGCTGATTTTCGACAAAAGAGATAACACCCCCCCATTACGTCATGCTTCAGAAATGTGGAAAATGGTCCGTTTTCAAATGTTTTATTTTTGAACGTCAGTTCACATTTGTAGGTGGATCATCAGTGTTAGAGCTAAAAATAGCATGTTTAAAGTGATTTTCATGCTTCCAGGGGCCCAAAACACAAGATTTATGGAATGGTTAAAAGTGCATGAAAATGGCCAATTTACTCACTCTGAGTTCTCAAAAAGGGTTTCTTCACCCCGGGAAGTTAATTAAATACCATTTGGAGGCATTTAATGTTCGAGCAAAAACGGCTGATTTTCGACAAAAGAGATAACACCCCCCCATTACGTCATGCTTCAGAAATGTGGAAAATGGTCCGTTTTCAAATGTTTTATTTTTGAACGTCAGTTCACATTTGTAGGTGGATCATCAGTGTTAGAGCTAAAATTAGCATGTTTAAAGTGATTTTCATGCTTCCAGGGGCCCAAAACACAGTTTTATGGAATGGTTAAAAGTGCATGAAAATGGCCAATTTACTCACTCTGAGTTCTCAAAAAGGGTTTCTTGACCCCGGGAAGTGAAATAAATACCATTTGGAGGCATTTAATGTTCGAGCAAAAACGGCTGATTTTCGACAAAAGAGATAACACCCCCCCATTACGTCATGCTTCAGAAATGTGGAAAATGGTCCGTTTTCAAATGTTTTATTTTTGAACGTCAGTTCACATTTGTAGGTGGATCATCAGTGTTAGAGCTAAAATTAGCATGTTTAAAGTGATTTTCATGCTTCCAGGGGCTCGGGAAGTTAATTAAATACCATTTGGAGGCATTTAATGTTCGAGCAAAAACGGCTGATTTTCGACAAAAGAGATAACACCCCCCCATTACGTCATGCTTCAGAAATGTGGAAAATGGTCCGTTTTCAAATGTTTTATTTTTGAATGTCAGTTCACATTTGTAGGTGGATCATCAGTGTTAGAGCTAAAATTAGCATGTTTAAAGTGATTTTCATGCTTCCAGGTGCTCGGGAAGTTAATTAAATACCATTTGGAGGCATTTAATGTTCGAGCAAAAACGGCTGATTTTCGACAAAAGAGATAACACCCCCCCATTACGTCATGCTTCAGAAATGTGGAAAATGGTCCGTTTTCAAATGTTTTATTTTTGAACGTCAGTTCACATTTGTAGGTGGATCATCAGTGTTAGAGCTAAAATTAGCATGTTTAAAGTGATTTTCATGCTTCCAGGGGCTCGGGAAGTTAATTAAATACCATTTGGAGGCATTTAATGTTCGAGCAAAAACGGCTGATTTTCGACAAAAGAGATAACACCCCCCATTACGTCATGCTTCAGAAATGTGGAAAATGGTCCGTTTTCAAATGTTTTATTTTTGAACGTCAGTTCACATTTGTAGGTGGATCATCAGTGTTAGAGCTAAAATTAGCATGTTTAAAGTGATTTTCATGCTTCCAGGGGCCCAAAACACAAGATTAATGGAATGGTTAAAAGTGCATGAAAATGGCCAATTTACTCACTCTGAGTTCTCAAAAAGGGTTTCTTCACCCCGGGAAGTGAAATAAATACCATTTGGAGGCATTTAATGTTCGAGCAAAAACGGCTGATTTTCGACAAAAGAGATAACACCCCCCCATTACGTCATGCTTCAGAAATGTGGAAAATGGTCCGTTTTCAAATGTTTTATTTTTGAACGTCAGTTCACATTTGTAGGTGGATCATCAGTGTTAGAGCTAAAATTAGCATGTTTAAAGTGATTTTCATGCTTCCAGGGGCCCAAAACACAAGATTTATGGAATGGTTAAAAGTGCATGAAAATGGCCAATTTACTCACTCTGAGTTCTCAAAAAGGGTTTCTTCACCCCGGGAAGTTAATTAAATACCATTTGGAGGCATTTAATGTTCGAGCAAAAACGGCTGATTTTCGACAAAAGAGATAACACCCCCCCATTACGTCATGCTTCAGAAATGTGGAAAATGGTCCGTTTTCAAATGTTTTATTTTTGAACGTCAGTTCACATTTGTAGGTGGATCATCAGTGTTAGAGCTAAAATTAGCATGTTTAAAGTGATTTTCATGCTTCCAGGGGCTCGGGAAGTGAAATAAATACCATTTGGAGGCATTTAATGTTCGAGCAAAAACGGCTGATTTTCGACAAAAGAGATAACACCCCCCCATTACGTCATGCTTCAGAAATGTGGAAAATGGTCCGTTTTCAAATGTTTTATTTTTGAACGTCAGTTCACATTTGTAGGTGGATCATCAGTGTTAGAGCTAAAAATAGCATGTTTAAAGTGATTTTCATGCTTCCAGGGGCCCAAAACACAAGATTTATGGAATGGTTAAAAGTGCATGAAAATGGCCAATTTACTCACTCTGAGTTCTCAAAAAGGGTTTCTTCACCCCGGGAAGTTAATTAAATACCATTTGGAGGCATTTAATGTTCGAGCAAAAACGGCTGATTTTCGACAAAAGAGATAACACCCCCCCATTACGTCATGCTTCAGAAATGTGGAAAATGGTCCGTTTTCAAATGTTTTATTTTTGAACGTCAGTTCACATTTGTAGGTGGATCATCAGTGTTAGAGCTAAAATTAGCATGTTTAAAGTGATTTTCATGCTTCCAGGGGCCCAAAACACAGTTTTATGGAATGGTTAAAAGTGCATGAAAATGGCCAATTTACTCACTCTGAGTTCTCAAAAAGGGTTTCTTGACCCCGGGAAGTGAAATAAATACCATTTGGAGGCATTTAATGTTCGAGCAAAAACGGCTGATTTTCGACAAAAGAGATAACACCCCCCCATTACGTCATGCTTCAGAAATGTGGAAAATGGTCCGTTTTCAAATGTTTTATTTTTGAACGTCAGTTCACATTTGTAGGTGGATCATCAGTGTTAGAGCTAAAATTAGCATGTTTAAAGTGATTTTCATGCTTCCAGGGGCTCGGGAAGTTAATTAAATACCATTTGGAGGCATTTAATGTTCGAGCAAAAACGGCTGATTTTCGACAAAAGAGATAACACCCCCCCATTACGTCATGCTTCAGAAATGTGGAAAATGGTCCGTTTTCAAATGTTTTATTTTTGAACGTCAGTTCACATTTGTAGGTGGATCATCAGTGTTAGAGCTAAAATTAGCATGTTTAAAGTGATTTTCATGCTTCCAGGGGCTCGGGAAGTTAATTAAATACCATTTGGAGGCATTTAATGTTCGAGCAAAAACGGCTGATTTTCGACAAAAGAGATAACACCCCCCATTACGTCATGCTTCAGAAATGTGGAAAATGGTCCGTTTTCAAATGTTTTATTTTTGAACGTCAGTTCACATTTGTAGGTGGATCATCAGTGTTAGAGCTAAAATTAGCATGTTTAAAGTGATTTTCATGCTTCCAGGGGCCCAAAACACAAGATTAATGGAATGGTTAAAAGTGCATGAAAATGGCCAATTTACTCACTCTGAGTTCTCAAAAAGGGTTTCTTCACCCCGGGAAGTGAAATAAATACCATTTGGAGGCATTTAATGTTCGAGCAAAAACGGCTGATTTTCGACAAAAGAGATAACACCCCCCCATTACGTCATGCTTCAGAAATGTGGAAAATGGTCCGTTTTCAAATGTTTTATTTTTGAACGTCAGTTCACATTTGTAGGTGGATCATCAGTGTTAGAGCTAAAATTAGCATGTTTAAAGTGATTTTCATGCTTCCAGGGGCCCAAAACACAAGATTTATGGAATGGTTAAAAGTGCATGAAAATGGCCAATTTACTCACTCTGAGTTCTCAAAAAGGGTTTCTTCACCCCGGGAAGTTAATTAAATACCATTTGGAGGCATTTAATGTTCGAGCAAAAACGGCTGATTTTCGACAAAAGAGATAACACCCCCCCATTACGTCATGCTTCAGAAATGTGGAAAATGGTCCGTTTTCAAATGTTTTATTTTTGAACGTCAGTTCACATTTGTAGGTGGATCATCAGTGTTAGAGCTAAAATTAGCATGTTTAAAGTGATTTTCATGCTTCCAGGGGCTCGGGAAGTGAAATAAATACCATTTGGAGGCATTTAATGTTCGAGCAAAAACGGCTGATTTTCGACAAAAGAGATAACACCCCCCCATTACGTCATGCTTCAGAAATGTGGAAAATGGTCCGTTTTCAAATGTTTTATTTTTGAACGTCAGTTCACATTTGTAGGTGGATCATCAGTGTTAGAGCTAAAAATAGCATGTTTAAAGTGATTTTCATGCTTCCAGGGGCCCAAAACACAAGATTTATGGAATGGTTAAAAGTGCATGAAAATGGCCAATTTACTCACTCTGAGTTCTCAAAAAGGGTTTCTTCACCCCGGGAAGTTAATTAAATACCATTTGGAGGCATTTAATGTTCGAGCAAAAACGGCTGATTTTCGACAAAAGAGATAACACCCCCCCATTACGTCATGCTTCAGAAATGTGGAAAATGGTCCGTTTTCAAATGTTTTATTTTTGAACGTCAGTTCACATTTGTAGGTGGATCATCAGTGTTAGAGCTAAAATTAGCATGTTTAAAGTGATTTTCATGCTTCCAGGGGCCCAAAACACAGTTTTATGGAATGGTTAAAAGTGCATGAAAATGGCCAATTTACTCACTCTGAGTTCTCAAAAAGGGTTTCTTGACCCCGGGAAGTGAAATAAATACCATTTGGAGGCATTTAATGTTCGAGCAAAAACGGCTGATTTTCGACAAAAGAGATAACACCCCCCCATTACGTCATGCTTCAGAAATGTGGAAAATGGTCCGTTTTCAAATGTTTTATTTTTGAACGTCAGTTCACATTTGTAGGTGGATCATCAGTGTTAGAGCTAAAATTAGCATGTTTAAAGTGATTTTCATGCTTCCAGGGGCTCGGGAAGTTAATTAAATACCATTTGGAGGCATTTAATGTTCGAGCAAAAACGGCTGATTTTCGACAAAAGAGATAACACCCCCCCATTACGTCATGCTTCAGAAATGTGGAAAATGGTCCGTTTTCAAATGTTTTATTTTTGAACGTCAGTTCACATTTGTAGGTGGATCATCAGTGTTAGAGCTAAAATTAGCATGTTTAAAGTGATTTTAATGCTTCCAGGGGCTCGGGAAGTTAATTAAATACCATTTGGAGGCATTTAATGTTCGAGCAAAAACGGCTGATTTTCGACAAAAGAGATAACACCCCCCCATTACGTCATGCTTCAGAAATGTGGAAAATGGTCCGTTTTCAAATGTTTTATTTTTGAACGTCAGTTCACATTTGTAGGTGGATCATCAGTGTTAGAGCTAAAATTAGCATGTTTAAAGTGATTTTCATGCTTCCAGGGGCTCGGGAAGTTAATTAAATACCATTTGGAGGCATTTAATGTTCGAGCAAAAACGGCTGATTTTCGACAAAAGAGATAACACCCCCCCATTACGTCATGCTTCAGAAATGTGGAAAATGGTCCGTTTTCAAATGTTTTATTTTTGAACGTCAGTTCACATTTGTAGGTGGATCATCAGTGTTAGAGCTAAAATTAGCATGTTTAAAGTGATTTTCATGCTTTCAGGGGCCCAAAACACAAGATTTATGGAATGGTTAAAAGTGCATGAAAATGGCCAATTTACTCACTCTGAGTTCTCAAAAAGGGTTTCTTCACCCCGGGAAGTTAATTAAATACCATTTGGAGGCATTTAATGTTCGAGCAAAAACGGCTGAATTTCGACAAAAGAGATAACACCCCCCCATTACGTCATGCTTCAGAAATGTGGAAAATGGTCCGTTTTCAAATGTTTTATTTTTGAACGTCAGTTCACATTTGTAGGTGGATCATCAGTGTTAGAGCTAAATTAGCATGTTTAAAGTGATTTTCATGCTTCCAGGGGCTCGGGAAGTTAATTAAATACCATTTGGAGGCATTTAATGTTCGAGCAAAAACGGCTGATTTTCGACAAAAGAGATAACACCCCCCCATTACGTCATGCTTCAGAAATGTGGAAAATGGTCCGTTTTCAAATGTTTTATTTTTGAACGTCAGTTCACATTTGTAGGTGGATCATCAGTGTTAGAGCTAAAATTAGCATGTTTAAAGTGATTTTCATGCTTCCAGGGGCCCAAAACACAAGATTTATGGAACGGTTAAAAGTGCATGAAAATGGCCAATTTACTCACTCTGAGTTCTCAAAAAGGGTTTCTTCACCCCGGGAAGTGAATTAAATACCATTTGGAGGCATTTAATGTTCGAGCAAAAACGGCTGATTTTCGACAAAAGAGATAACACCCCCCCATTACGTCATGCTACAGAAATGTGGAAAATGGTCCGTTTTCAAATGTTTTATTTTTGAACGTCAGTTCACATTTGTAGGTGGATCATCAGTGTTAGAGCTAAAATTAGCATGTTTAAAGTGATTTTCATGCTTCCAGGGGCCCAAAACACAAGATTTATGGAATGGTTAAAAGTGCATGAAAATGGCCAATTTACTCACTCTGAGTTCTCAAAAAGGGTTTCTTCACCCCGGGAAGTTAATTAAATACCATTTGGAGGCATTTAATGTTCGAGCAAAAACGGCTGATTTTCGACAAAAGAGATAACACCCCTCCATTACGTCAAGCTTCAGAAATGTGGAAAATGGTCCGTTTTCAAATGTTTTATTTTTGAACGTCAGTTCACATTTGTAGGTGGATCATCAGTGTTAGAGCTAAAATTAGCATGTTTAAAGTGATTTTCATGCTTCCAGGGGCTCGGGAAGTTAATTAAATACCATTTGGAGGCATTTATTGTTCGAGAAAAAACGGCTGATTTTCGACAAAAGAGATAACACCCCCCCATTACGTCATGCTTCAGAAATGTGGAAAATGGTCCGTTTTCAAATGTTTTATTTTTGAACGTCAGTTCACATTTGTAGGTGGATCATCAGTGTTAGAGCTAAAATTAGCATGTTTGAAGTGATTTTCATGCTTCCAGGGGCTCGGGAAGTGAAATAAATACCATTTGGAGGCATTTAATGTTCGAGCAAAAACGGCTGATTTTCGACAAAAGAGATAACACCCCCCCATTACGTCATGCTTCAGAAATGTGGAAAATGGTCAGTTTTCAAATGTTTTATTTTTGAACGTCAGTTCACATTTGTAGGTGGATCATCAGTGTTAGAGCTAAAATTAGCATGTTTAAAGTGATTTTCATGCTTCCAGGGGCTCGGGAAGTTAATTAAATACCATTTGGAGGCATTTAATGTTCGAGCAAAAACGGCTGATTTTCGACAAAAGAGATAACACCCCCCGATTACGTCATGCTACAGAAATGTGGAAAATGGTCCGTTTTCAAATGTTTTATTTTTGAACGTCAGTTCACATTTGTAGGTGGATCATCAGTGTTAGAGCTAAAATTAGCATGTTTAAAGTGATTTTCATGCTTCCAGGGGCCCAAAACACAAGATTTATGGAATGGTTAAAAGTGCATGAAAATGGCCAATTTACTCACTCTGAGTTCTCAAAAAGGGTTTCTTCACCCCGGGAAGTTAATTAAATACCATTTGGAGGCATTTAATGTTCGAGCAAAAACGGCTGATTTTCGACAAAAGAGATAACACCCCCCCATTACGTCAAGCTTCAAAAATGTGGAAAATGGTCCGTTTTCAAATGTTTTATTTTTGAACGTCAGTTCACATTTGTAGGTGGATCATCAGTGTTAGAGCTAAAATTAGCATGTTTAAAGTGATTTTCATGCTTCCAGGGGCTCGGGAAGTTAATTAAATACCGTTTGGAGGCATTTAATGTTCGAGCAAAAACGGCTGATTTTCGACAAAAGAGATAACACCCCCCCATTACGTCATGCTTCAGAAATGTGGAAAATGGTCCGTTTTCAAATGTTTTATTTTTGAACGTCAGTTCGCATTTGTAGGTGGATCATCAGTGTTAGAGCTAAAATTAGCATGTTTAAAGTGATTTTCATGCTTCCAGGGGCTCGGGAAGTGAAATAAATACCATTTGGAGGCATTTAATGTTCGAGCAAAAACGGCTGATTTTCGACAAAAGAGATAACACCCCCCCATTACGTCATGCTTCAGAAATGTGGAAAATGGTCCGTTTTCAAATGTTTTATTTTTGAACGTCAGTTCACATTTGTAGGTGGATCATCAGTGTTAGAGCTAAAATTAGCATGTTTAAAGTGATTTTCATGCTTCCAGGGGCTCGGGAAGTTAATTAAATACCATTTGGAGGCATTTAATGTTCGAGCAAAAACGGCTGATTTTCGACAAAAGAGATATTACCCCCCCATTACGTCATGCTTCAGAAATGTGGAAAATGGTCCGTTTTCAAATGTTTTATTTTTGAACGTCAGTTCACATTTGTAGGTGGATCATCAGTGTTAGAGCTAAAATTAGCATGTTTAAAGTGATTTTCATGCTTCCAGGGGCCCAAAACACAAGATTTATGGAATGGTTAAAAGTGCATGAAAATGGCCAATTTACTCACTCTGAGTTCTCAAAAAGGGTTTCTTCACCCCGGGAAGTGAAATAAATACCATTTGGAGGCATTTAATGATCAAGCAAAAACGGCTGATTTTCGACAAAAGAGATAACACCCCCCCATTACGTCATGCTTCAGAAATGTGGAAAATGGTCCGTTTTCAAATGTTTTATTTTTGAACGTCAGTTCACATTTGTAGGTCGATCATCAGTGTTAGAGCTAAAATTAGCATGTTTAAAGTGATTTTCATGCTTCCAGGGGCTCGGGAAGTTAATTAAATACCATTTGGCGGCATTGAATGTTCGAGCAAAAACGGCTGATTTTCGACAAAAGAGATAACACCCCCCCATTACGTCATGCTTCAGAAATGTGGAAAATGGTCCGTTTTCAAATGTTTTATTTTTGAACGTCAGTTCACATTTGTAGGTGGATCATCAGTGTTAGAGCTAAAATTAGCATGTTTAAAGTGATTTTCATGCTTCCAGGGGCCCAAAACACAAGATTAATGGAATGGTTAAAAGTGCATGAAAATGGCCAATTTACTCACCCTGAGTTCTCAAAAAGGGTTTCTTCACCCCGGGAAGTGAAATAAATACCATTTGGAGGCATTTAATGTTCGAGCAAAAACGGCTGATTTTCGACAAAAGAGATAACACCCCCCCATTACGTCATGCTTCAGAAATGTGGAAAATGGTCCGTTTTCAAATGTTTTATTTTTGAACGTCAGTTCACATTTGTAGGTGGATCATCAGTGTTAGAGCTAAAATTAGCATGTTTAAAGTGATTTTCATGCTTCCAGGGGCTCGGGAAGTTAATTAAATACCATTTGGAGGCATTTAATGTTCGAGCAAAAACGGCTGATTTTCGACAAAAGAGATAACACCCCCCCATTACGTCATGCTTCAGAAATGTGGAAAATGGTCCGTTTTCAAATGTTTTATTTTTGAACGTCAGTTCACATTTGTAGGTGGATCATCAGTGTTAGAGCTAAAATTAGCATGTTTAAAGTGATTTTCATGCTTCCAGGGGCTCGGGAAGTTAATTAAATACCATTTGGAGGCATTTAATGTTCGAGCAAAAACGGCTGATTTTCGACAAAAGAGATAACACCCCCCCATTACGTCATGCTTCAGAAATGTGGAAAATGGTCCGTTTTCAAATGTTTTATTTTTGAACGTCAGTTCACATTTGTAGGTGGATCATCAGTGTTAGAGCTAAAATTAGCATGTTTAAAGTGATTTTCATGCTTCCAGGGGCTCGGGAAGTTAATTAAATACCATTTGGAGGCATTTAATGTTCGAGCAAAAACGGCTGATTTTCGACAAAAGAGATACCCCCCCATTACGTCATGCTTCAGAAATGTGGAAAATGGTCAGTTTTCAAATGTTTTATTTTTGAACGTCAGTTCACATTTGTAGGTGGATCATCAGTGTTAGAGCTAAAATTAGCATGTTTAAAGTGATTTTCATGCTTCCAGGGGCCCAAAACACAAGATTAATGGAATGGTTAAAAGTGCATGAAAATGGCCAATTTACTCACTCTGAGTTCTCAAAAAGGGTTTCTTCACCCCGGGAAGTGAAATAAATACCATTTGGAGGCATTTAATGTTCGAGCAAAAACGGCTGATTTTCGACAAAAGAGATAACACCCCCCCATTACGTCATGCTTCAGAAATGTGGAAAATGGTCCGTTTTCAAATGTTTTATTTTTGAACGTCAGTTCACATTTGTAGGTGGATCATCAGTGTTAGAGCTAAAATTAGCATGTTTAAAGTGATTTTCATGCTTCCAGGGGCCCAAAACACAAGATTTATGGAATGGTTAAAAGTGCATGAAAAGGGCCAATTTACTCACTCTGAGTTCTCAAAAAGGGTTTTTTCACCCCGGGAAGTTAATTAAATACCATTTGGAGGCATTTAATGTTCGAGCAAAACGGCTGATTTTCGACAAAAGAGATAACACCCCCCCATTACGTCATGCTTCAGAAATGTGGAAAATGGTCCGTTTTGAAATGTTTTATTTTTGAACGTCAGTTCACATTTGTAGGTGGATCATCAGTGTTAGAGCTAAAATTAGCATGTTTAAAGTGATTTTCATGCTTCCAGGGGCTCGGGAAGTTAATTAAATACCATTTGGAGGCATTTAATGTTCGAGCAAAAACGGCTGATTTTCGACAAAAGAGATAACACCCCCCCATTACGTCATGCTTCAGAAATGTGGAAAATGGTCCGTTTTCAAATGTTTTATTTTTGAACGTCAGTTCACATTTGTAGGTGGATCATCAGTGTTAGAGCTAAAATTAGCATGTTTAAAGTGATTTTCATGCTTCCAGGGGCTCGGGAAGTTAATAAAATACCATTTGGAGGCATTTAATGTTCGAGCAAAAACGGCTGATTTTCGACAAAAGAGATAACACCCCCCCATTACGTCATGCTTCAGAAATGTGGAAAATGGTCCGTTTTCAAATGTTTTATTTTTGAACGTCAGTTCACATTTGTAGGTGGATCATCAGTGTTAGAGCTAAAATTAGCATGTTTAA
Source organism: Lissotriton vulgaris (assembly GCF_964263255.1). Lineage (NCBI taxonomy): Eukaryota > Metazoa > Chordata > Amphibia > Caudata > Salamandridae > Lissotriton > Lissotriton vulgaris. The sequence continues at coordinate 389,732 of NW_028248118.1, read as the reverse complement.
AGTGATTTTCATGCTTCCAGGGGCTCGGGAAGTTAATTAAATACCATTTGGAGGCATTTAATGTTCGAGCAAAAACGGCTGATTTTCGACAAAAGAGATAACACCCCCCCATTACGTCATGCTTCAGAAATGTGGAAAATGGTCCGTTTTCAAATGTTTTATTTTTGAACGTCAGTTCACATTTGTAGGTGGATCATCAGTGTTAGAGCTAAAATTAGCATGTTTAAAGTGATTTTCATGCTTCCAGGGGCCCAAAACACAAGATTATTGGAATGGTTAAAAGTGCATGAAAATGGCCAATTTACTCACTCTGAGTTCTCAAAAAGGGTTTCTTCACCCCGGGAAGTGAAATAAATACCATTTGGAGGCATTTAATGTTCGAGCAAAAACGGCTGATTTTCGACAAAAGAGATAACACCCCCCCATTACGTCATGCTTCAGAAATGTGGAAAATGGTCCGTTTTCAAATGTTTTATTTTTGAACGTCAGTTCACATTTGTAGGTGGATCATCAGTGTTAGAGCTAAAATTAGCATGTTTAAAGTGATTTTCATGCTTCCAGGGGCCCAAAACACAAGATTTATGGAATGGTTAAAAGTGCATGAAAATGGCCAATTTACTCACTCTGAGTTCTCAAAAAGGGTTTCTTCACCCCGGGAAGTTAATTAAATACCATTTGGAGGCATTTAATGTTCGAGCAAAAACGGCTGATTTTCGACAAAAGAGATAACACCCCCCCATTACGTCATGCTTCAGAAATGTGGAAAATGGTCCGTTTTCAAATGTTTTATTTTTGAACGTCAGTTCACATTTGTAGGTGGATCATCAGTGTTAGAGCTAAAATTAGCATGTTTAAAGTGATTTTCATGCTTCCAGGGGCTCGGGAAGTGAAATAAATACCATTTGGAGGCATTTAATGTTCGAGCAAAAACGGCTGATTTTCGACAAAAGAGATAACACCCCCCCATTACGTCATGCTTCAGAAATGTGGAAAATGGTCCGTTTTCAAATGTTTTATTTTTGAACGTCAGTTCACATTTGTAGGTGGATCATCAGTGTTAGAGCTAAAAATAGCATGTTTAAAGTGATTTTCATGCTTCCAGGGGCCCAAAACACAAGATTTATGGAATGGTTAAAAGTGCATGAAAATGGCCAATTTACTCACTCTGAGTTCTCAAAAAGGGTTTCTTCACCCCGGGAAGTTAATTAAATACCATTTGGAGGCATTTAATGTTCGAGCAAAAACGGCTGATTTTCGACAAAAGAGATAACACCCCCCCATTACGTCATGCTTCAGAAATGTGGAAAATGGTCCGTTTTCAAATGTTTTATTTTTGAACGTCAGTTCACATTTGTAGGTGGATCATCAGTGTTAGAGCTAAAATTAGCATGTTTAAAGTGATTTTCATGCTTCCAGGGGCCCAAAACACAGTTTTATGGAATGGTTAAAAGTGCATGAAAATGGCCAATTTACTCACTCTGAGTTCTCAAAAAGGGTTTCTTGACCCCGGGAAGTGAAATAAATACCATTTGGAGGCATTTAATGTTCGAGCAAAAACGGCTGATTTTCGACAAAAGAGATAACACCCCCCCATTACGTCATGCTTCAGAAATGTGGAAAATGGTCCGTTTTCAAATGTTTTATTTTTGAACGTCAGTTCACATTTGTAGGTGGATCATCAGTGTTAGAGCTAAAATTAGCATGTTTAAAGTGATTTTCATGCTTCCAGGGGCTCGGGAAGTTAATTAAATACCATTTGGAGGCATTTAATGTTCGAGCAAAAACGGCTGATTTTCGACAAAAGAGATAACACCCCCCCATTACGTCATGCTTCAGAAATGTGGAAAATGGTCCGTTTTCAAATGTTTTATTTTTGAACGTCAGTTCACATTTGTAGGTGGATCATCAGTGTTAGAGCTAAAATTAGCATGTTTAAAGTGATTTTAATGCTTCCAGGGGCTCGGGAAGTTAATTAAATACCATTTGGAGGCATTTAATGTTCGAGCAAAAACGGCTGATTTTCGACAAAAGAGATAACACCCCCCCATTACGTCATGCTTCAGAAATGTGGAAAATGGTCCGTTTTCAAATGTTTTATTTTTGAACGTCAGTTCACATTTGTAGGTGGATCATCAGTGTTAGAGCTAAAATTAGCATGTTTAAAGTGATTTTCATGCTTCCAGGGGCTCGGGAAGTTAATTAAATACCATTTGGAGGCATTTAATGTTCGAGCAAAAACGGCTGATTTTCGACAAAAGAGATAACACCCCCCCATTACGTCATGCTTCAGAAATGTGGAAAATGGTCCGTTTTCAAATGTTTTATTTTTGAACGTCAGTTCACATTTGTAGGTGGATCATCAGTGTTAGAGCTAAAATTAGCATGTTTAAAGTGATTTTCATGCTTTCAGGGGCCCAAAACACAAGATTTATGGAATGGTTAAAAGTGCATGAAAATGGCCAATTTACTCACTCTGAGTTCTCAAAAAGGGTTTCTTCACCCCGGGAAGTTAATTAAATACCATTTGGAGGCATTTAATGTTCGAGCAAAAACGGCTGAATTTCGACAAAAGAGATAACACCCCCCCATTACGTCATGCTTCAGAAATGTGGAAAATGGTCCGTTTTCAAATGTTTTATTTTTGAACGTCAGTTCACATTTGTAGGTGGATCATCAGTGTTAGAGCTAAATTAGCATGTTTAAAGTGATTTTCATGCTTCCAGGGGCTCGGGAAGTTAATTAAATACCATTTGGAGGCATTTAATGTTCGAGCAAAAACGGCTGATTTTCGACAAAAGAGATAACACCCCCCCATTACGTCATGCTTCAGAAATGTGGAAAATGGTCCGTTTTCAAATGTTTTATTTTTGAACGTCAGTTCACATTTGTAGGTGGATCATCAGTGTTAGAGCTAAAATTAGCATGTTTAAAGTGATTTTCATGCTTCCAGGGGCCCAAAACACAAGATTTATGGAACGGTTAAAAGTGCATGAAAATGGCCAATTTACTCACTCTGAGTTCTCAAAAAGGGTTTCTTCACCCCGGGAAGTGAATTAAATACCATTTGGAGGCATTTAATGTTCGAGCAAAAACGGCTGATTTTCGACAAAAGAGATAACACCCCCCCATTACGTCATGCTACAGAAATGTGGAAAATGGTCCGTTTTCAAATGTTTTATTTTTGAACGTCAGTTCACATTTGTAGGTGGATCATCAGTGTTAGAGCTAAAATTAGCATGTTTAAAGTGATTTTCATGCTTCCAGGGGCCCAAAACACAAGATTTATGGAATGGTTAAAAGTGCATGAAAATGGCCAATTTACTCACTCTGAGTTCTCAAAAAGGGTTTCTTCACCCCGGGAAGTTAATTAAATACCATTTGGAGGCATTTAATGTTCGAGCAAAAACGGCTGATTTTCGACAAAAGAGATAACACCCCTCCATTACGTCAAGCTTCAGAAATGTGGAAAATGGTCCGTTTTCAAATGTTTTATTTTTGAACGTCAGTTCACATTTGTAGGTGGATCATCAGTGTTAGAGCTAAAATTAGCATGTTTAAAGTGATTTTCATGCTTCCAGGGGCTCGGGAAGTTAATTAAATACCATTTGGAGGCATTTATTGTTCGAGAAAAAACGGCTGATTTTCGACAAAAGAGATAACACCCCCCCATTACGTCATGCTTCAGAAATGTGGAAAATGGTCCGTTTTCAAATGTTTTATTTTTGAACGTCAGTTCACATTTGTAGGTGGATCATCAGTGTTAGAGCTAAAATTAGCATGTTTGAAGTGATTTTCATGCTTCCAGGGGCTCGGGAAGTGAAATAAATACCATTTGGAGGCATTTAATGTTCGAGCAAAAACGGCTGATTTTCGACAAAAGAGATAACACCCCCCCATTACGTCATGCTTCAGAAATGTGGAAAATGGTCAGTTTTCAAATGTTTTATTTATGAACGTCAGTTCACATTTGTAGGTGGATCATCAGTGTTAGAGCTAAAATTAGCATGTTTAAAGTGATTTTCATGCTTCCAGGGGCTCGGGAAGTTAATTAAATACCATTTGGAGGCATTTAATGTTCGAGCAAAAACGGCTGATTTTCGACAAAAGAGATAACACCCCCCGATTACGTCATGCTACAGAAATGTGGAAAATGGTCCGTTTTCAAATGTTTTATTTTTGAACGTCAGTTCACATTTGTAGGTGGATCATCAGTGTTAGAGCTAAAATTAGCATGTTTAAAGTGATTTTCATGCTTCCAGGGGCCCAAAACACAAGATTTATGGAATGGTTAAAAGTGCATGAAAATGGCCAATTTACTCACTCTGAGTTCTCAAAAAGGGTTTCTTCACCCCGGGAAGTTAATTAAATACCATTTGGAGGCATTTAATGTTCGAGCAAAAACGGCTGATTTTCGACAAAAGAGATAACACCCCCCCATTACGTCAAGCTTCAAAAATGTGGAAAATGGTCCGTTTTCAAATGTTTTATTTTTGAACGTCAGTTCACATTTGTAGGTGGATCATCAGTGTTAGAGCTAAAATTAGCATGTTTAAAGTGATTTTCATGCTTCCAGGGGCTCGGGAAGTTAATTAAATACCGTTTGGAGGCATTTAATGTTCGAGCAAAAACGGCTGATTTTCGACAAAAGAGATAACACCCCCCCATTACGTCATGCTTCAGAAATGTGGAAAATGGTCCGTTTTCAAATGTTTTATTTTTGAACGTCAGTTCGCATTTGTAGGTGGATCATCAGTGTTAGAGCTAAAATTAGCATGTTTAAAGTGATTTTCATGCTTCCAGGGGCTCGGGAAGTGAAATAAATACCATTTGGAGGCATTTAATGTTCGAGCAAAAACGGCTGATTTTCGACAAAAGAGATAACACCCCCCCATTACGTCATGCTTCAGAAATGTGGAAAATGGTCCGTTTTCAAATGTTTTATTTTTGAACGTCAGTTCACATTTGTAGGTGGATCATCAGTGTTAGAGCTAAAATTAGCATGTTTAAAGTGATTTTCATGCTTCCAGGGGCTCGGGAAGTTAATTAAATACCATTTGGAGGCATTTAATGTTCGAGCAAAAACGGCTGATTTTCGACAAAAGAGATATTACCCCCCCATTACGTCATGCTTCAGAAATGTGGAAAATGGTCCGTTTTCAAATGTTTTATTTTTGAACGTCAGTTCACATTTGTAGGTGGATCATCAGTGTTAGAGCTAAAATTAGCATGTTTAAAGTGATTTTCATGCTTCCAGGGGCCCAAAACACAAGATTTATGGAATGGTTAAAAGTGCATGAAAATGGCCAATTTACTCACTCTGAGTTCTCAAAAAGGGTTTCTTCACCCCGGGAAGTTAATTAAATACCATTTGGAGGCATTTAATGTTCGAGCAAAAACGGCTGATTTTCGACAAAAGAGATAACACCCCCCCATTACGTCAAGCTTCAAAAATGTGGAAAATGGTCCGTTTTCAAATGTTTTATTTTTGAACGTCAGTTCACATTTGTAGGTGGATCATCAGTGTTAGAGCTAAAATTAGCATGTTTAAAGTGATTTTCATGCTTCCAGGGGCTCGGGAAGTTAATTAAATACCGTTTGGAGGCATTTAATGTTCGAGCAAAAACGGCTGATTTTCGACAAAAGAGATAACACCCCCCCATTACGTCATGCTTCAGAAATGTGGAAAATGGTCCGTTTTCAAATGTTTTATTTTTGAACGTCAGTTCGCATTTGTAGGTGGATCATCAGTGTTAGAGCTAAAATTAGCATGTTTAAAGTGATTTTCATGCTTCCAGGGGCTCGGGAAGTGAAATAAATACCATTTGGAGGCATTTAATGTTCGAGCAAAAACGGCTGATTTTCGACAAAAGAGATAACACCCCCCCATTACGTCATGCTTCAGAAATGTGGAAAATGGTCCGTTTTCAAATGTTTTATTTTTGAACGTCAGTTCACATTTGTAGGTGGATCATCAGTGTTAGAGCTAAAATTAGCATGTTTAAAGTGATTTTCATGCTTCCAGGGGCTCGGGAAGTTAATTAAATACCATTTGGAGGCATTTAATGTTCGAGCAAAAACGGCTGATTTTCGACAAAAGAGATATTACCCCCCCATTACGTCATGCTTCAGAAATGTGGAAAATGGTCCGTTTTCAAATGTTTTATTTTTGAACGTCAGTTCACATTTGTAGGTGGATCATCAGTGTTAGAGCTAAAATTAGCATGTTTAAAGTGATTTTCATGCTTCCAGGGGCCCAAAACACAAGATTTATGGAATGGTTAAAAGTGCATGAAAATGGCCAATTTACTCACTCTGAGTTCTCAAAAAGGGTTTCTTCACCCCGGGAAGTGAAATAAATACCATTTGGAGGCATTTAATGATCAAGCAAAAACGGCTGATTTTCGACAAAAGAGATAACACCCCCCCATTACGTCATGCTTCAGAAATGTGGAAAATGGTCCGTTTTCAAATGTTTTATTTTTGAACGTCAGTTCACATTTGTAGGTGGATCATCAGTGTTAGAGCTAAAATTAGCATGTTTAAAGTTATTTTCATGCTTCCAGGGACCCAAAACACAAGATTTATGGAATGGTTAAAAGTGCATGAAAATGGCCAATTTACTCACTCTGAGTTCTCAAAAAGGGTTTCTTCACCCCGGGAAGTTAATTAAATACCATTTGGAGGCATTTAATGTTCGAGCAAAAACGGCTGATTTTCGACAAAAGAGATAACACCCCCCCATTACGTCAAGCTTCAAAAATGTGGAAAATGGTCCGTTTTCAAATGTTTTATTTTTGAACGTCAGTTCACATTTGTAGGTGGATCATCAGTGTTAGAGCTAAAATTAGCATGTTTAAAGTGATTTTCATGCTTCCAGGGGCTCGGGAAGTTAATTAAATACCGTTTGGAGGCATTTAATGTTCGAGCAAAAACGGCTGATTTTCGACAAAAGAGATAACACCCCCCCATTACGTCAAGCTTCAAAAATGTGGAAAATGGTCCGTTTTCAAATGTTTTATTTATGAACGTCAGTTCACATTTGTAGGTGGATCATCAGTGTTAGAGCTAAAATTAGCATGTTTAAAGTGATTTTCATGCTTCCAGGGGCTCGGGAAGTTAATTAAATACCATTTGGAGGCATTTAATGTTCGAGCAAAAACGGCTGATTTTCGACAAAAGAGATAACACCCCCCGATTACGTCATGCTACAGAAATGTGGAAAATGGTCCGTTTTCAAATGTTTTATTTTTGAACGTCAGTTCACATTTGTAGGTGGATCATCAGTGTTAGAGCTAAAATTAGCATGTTTAAAGTGATTTTCATGCTTCCAGGGGCCCAAAACACAAGATTTATGGAATGGTTAAAAGTGCATGAAAATGGCCAATTTACTCACTCTGAGTTCTCAAAAAGGGTTTCTTCACCCCGGGAAGTTAATTAAATACCATTTGGAGGCATTTAATGTTCGAGCAAAAACGGCTGATTTTCGACAAAAGAGATAACACCCCCCCATTACGTCAAGCTTCAAAAATGTGGAAAATGGTCCGTTTTCAAATGTTTTATTTTTGAACGTCAGTTCACATTTGTAGGTGGATCATCAGTGTTAGAGCTAAAATTAGCATGTTTAAAGTGATTTTCATGCTTCCAGGGGCTCGGGAAGTTAATTAAATACCGTTTGGAGGCATTTAATGTTCGAGCAAAAACGGCTGATTTTCGACAAAAGAGATAACACCCCCCCATTACGTCATGCTTCAGAAATGTGGAAAATGGTCCGTTTTCAAATGTTTTATTTTTGAACGTCAGTTCGCATTTGTAGGTGGATCATCAGTGTTAGAGCTAAAATTAGCATGTTTAAAGTGATTTTCATGCTTCCAGGGGCTCGGGAAGTGAAATAAATACCATTTGGAGGCATTTAATGTTCGAGCAAAAACGGCTGATTTTCGACAAAAGAGATAACACCCCCCCATTACGTCATGCTTCAGAAATGTGGAAAATGGTCCGTTTTCAAATGTTTTATTTTTGAACGTCAGTTCACATTTGTAGGTGGATCATCAGTGTTAGAGCTAAAATTAGCATGTTTAAAGTGATTTTCATGCTTCCAGGGGCTCGGGAAGTTAATTAAATACCATTTGGAGGCATTTAATGTTCGAGCAAAAACGGCTGATTTTCGACAAAAGAGATATTACCCCCCCATTACGTCATGCTTCAGAAATGTGGAAAATGGTCCGTTTTCAAATGTTTTATTTTTGAACGTCAGTTCACATTTGTAGGTGGATCATCAGTGTTAGAGCTAAAATTAGCATGTTTAAAGTGATTTTCATGCTTCCAGGGGCCCAAAACACAAGATTTATGGAATGGTTAAAAGTGCATGAAAATGGCCAATTTACTCACTCTGAGTTCTCAAAAAGGGTTTCTTCACCCCGGGAAGTTAATTAAATACCATTTGGAGGCATTTAATGTTCGAGCAAAAACGGCTGATTTTCGACAAAAGAGATAACACCCCCCCATTACGTCAAGCTTCAAAAATGTGGAAAATGGTCCGTTTTCAAATGTTTTATTTTTGAACGTCAGTTCACATTTGTAGGTGGATCATCAGTGTTAGAGCTAAAATTAGCATGTTTAAAGTGATTTTCATGCTTCCAGGGGCTCGGGAAGTTAATTAAATACCGTTTGGAGGCATTTAATGTTCGAGCAAAAACGGCTGATTTTCGACAAAAGAGATAACACCCCCCCATTACGTCATGCTTCAGAAATGTGGAAAATGGTCCGTTTTCAAATGTTTTATTTTTGAACGTCAGTTCGCATTTGTAGGTGGATCATCAGTGTTAGAGCTAAAATTAGCATGTTTAAAGTGATTTTCATGCTTCCAGGGGCTCGGGAAGTGAAATAAATACCATTTGGAGGCATTTAATGTTCGAGCAAAAACGGCTGATTTTCGACAAAAGAGATAACACCCCCCCATTACGTCATGCTTCAGAAATGTGGAAAATGGTCCGTTTTCAAATGTTTTATTTTTGAACGTCAGTTCACATTTGTAGGTGGATCATCAGTGTTAGAGCTAAAATTAGCATGTTTAAAGTGATTTTCATGCTTCCAGGGGCTCGGGAAGTTAATTAAATACCATTTGGAGGCATTTAATGTTCGAGCAAAAACGGCTGATTTTCGACAAAAGAGATATTACCCCCCCATTACGTCATGCTTCAGAAATGTGGAAAATGGTCCGTTTTCAAATGTTTTATTTTTGAACGTCAGTTCACATTTGTAGGTGGATCATCAGTGTTAGAGCTAAAATTAGCATGTTTAAAGTGATTTTCATGCTTCCAGGGGCCCAAAACACAAGATTTATGGAATGGTTAAAAGTGCATGAAAATGGCCAATTTACTCACTCTGAGTTCTCAAAAAGGGTTTCTTCACCCCGGGAAGTGAAATAAATACCATTTGGAGGCATTTAATGATCAAGCAAAAACGGCTGATTTTCGACAAAAGAGATAACACCCCCCCATTACGTCATGCTTCAGAAATGTGGAAAATGGTCCGTTTTCAAATGTTTTATTTTTGAACGTCAGTTCACATTTGTAGGTCGATCATCAGTGTTAGAGCTAAAATTAGCATGTTTAAAGTGATTTTCATGCTTCCAGGGGCTCGGGAAGTTAATTAAATACCATTTGGCGGCATTGAATGTTCGAGCAAAAACGGCTGATTTTCGACAAAAGAGATAACACCCCCCCATTACGTCATGCTTCAGAAATGTGGAAAATGGTCCGTTTTCAAATGTTTTATTTTTGAACGTCAGTTCACATTTGTAGGTGGATCATCAGTGTTAGAGCTAAAATTAGCATGTTTAAAGTGATTTTCATGCTTCCAGGGGCCCAAAACACAAGATTAATGGAATGGTTAAAAGTGCATGAAAATGGCCAATTTACTCACCCTGAGTTCTCAAAAAGGGTTTCTTCACCCCGGGAAGTGAAATAAATACCATTTGGAGGCATTTAATGTTCGAGCAAAAACGGCTGATTTTCGACAAAAGAGATAACACCCCCCCATTACGTCATGCTTCAGAAATGTGGAAAATGGTCCGTTTTCAAATGTTTTATTTTTGAACGTCAGTTCACATTTGTAGGTGGATCATCAGTGTTAGAGCTAAAATTAGCATGTTTAAAGTGATTTTCATGCTTCCAGGGGCTCGGGAAGTTAATTAAATACCATTTGGAGGCATTTAATGTTCGAGCAAAAACGGCTGATTTTCGACAAAAGAGATAACACCCCCCCATTACGTCATGCTTCAGAAATGTGGAAAATGGTCCGTTTTCAAATGTTTTATTTTTGAACGTCAGTTCACATTTGTAGGTGGATCATCAGTGTTAGAGCTAAAATTAGCATGTTTAAAGTGATTTTCATGCTTCCAGGGGCTCGGGAAGTTAATTAAATACCATTTGGAGGCATTTAATGTTCGAGCAAAAACGGCTGATTTTCGACAAAAGAGATAACACCCCCCCATTACGTCATGCTTCAGAAATGTGGAAAATGGTCCGTTTTCAAATGTTTTATTTTTGAACGTCAGTTCACATTTGTAGGTGGATCATCAGTGTTAGAGCTAAAATTAGCATGTTTAAAGTGATTTTCATGCTTCCAGGGGCTCGGGAAGTTAATTAAATACCATTTGGAGGCATTTAATGTTCGAGCAAAAACGGCTGATTTTCGACAAAAGAGATACCCCCCCATTACGTCATGCTTCAGAAATGTGGAAAATGGTCAGTTTTCAAATGTTTTATTTTTGAACGTCAGTTCACATTTGTAGGTGGATCATCAGTGTTAGAGCTAAAATTAGCATGTTTAAAGTGATTTTCATGCTTCCAGGGGCCCAAAACACAAGATTAATGGAATGGTTAAAAGTGCATGAAAATGGCCAATTTACTCACTCTGAGTTCTCAAAAAGGGTTTCTTCACCCCGGGAAGTGAAATAAATACCATTTGGAGGCATTTAATGTTCGAGCAAAAACGGCTGATTTTCGACAAAAGAGATAACACCCCCCCATTACGTCATGCTTCAGAAATGTGGAAAATGGTCCGTTTTCAAATGTTTTATTTTTGAACGTCAGTTCACATTTGTAGGTGGATCATCAGTGTTAGAGCTAAAATTAGCATGTTTAAAGTGATTTTCATGCTTCCAGGGGCCCAAAACACAAGATTTATGGAATGGTTAAAAGTGCATGAAAAGGGCCAATTTACTCACTCTGAGTTCTCAAAAAGGGTTTTTTCACCCCGGGAAGTTAATTAAATACCATTTGGAGGCATTTAATGTTCGAGCAAAACGGCTGATTTTCGACAAAAGAGATAACACCCCCCCATTACGTCATGCTTCAGAAATGTGGAAAATGGTCCGTTTTGAAATGTTTTATTTTTGAACGTCAGTTCACATTTGTAGGTGGATCATCAGTGTTAGAGCTAAAATTAGCATGTTTAAAGTGATTTTCATGCTTCCAGGGGCTCGGGAAGTTAATTAAATACCATTTGGAGGCATTTAATGTTCGAGCAAAAACGGCTGATTTTCGACAAAAGAGATAACACCCCCCCATTACGTCATGCTTCAGAAATGTGGAAAATGGTCCGTTTTCAAATGTTTTATTTTTGAACGTCAGTTCACATTTGTAGGTGGATCATCAGTGTTAGAGCTAAAATTAGCATGTTTAAAGTGATTTTCATGCTTCCAGGGGCTCGGGAAGTTAATAAAATACCATTTGGAGGCATTTAATGTTCGAGCAAAAACGGCTGATTTTCGACAAAAGAGATAACACCCCCCCATTACGTCATGCTTCAGAAATGTGGAAAATGGTCCGTTTTCAAATGTTTTATTTTTGAACGTCAGTTCACATTTGTAGGTGGATCATCAGTGTTAGAGCTAAAATTAGCATGTTTAAAGTGATTTTCATGCTTCCAGGGGCTCGGGAAGTTAATTAAATACCATTTGGAGGCATTTAATGTTCGAGCAAAAACGGCTGATTTTCGACAAAAGAGATACCCCCCCATTACGTCATGCTTCAGAAATGTGGAAAATGGTCCGTTTTCAAATGTTTTATTTTTGAACGTCAGTTCACATTTGTAGGTGGATCATCAGTGTTAGAGCTAAAATTAGCATGTTTAAAGTGATTTTCATGCTTCCAGGGGCCCAAAACACAAGATTAATGGAATGGTTAAAAGTGCATGAAAATGGCCAATTTACTCACTCTGAGTTCTCAAAAAGGGTTTCTTCACCCCGGGAAGTGAAATAAATACCATTTGGAGGCATTTAATGTTCGAGCAAAAACGGCTGATTTTCGACAAAAGAGATAACACCCCCCCATTACGTCATGCTTCAGAAATGTGGAAAATGGTCCGTTTTCAAATGTTTTATTTTTGAACGTCAGTTCACATTTGTAGGTGGATCATCAGTGTTAGAGCTAAAATTAGCATGTTTAAAGTGATTTTCATGCTTCCAGGGGCCCAAAACACAAGATTTATGGAATGGTTAAAAGTGCATGAAAAGGGCCAATTTACTCACTCTGAGTTCTCAAAAAGGGTTTTTTCACCCCGGGAAGTTAATTAAATACCATTTGGAGGCATTTAATGTTCGAGCAAAACGGCTGATTTTCGACAAAAGAGATAACACCCCCCCATTACGTCATGCTTCAGAAATGTGGAAAATGGTCCGTTTTGAAATGTTTTATTTTTGAACGTCAGTTCACATTTGTAGGTGGATCATCAGTGTTAGAGCTAAAATTAGCATGTTTAAAGTGATTTTCATGCTTCCAGGGGCTCGGGAAGTTAATTAAATACCATTTGGAGGCATTTAATGTTCGAGCAAAAACGGCTGATTTTCGACAAAAGAGATAACACCCCCCCATTACGTCATGCTACAGAAATGTGGAAAATGGTCCGTTTTCAAATGTTTTATTTTTGAACGTCAGTTCACATTTGTAGGTGGATCATCAGTGTTAGAGCTAAAATTAGCATGTTTAAAGTGATTTTCATGCTTCCAGGGGCCCAAAACACAAGATTTATGGAATGGTTAAAAGTGCATGAAAATGGCCAATTTACTCACTCTGAGTTCTCAAAAAGGGTTTCTTCACCCCGGGAAGTTAATTAAATACCATTTGGAGGCATTTAATGTTCGAGCAAAAACGGCTGATTTTCGACAAAAGAGATAACACCCCCCATTACGTCAAGCTTCAGAAATGTGGAAAATGGTCCGTTTTCAAATGTTTTATTTTTGAACGTCAGTTCACATTTGTAGGTGGATCATCAGTGTTAGAGCTAAAGTTAGCATGTTTAAAGTGATTTTCATGCTTCCAGGGGCTCGGGAAGTTAATTAAATACCATTTGGAGGCATTTAATGTTCGAGCAAAAACGGTTGATTTTCGACAAAAGAGATAACACCCCCCCATTACGTCATGCTTCAGAAATGTGGAAAATGGTCCGTTTTCAAATGTTTTATTTTTGAACGTCAGTTCACATTTGTAGGTGGATCATCAGTGTTAGAGCTAAAATTAGCATGTTTAAAGTGATTTTCATGCTTCCAGGGGCTCGGGAAGTGAAATAAATACCATTTGGAGGCATTTAATGTTCGAGCAAAAACGGCTGATTTTCGACAAAAGAGATAACACCCCCCCATTACGTCATGCTTCAGAAATGTGGAAAATGGTCAGTTTTCAAATGTTTTATTTTTGAACGTCAGTTCACATTTGTAGGTGGATCATCAGTGTTAGAGCTAAAATTTGCATGTTTAAAGTGATTTTCATGCTTCCAGGGGCTCGGGAAGTTAATTAAATACCATTTGGAGGCATTTAATGTTCGAGCAAAAACGGCTGATTTTCGACAAAAGAGATAACACCCCCCCATTACGTCATGCTACAGAAATGTGGAAAATGGTCCGTTTTCAAATGTTTTATTTTTGAACGTCAGTTCACATTTGTAGGTGGATCATCAGTGTTAGAGCTAAAATTAGCATGTTTAAAGTGATTTTCATGCTTCCAGGGGCCCAAAACACAAGATTTATGGAATGGTTAAAAGTGCATGAAAATGGCCAATTTACTCACTCTGAGTTCTCAAAAAGGGTTTCTTCACCCCGGGAAGTTAATTAAATACCATTTGGAGGCATTTAATGTTCGAGCAAAAACGGCTGATTTTCGACAAAAGAGATAACACCCCCCCATTACGTCATGCTTCAGAAATGTGGAAAATGGTCCGTTTTCAAATGTTTTATTTTTGAACGTCAGTTCACATTTGTAGGTGGATCATCAGTGTTAGAGCTAAAATTAGCATGTTTAAAGTGATTTTCATGCTTCCAGGGGCTCGGGAAGTTAATTAAATACCATTTGGAGGCATTTAATGTTCGAGCAAAAACGGCTGATTTTCGACAAAAGAGATAACACCCCCCCATTACGTCATGCTTCAGAAATGTGGAAAATGGTCCGTTTTCAAATGTTTTATTTTTGAACGTCAGTTCACATTTGTAGGTGGATCATCAGTGTTAGAGCTAAAATTAGCATGTTTAAAGTGATTTTCATGCTTCCAGGGGCCCAAAACACAAGATTTATGGAATGGTTAAAAGTGCATGAAAATGGCCAATTTACTCACTCTGAGTTCTCAAAAAGGGTTTCTTCACCCCGGGAAGTGAAATAAATACCATTTGGAGGCATTTAATGTTCAAGCAAAAACGGCTGATTTTCGACAAAAGAGATAACACCCCCCCATTACGTCATGCTTCAGAAATGTGGAAAATGGTCCGTTTTCAAATGTTTTATTTTTGAACGTCAGTTCACATTTGTAGGTGGATCATCAGTGTTAGAGCTAAAATTAGCATGTTTAAAGTGATTTTCATGCTTCCAGGGGCTCGGGAAGTTAATTAAATACCATTTGGAGGCATTTAATGTTCGAGCAAAAACGGCTGATTTTCGACAAAAGAGATAACACCCCCCCATTACGTCATGCTTCAGAAATGTGGAAAATGGTCCGTTTTCAAATGTTTTATTTTTGAACGTCAGTTCACATTTGTAGGTGGATCATCAGTGTTAGAGCTAAAATTAGCATGTTTAAAGTGATTTTCATGCTTCCAGGGGCCCAAAACACAAGATTAATGGAATGGTTAAAAGTGCATGAAAATGGCCAATTTACTCACTCTGAGTTCTCAAAAAGGGTTTCTTCACCCCGGGAAGTGAAATAAATACCATTTGGAGGCATTTAATGTTCGAGCAAAAACGGCTGATTTTCGACAAAAGAGATAACACCCCCCCATTACGTCATGCTTCAGAAATGTGGAAAATGGTCCGTTTTCAAATGTTTTATTTTTGAACGTCAGTTCACATTTGTAGGTGGATCATCAGTGTTAGAGCTAAAATTAGCATGTTTAAAGTGATTTTCATGCTTCCAGGGGCTCGGGAAGTTAATTAAATACCATTTGGAGGCATTTAATGTTCGAGCAAAAACGGCTGATTTTCGACAAAAGAGATAACACCCCCCCATTACGTCATGCTTCAGAAATGTGGAAAATGGTCCGTTTTCAAATGTTTTATTTTTGAACGTCAGTTCACATTTGTAGGTGGATCATCAGTGTTAGAGCTAAAATTAGCATGTTTAAAGTGATTTTCATGCTTCCAGGGGCCCAAAACACAAGATTTATGGAATGGTTAAAAGTGCATGAAAATGGCCAATTTACTCACTCTGAGTTCTCAAAAAGGGTTTCTTCACCCCGGGAAGTTAATTAAATACCATTTGGAGGCATTTAATGTTCGAGAAAAAACGGCTGATTTTCGACAAAAGAGATAACACCCCCCCATTACGTCATGCTTCAGAAATGTGGAAAATGGTCCGTTTTCAAATGTTTTATTTTTGAACGTCAGTTCACATTTGTAGGTGGATCATCAGTGTTAGAGCTAAAATTAGCATGTTTAAAGTGATTTTCATGCTTCCAGGGGCTCGGGAAGTTAATTAAATACCATTTGGAGGCATTTAATGTTCGAGCAAAAACGGCTGATTTTCGACAAAAGAGATAACACCCCCCATTACGTCATGCTTCAGAAATGTGGAAAATGGTCCGTTTTCAAATGTTTTATTTTTGAACGTCAGTTCACATTTGTAGGTGGATCATCAGTGTTAGAGCTAAAATTAGCATGTTTAAAGTGATTTTCATGCTTCCAGGGGCTCGGGAAGTGAAATAAATACCATTTGGAGGCATTTAATGTTCGAGCAAAAACGGCTGATTTTCGACAAAAGAGATAACACCCCCCCATTACGTCATGCTTCAGAAATGTGGAAAATGGTCAGTTTTCAAATGTTTTATTTTTGAACGTCAGTTCACATATGTAGGTGGATCATCAGTGTTAGAGCTAAAATTAGCATGTTTAAAGTGATTTTCATGCTTCCAGGGGCTCGGGAAGTGAAATAAATACCATTTGGAGGCATTTAATGTTCGAGCAAAAACGGCTGATTTTCGACAAAAGAGATAACACCCCCCCATTACGTCATGCTTCAGAAATGTGGAAAATGGTCCGTTTTCAAATGTTTTATTTTTGAACGTCAGTTCACATTTGTAGGTGGATCATCAGTGTTAGAGCTAAAATTAGCATGTTTAAAGTGATTTTCATGCTTCCAGGGGCCCAAAACACAAGATTTATGGAATGGTTAAAAGTGCATGAAAATGGCCAATTTACTCACTCTGAGTTCTCAAAAAGGGTTTCTTCACCCCGGGAAGTTAATTAAATACCATTTGGAGGCATTTAATGTTCGAGCAAAAACGGCTGATTTTCGACAAAAGAGATAACACCCCCCCATTACGTCATGCTTCAGAAATGTGGAAAATGGTCCGTTTTCAAATGTTTTATTTTTGAACGTCAGTTCACATTTGTAGGTGGATCATCAGTGTTAGAGCTAAAATTAGCATGTTTAAAGTGATTGTCATGCTTCCAGGGGCTCGGGAAGTGAAATAAATACAATTTGGAGGCATTTAATGTTCGAGCAAAAACGGCTGATTTTCGACAAAAGAGATAACACCCCCCCATTACGTCATGCTTCAGAAATGTGGAAAATGGTCCGTTTTCAAATGTTTTATTTTTGAACGTCAGTTCACATTTGTAGGTGGATCATCAGTGTTAGAGCTAAAATTAGCATGTTTAAAGTGATTTTCATGCTTTCAGGGGCCCAAAACACAAGATTTATGGAATGGTTAAAAGTGCATGAAAATGGCCAATTTACTCACTCTGAGTTCTCAAAAAGGGTTTCTTCACCCCGGGAAGTTAATTAAATACCATTTGGAGGCATTTAATGTTCGAGCAAAAACGGCTGATTTTCAACAAAAGAGATAACACCCCCCCATTACGTCATGCTTCAGAAATGTGGAAAATGGTCCGTTTTCAAATGTTTTATTTTTGAACGTCAGTTCACATTTGTAGGTGGATCATCAGTGTTAGAGCTAAAATTAGCATGTTTAAAGTGATTTTCATGCTTCCAGGGGCTCGGGAAGTTAATTAAATACCATTTGGAGGCATTTAATGTTCGAGCAAAAACGGCTGATTTTCGACAAAAGAGATAACACCCCCCCATTACGTCATGCTTCAGAAATGTGGAAAATGGTCCGTTTTCAAATGTTTTATTTTTGAACGTCAGTTCACATTTGTAGGTGGATCATCAGTGTTAGAGCTAAAATTAGCATGTTTAAAGTGATTTTCATGCTTCCAGGGGCCCAAAACACAAGATTTATGGAATGGTTAAAAGTGCATGAAAATGGCCAATTTACTCACTCTGAGTTCTCAAAAAGGGTTTCTTCACCCCGGGAAGTTAATTAAATACCATTTGGAGGCATTTAATGTTCGAGCAAAAACGGCTGATTTTCGACAAAAGAGATAACACCCCCCCATTACGTCATGCTTCAGAAATGTGGAAAATGGTCCGTTTTCAAATGTTTTATTTTTGAACGTCAGTTCACATTTGTAGGTGGATCATCAGTGTTAGAGCTAAAATTAGCATGTTTAAAGTGATTTTCATGCTTCCAGGGGCTCGGGAAGTTAATTAAATACCATTTGGAGGCATTTAATGTTCGAGCAAAAACGGCTGATTTTCGACAAAAGAGATAACACCCCCCCATTACGTCATGCTTCAGAAATGTGGAAAATGGCCCGTTTTCAAATGTTTTATTTTTGAACGTCAGTTCACATTTGTAGGTGGATCATCAGTGTTAGAGCTAAAATTAGCATGTTTAAAGTGATTTTCATGCTTCCAGGGGCTCGGGAAGTGAAATAAATACCATTTGGAGGTATTTAATGTTCGAGCAAAAACGGCTGATTTTCGACAAAAGAGATAACACCCCCCCATTACGTCATGCTTCAGAAATGTGGAAAATGGTCCGTTTTCAAATGTTTTATTTTTGAACGTCAGTTCACATTTGTAGGTGGATCATCAGTGTTAGAGCTAAAATTAGCATGTTTAAAGTGATTTTCATGCTTTCAGGGCCCAAAACACAAGATTTATGGAATGGTTAAAAGTGCATGAAAATGGCCAATTTACTCACTCTGAGTTCTCAAAAAGGGTTTCTTCACCCCGGGAAGTTAATTAAATACCATTTGGAGGCATTTAATGTTCGAGCAAAAACGGCTGAATTTCGACAAAAGAGATAACACCCCCCCATTACGTCATGCTTCAGAAATGTGGAAAATGGTCCGTTTTCAAATGTTTTATTTTTGAACGTCAGTTCACATTTGTAGGTGGATCATCAGTGTTAGAGCTAAATTAGCATGTTTAAAGTGATTTTCATGCTTCCAGGGGCTCGGGAAGTTAATTAAATACCATTTGGAGGCATTTAATGTTCGAGCAAAAACGGCTGATTTTCGACAAAAGAGATAACACCCCCCCATTACGTCATGCTTCAGAAATGTGGAAAATGGTCCGTTTTCAAATGTTTTATTTTTGAACGTCAGTTCACATTTGTAGGTGGATCATCAGTGTTAGAGCTAAAATTAGCATGTTTAAAGTGATTTTCATGCTTCCAGGGGCCCAAAACACAAGATTTATGGAATGGTTAAAAGTGCATGAAAATGGCCAATTTACTCACTCTGAGTTCTCAAAAAGGGTTTCTTCACCCCGGGAAGTTAATTAAATACCATTTGGAGGCATTTAATGTTCGAGCAAAAACGGCTGATTTTCGACAAAAGAGATAACACCCCCCCATTACGTCATGCTTCAGAAATGTGGAAAATGGTCCGTTTTCAAATGTTTTATTTTTGAACGTCAGTTCACATTTGTAGGTGGATCATCAGTGTTAGAGCTAAAATTAGCATGTTTAAAGTGATTTTCATGCTTCCAGGGGCTCGGGAAGTTAATTAAATACCATTTGGAGGCATTTAATGTTCGAGCAAAAACGGCTGATTTTCGACAAAAGAGATAACACCCCCCCATTACGTCATGCTTCAGAAATGTGGAAAATGGTCCGTTTTCAAATGTTTTATTTTTGAACGTCAGTTCACATTTGTAGGTGGATCATCAGTGTTAGAGCTAAAATTAGCATGTTTAAAGTGATTTTCATGCTTCCAGGGGCTCGGGAAGTGAAATAAATACCATTTGGAGGCATTTAATGTTCGAGCAAAAACGGCTGATTTTCGACAAAAGAGATAACACCCCCCCATTACGTCATGCTTCAGAAATGTGGAAAATGGTCCGTTTTCAAATGTTTTATTTTTGAACGTCAGTTCACATTTGTAGGTGGATCATCAGTGTTAGAGCTAAAATTAGCATGTTTAAAGTGATTTTCATGCTTCCAGGGGCTCGGGAAGTGAAATAATTACCATTTGGAGGCATTTAATGTTCGAGCAAAAACGGCTGATTTTCGACAAAAGAGATAACACCCCCCCATTACGTCATGCTTCAGAAATGTGGAAAATGGTCCGTTTTCAAATGTTTTATTTTTGAACGTCAGTTCACATTTGTAGGTGGATCATCAGTGTTAGAGCTAAAATTAGCATGTTTAAAGTGATTTTCATGCTTCCAGGGGCCCAAAACACAAGATTTATGGAATGGTTAAAAGTGCATGAAAATGGCCAATTTACTCATTCTGAGTTCTCAAAAAGGGTTTCTTCACCCCGGGAAGTTAATTAAATACCATTTGGAGGCATTTAATGTTCGAGCAAAAACGGCTGATTTTCGACAAAAGAGATAACACCGCCCCATTACGTCATACTTCAGAAATGTGGAAAATGGTCCGTTTTCAAATGTTTTATTTTTGAACGTCAGTTCACATTTGTAGGTGGATCATCAGTGTTAGAGCTAAAATTAGCATGTTTAAAGTGATTTTCATGCTTCCAGGGGCCCAAAACACAAGATTTATGGAATGGTTAAAAGTGCATGAAAATGGCCAATTTACTCACTCTGAGTTCTCAAAAAGGGTTTCTTCACCCCGGGAAGTTAATTAAATACCATTTGGAGGCATCTAATGTTCGAGCAAAAACGGCTGATTTTCGACAAAAGAGATAACACCCCCCCATTACGTCATGCTTCAGAAATGTGGAAAATGGTCCGTTTTCAAATGTTTTATTTTTGAACGTCAGTTCACATTTGTAGGTGGATCATCAGTGTTAGAGCTAAAATTAGCATGTTTAAAGTGATTTTCATGCTTCCAGGGGCTCGGGAAGTTAATTAAATACCATTTGGAGGCATTTAATGTTCGAGCAAAAACGGCTGATTTTCGACAAAAGAGATAACACCCCCCCATTACGTCATGCTTCAGAAATGTGGAAAATGGTCCGTTTTCAAATGTTTTATTTTTGAACGTCAGTTCACATTTGTAGGTGGATCATCAGTGTTAGAGCTAAAATTAGCATGTTTAAAGTGATTTTCATGCTTCCAGGGGCTCGAGAAGTGAAATAAATACCATTTGGAGGCATTTAATGTTCGAGCAAAAACGGCTGATTTTCGACAAAAGAGATAACACCCCCCCATTACGTCATGCTTCAGAAATGTGGAAAATGGTCCGTTTTCAAATGTTTTATTTTTGAACGTCAGTTCACATTTGTAGGTGGATCATCAGTGTTAGAGCTAAAATTAGCATGTTTAAAGTGATTTTCATGCTTCCAGGGGCTCGGGAAGTGAAATAATTACCATTTGGAGGCATTTAATGTTCGAGCAAAAACGGCTGATTTTCGACAAAAGAGATAACACCCCCCCATTACGTCATGCTTCAGAAATGTGGAAAATGGTCCGTTTTCAAATGTTTTATTTTTGAACGTCAGTTCACATTTGTAGGTGGATCATCAGTGTTAGAGCTAAAATTAGCATGTTTAAAGTGATTTTCATGCTTCCAGGGGCCCAAAACACAAGATTTATGGAATGGTTAAAAGTGCATGAAAATGGCCAATTTACTCACTCTGAGTTCTCAAAAAGGGTTTCTTCACCCCGGGAAGTTAATTAAATACCATTTGGAGGCATTTAATGTTCGAGCAAAAACGGCTGATTTTCGACAAAAGAGATAACACCCCCCCATTACGTCATGCTTCAGAAATGTGGAAAATGGTCCGTTTTCAAATGTTTTATTTTTGAACGTCAGTTCACATTTGTAGGTGGATCATCAGTGTTAGAGCTAAAATTAGCATGTTTAAAGTGTTTTTCATGCTTCCAGGGGCCCAAAACACAAGATTTATGGAATGGTTAAAAGTGCATGAAAATGGCCAATTTACTCACTCTGAGTTCTCAAAAAGGGTTTCTTCACCCCGGGAAGTTAATTAAATACCATTTGGAGGCATTTAATGTTCGAGCAAAAACGGCTGATTTTCGACAAAAGAGATAACACCGCCCCATTACGTCATGCTTCAGAAATGTGGAAAATGGTCCGTTTTCAAATGTTTTATTTTTGAACGTCAGTTCACATTTGTAGGTGGATCATCAGTGTTAGAGCTAAAATTAGCATGTTTAAAGTGATTTTCATGCTTCCAGGGGCTCGGGAAGTTAATTAAATACCATTTGGAGGCATTTAATGTTCGAGCAAAAACGGCTGATTTTCGACAAAAGAGATAACACCCCCCCCATTACGTCATGCTTCAGAAATGTGGAAAATGGTCCGTTTTCAAATGTTTTATTTTTGAACGTCAGTTCACATTTGTAGGTGGATCATCAGTGTTAGAGCTAAAATTAGCATGTTTAAAGTGATTTTCATGCTTCCAGGGGCCCAAAACACAAGATTAATGGAATGGTTAAAAGTGCATGAAAATGGCCAATTTACTCACTCTGAGTTCTCAAAAAGGGTTTCTTCACCCCGGGAAGTTAATTAAATACCATTTGGAGGCATTTAATGTTCGAGCAAAAACGGCTGATTTTCGACAAAAGAGATAACACCCCCCCATTACGTCATGCTTCAGAAATGTGGAAAATGGTCCGTTTTCAAATGTTTTATTTTTGAACGTCAGTTCACATTTGTAGGTGGATCATCAGTGTTAGAGCTAAAATTAGCATGTTTAAAGTGATTTTCATGCTTCCAGGGGCTCGGGAAGTTAATTAAATACCATTTGGAGGCATTTAATGTTCGAGCAAAAACGGCTGATTTTCGACAAAAGAGATAACACCCCCCCCATTACGTCATACTTCAGAAATGTGGAAAATGGTCCGTTTTCAAATGTTTTATTTTTGAACGTCAGTTCATATTTGTAGGTGGATCATCAGTGTTAGAGCTAAAATTAGCATGTTTAAAGTGATTTTCATGCTTCCAGGGGCTCGGGAAGTTAATTAAATACCATTTGGAGGCATTTAATGTTCGAGCAAAAACGGCTGATTTTCGACAAAAGAGATAACACCCCCCCCATTACGTCATGCTTCAGAAATGTGGAAAATGGTCCGTTTTCAAATGTTTTATTTTTGAACGTCAGTTCACATTTGTAGGTGGATCATCAGTGTTAGAGCTAAAATTAGCATGTTTAAAGTGATTTTCATGCTTCCAGGGGCCCAAAACACAAGATTAATGGAATGGTTAAAAGTGCATGAAAATGGCCAATTTACTCACTCTGAGTTCTCAAAAAGGGTTTCTTCACCCCGGGAAGTGAAATAAATACCATTTGGAGGCATTTAATGTTCGAGCAAAAACGGCTGATTTTCGACAAAAGAGATAACACCTCCCCATTACGTCATGCTTCAGAAATGTGGAAAATGGTCCGTTTTCAAATGTTTTATTTTTGAACGTCAGTTCACATTTGTAGGTGGATCATCAGTGTTAGAGCTAAAATTAGCATGTTTAAAGTGATTTTCATGCTTCCAGGGGCTCGGGAAGTTAATTAAATACCATTTGGAGGCATTTAATGTTCGAGCAAAAACGGCTGATTTTCGACAAAAGAGATAACACCCCCCCCCCCATTACGTCATGCTTCAGAAATGTGGAAAATGGTCCGTTTTCAAATGTTTTATTTTTGAACGTCAGTTCACATTTGTAGGTGGATCATCAGTGTTAGAGCTAAAATTAGCATGTTTAAAGTGATTTTCATGCTTCCAGGGGCCCAAAACACAAGATTTATGGAATGGTTAAAAGTGCATGAAAATGGCCAATTTACTCACTCTGAGTTCTCAAAAAGGGTTTCTTCACCCCGGGAAGTGAAATAAATACCATTTGGAGGCATTTAATGTTCGAGCAAAAACGGCTGATTTTCGACAAAAGAGATAACACCCCCCATTACGTCATGCTTCAGAAATGTGGAAAATGGTCCGTTTTCAAATGTTTTATTTTTGAACGTCAGTTCACATTTGTAGGTGGATCACCAGTGTTAGAGCTAAAATTAGCATGTTTAAAGTGATTTTCATGCTTCCAGGGGCTCTGGAAGTTAATTAAATACCATTTGGAGGCATTTAATGTTCGAGCAAAAACGGCTGATTTTCGACAAAAGAGATAACACCCCCCCATTACGTCATGCTTCAGAAATGTGGAAAATGGTCCGTTTTCAAATGTTTTATTTTTGAACGTCAGTTCACATTTGTAGGTGGATCATCAGTGTTAGAGCTAAAATTAGCATGTTTAAAGTGATTTTCATGCTTCCAGGGGCTCGGGAAGTGAAATAAATACCATTTGGAGGCATTTAATGTTCGAGCAAAAACGGCTGATTTTCGACAAAAGAGATAACACCCCCCCATTACGTCATGCTTCAGAAATGTGGAAAATGGTCCGTTTTCAAATGTTTTATTTTTGAACGTCAGTTCACATTTGTAGGTGGATCATCAGTGTTAGAGCTAAAATTAGCATGTTTAAAGTGATTTTCATGCTTCCAGGGGCTCGGGAAGTTAATTAAATACCATTTGGAGGCATTTAATGTTCGAGCAAAAACGGCTGATTTTCGACAAAAGAGATAACACCCCCCCATTACGTCATGCTTCAGAAATGTGGAAAATGGTCCGTTTTCAAATGTTTTATTTTTGAACGTCAGTTCACATTTGTAGGTGGATCATCAGTGTTAGAGCTAAAATTAGCATGTTTAAAGTGATTTTCATGCTTCCAGGGGCTCGGGAAGTTAATTAAATACCATTTGGAGGCATTTAATGTTCGAGCAAAAACGGCTGATTTTCGACAAAAGAGATAACACCCCCCCATTACGCCATGCTTCAGAAATGTGGAAAATGGTCCGTTTTCAAATGTTTTATTTTTGAACGTCAGTTCACATTTGTAGGTGGATCATCAGTGTTAGAGCTAAAATTAGAATGTTTAAAGTGATTTTCATGCTTCCAGGGGCCCAAAACACAAGATTTATGGAATGGTTAAAAGTGCATGAAAATGGCCAATTTACTCACTCTGAGTTCTCAAAAAGGGTTTCTTCACCCCGGGAAGTTAATTAAATACCATTTGGAGGCATTTAATGTTCGAGCAAAAACGGCTGATTTTCGACAAAAGAGATAACACCCCCCCATTACGTCATGCTTCAGAAATGTGGAAAATGGTCCGTTTTCAAATGTTTTATTTTTGAACGTCAGTTCACATTTGTAGGTGGATCATCAGTGTTAGAGCTAAAATTAGCATGTTTAAAGTGATTTTCATGCTTCCAGGGGCTCGGGAAGTGAAATAAATACCATTTGGAGGCATTTAATGTTCGAGCAAAAACGGCTGATTTTCGACAAAAGAGATAACACCCCCCCATTACGTCATGCTTCAGAAATGTGGAAAATGGTCCGTTTTCAAATGTTTTATTTTTGAACGTCAGTTCACATTTGTAGGTGGATCATCAGTGTTAGAGCTAAAATTAGCATGTTTAAAGTGATTTTCATGCTTCCAGGGGCTCGGGAAGTGAAATAAATACCATTTGGAGGCATTTAATGTTCGAGCAAAAACGGCTGATTTTCGACAAAAGAGATAACACCCCCCCATTACGTCATGCTTCAGAAATGTGGAAAATGGTCCGTTTTCAAATGTTTTATTTTTGAACGTCAGTTCACATTTGTAGGTGGATCATCAGTGTTAGAGCTAAAATTAGCATGTTTAAAGTGATTTTCATGCTTCCAGGGGCTCGGGAAGTTAATTAAATACCATTTGGAGGCATTTAATGTTCGAGCAAAAACGGCTGATTTTCGACAAAAGAGATAACACCCCCCCATTACGTCATGCTTCAGAAATGTGGAAAATGGTCCGTTTTCAAATGTTTTATTTTTGAACGTCAGTTCACATTTGTAGGTGGATCATCAGTGTTAGAGCTAAAATTAGCATGTTTAAAGTGATTTTCATGCTTCCAGGGGCCCAAAACACAAGATTTATGGAATGGTTAAAAGTGCATGAAAATGGCCAATTTACTCACTCTGAGTTCTCAAAAAGGGTTTCTTCACCCCGGGAAGTGAAATAAATACCATTTGGAGGCATTTAATGTTCGAGCAAAAACGGCTGATTTTCGACAAAAGAGATAACACCCCCCCATTACGTCATGCTTCAAGAAATGTGGAAAATGGTTCGTTTTCAAATGTTTTATTTTTGAACGTCAGTTCACATTTGTAGGTGGATCATCAGTGTTAGAGCTAAAATTAGCATGTTTAAAGTGATTTTCATGCTTCCAGGGGCCCAAAACACAAGATTTATGGAATGGTTAAAAGTGCATGAAAATGGCCAATTTACTCACTCTGAGTTCTCAAAAAGGGTTTCTTCACCCCGGGAAGTTAATTAAATACCATTTGGAGGCATTTAATGTTCGAGCAAAAACGGCTGATTTTCGACAAAAGAGATAACACCCCCCCATTACGTCATGCTTCAGAAATGTGGAAAATGGTCCGTTTTCAAATGTTTTATTTTTGAACGTCAGTTCACATTTGTAGGTGGATCATCAGTGTTAGAGCTAAAATTAGCATGTTTAAAGTGATTTTCATGCTTCCAGGGGCTCGGGAAGTTAATTAAATACCATTTGGAGGCATTTAATGTTCGAGCAAAAACGGCTGATTTTCGACAAAAGAGATAACACCCCCCCATTACGTCATGCTTCAGAAATGTGGAAAATGGTCCGTTTTCAAATGTTTTATTTTTGAACGTCAGTTCACATTTGTAGGTGGATCATCAGTGTTAGAGCTAAAATTAGCATGTTTAAAGTGATTTTCATGCTTCCCGGGGCCCAAAACACAAGATTTATGGAATGGTTAAAAGTGCATGAAAATGGCCAATTTACTCACTCTGAGTTCTCAAAAAGGGTTTCTTCACCCCGGGAAGTTAATTAAATACCATTTGGAGGCATTTAATGTTCGAGCAAAAACGGCTGATTTTCGACAAAAGAGATAACACCCCCCCATTACGTCATGCTTCAGAAATGTGGAAAATGGTCCGTTTTCAAATGTTTTATTTTTGAACGTCAGTTCACATTTGTAGGTGGATCATCAGTGTTAGAGCTAAAATTAGCATGTTTAAAGTGATTTTCATGCTTCCAGGGGCTCTGGAAGTTAATTAAATACCATTTGGAGGCATTTAATGTTCGAGCAAAAACGGCCGATTTTCGACAAAAGAGATAACACCCCCCCATTACGTCATGCTTCAGAAATGTGGAAAATGGTCCGTTTTCAAATGTTTTATTTTTGAACGTCAGTTCACATTTGTAGGTGGATCATCAGTGTTAGAGCTAAAATTAGCATGTTTAAAGTGATTTTCATGCTTCCAGGGGCCCAAAACACAAGATTTATGGAATGGTTAAAAGTGCATGAAAATGGCCAATTTACTCACTCTGAGTTCTCAAAAAGGGTTTCTTCACCCCGGGAAGTGAAATAAATACCATTTGGAGGCATTTAATGTTCGAGCAAAAACGGCTGATTTTCGACAAAAGAGATAACACCCCCCCATTACGTCATGCTTCAGAAATGTGGAAAATGGTCCGTTTTCAAATGTTTTATTTTTGAACGTCAGTTCACATTTGTAGGTGGATCATCAGTGTTAGAGCTAAAATTAGCATGTTTAAAGTGATTTTCATGCTTCCAGGGGCCCAAAACACAAGATTTATGGAATGGTTAAAAGTGCATGAAAATGGCCAATTTACTCACTCTGAGTTCTCAAAAAGGGTTTCTTCACCCCGGGAAGTGAAATAAATACCATTTGGAGGCATTTAATGTTCGAGCAAAAACGGCTGATTTTCGACAAAAGAGATAACACCCCCCATTACGTCATGCTTCAGAAATGTGGAAAATGGTCCGTTTTCAAATGTTTTATTTTTGAACGTCAGTTCACATTTGTAGGTGGATCATCAGTGTTAGAGCTAAAATTAGCATGTTTAAAGTGATTTTCATGCTTCCAGGGGCCCAAAACACAAGATTTATGGAATGGTTAAAAGTGCATGAAAATGGCCAATTTACTCACTCTGAGTTCTCAAAAAGGGTTTCTTCACCCCGGGAAGTTAATTAAATACCATTTGGAGGCATTTAATGTTCGAGCAAAAACGGCTGATTTTCGACAAAAGAGATAACACCCCCCCATTACGTCATGCTTCAGAAATGTGGAAAATGGTCCGTTTTCAAATGTTTTATTTTTGAACGTCAGTTCACATTTGTAGGTGGATCATCAGTGTTAGAGCTAAAATTAGCATGTTTAAAGTGATTTTCATGCTTCCAGGGGCTCTGGAAGTTAATTAAATACCATTTGGAGGCATTTAATGTTCGAGCAAAAACGGCCGATTTTCGACAAAAGAGATAACACCCCCCCATTACGTCATGCTTCAGAAATGTGGAAAATGGTCCGTTTTCAAATGTTTTTATTTTTGAACGTCAGTTCACATTTGTAGTTGGATCATCAGTGTTAGAGCTAAAATTAGCATGTTTAAAGTGATTTTCATGCTTCCAGGGGCCCAAAACACAAGATTTATGGAATGGTTAAAAGTGCATGAAAATGGCCAATTTACTCACTCTGAGTTCTCAAAAAGGGTTTCTTCACCCCGGGAAGTGAAATAAATACCATTTGGAGGCATTTAATGTTCGAGCAAAAACGGCTGATTTTCGACAAAAGAGATAACACCCCCCCATTACGTCATGCTTCAGAAATGTGGAAAATGGTCCGTTTTCAAATGTTTTATTTTTGAACGTCAGTTCACATTTGTAGGTGGATCATCAGTGTTAGAGCTAAAATTAGCATGTTTAAAGTGATTTTCATGCTTCCAGGGGCCCAAAACACAAGATTTATGGAATGGTTAAAAGTGCATGAAAATGGCCAATTTACTCACTCTGAGTTCTCAAAAAGGGTTTCTTCACCCCGGGAAGTGAAATAAATACCATTTGGAGGCATTTAATGTTCGAGCAAAAACGGCTGATTTTCGACAAAAGAGATAACACCCCCCATTACGTCATGCTTCAGAAATGTGGAAAATGGTCCGTTTTCAAATGTTTTATTTTTGAACGTCAGTTCACATTTGTAGGTGGATCATCAGTGTTAGAGCTAAAATTAGCATGTTTAAAGTGATTTTCATGCTTCCAGGGGCTCGGGAAGTTAATTAAATACCATTTGGAGGCATTTAATGTTCGAGCAAAAACGGCTGATTTTCGACAAAAGAGATAACACCCCCCCATTACGTCATGCTTCAGAAATGTGGAAAATGGTCCGTTTTCAAATGTTTTATTTTTGAACGTCAGTTCACATTTGTAGGTGGATCATCAGTGTTAGAGCTAAAATTAGCATGTTTAAAGTGATTTTCATGCTTCCAGGGGCTCGGGAAGTGAAATAAATACCATTTGGAGGCATTTAATGTTCGAGCAAAAACGGCTGATTTTCGACAAAAGAGATAACACCCCCCATTACGTCATGCTTCAGAAATGTGGAAAATGGTCCGTTTTCAAATGTTTTATTTTTGAACGTCAGTTCACATTTGTAGGTGGATCATCAGTGTTAGAGCTAAAATTAGCATGTTTAAAGTGATTTTCATGCTTCCAGGGGCTCGGGAAGTTAATTAAATACCATTTGGAGGCATTTAATGTTCGAGCAAAAACGGCTGATTTTCGACAAAAGAGATAACACCCCCCCATTACGTCATGCTTCAGAAATGTGGAAAATGGTCCGTTTTCAAATGTTTTATTTTTGAACGTCAGTTCACATTTGTAGGTGGATAATCAGTGTTAGAGCTAAAATTAGCATGTTTAAAGTGATTTTCATGCTTCCAGGGGCCCAAAACACAAGATTAATGGAATGGTTAAAAGTGCATGAAAATGGCCAATTTACTCACTCTGAGTTCTCAAAAAGGGTTTCTTCACCCCGGGAAGTTAATTAAATACCATTTGGAGGCATTTAATGTTCGAGCAAAAACGGCTGATTTTCGACAAAAGAGATAACACCCCCCCATTACGTCATGCTTCAGAAATGTGGAAAATGGTCCGTTTTCAAATGTTTTATTTTTGAACGTCAGTTCACATTTGTAGGTGGATCATCAGTGTTAGAGCTAAAATTAGCATGTTTAAAGTGATTTTCATGCTTCCAGGGGCTCGGGAAGTGAAATAAATACCATTTGGAGGCATTTAATGTTCGAGCAAAAACGGCTGATTTTCGACAAAAGAGATAACACCCCCCCATTACGTCATGCTTCAGAAATGTGGAAAATGGTCCGTTTTCAAATGTTTTATTTTTGAACGTCAGTTCACATTTGTAGGTGGATCATCAGTGTTAGAGCTAAAATTAGCATGTTTAAAGTGATTTTCATGCTTCCAGGGGCTCGGGAAGTTAATTAAATACCATTTGGAGGCATTTAATGTTCGAGCAAAAACGGCTGATTTTCGACAAAAGAGATAACACCCCCCCCATTACGTCATGCTTCAGAAATGTGGAAAATGGTCCGTTTTCAAATGTTTTATTTTTGAACGTCAGTTCACATTTGTAGGTGGATCATCAGTGTTAGAGCTAAAATTTGCATGTTTAAAGTGATTTTCATGCTTCCAGGGGCCCAAAACACAAGATTAATGGAATGGTTAAAAGTGCATGAAAATGGCCAATTTACTCACTCTGAGTTCTCAAAAAGGGTTTCTTCACCCCGGGAAGTTAATTAAATACCATTTGGAGGCATTTAATGTTCGAGCAAAAACGGCTGATTTTCGACAAAAGAGATAACACCCCCCCATTACGTCATGCTTCAGAAATGTGGAAAATGGTCCGTTTTCAAATGTTTTATTTTTGAACGTCAGTTCACATTTGTAGGTGGATCATCAGTGTTAGAGCTAAAATTAGCATGTTTAAAGTGATTTTCATGCTTCCAGGGGCTCGGGAAGTTAATTAAATACCATTTGGAGGCATTTAATGTTCGAGCAAAAACGGCTGATTTTCGACAAAAGAGATAACACCCCCCCATTACGTCATGCTTCAGAAATGTGGAAAATGGTCCGTTTTCAAATGTTTTATTTTTGAACGTCAGTTCACATTTGTAGGTGGATCATCAGTGTTAGAGCTAAAATTAGCATGTTTAAAGTGATTTTCATGCTTCCAGGGGCCCAAAACACAAGATTAATGGAATGGTTAAAAGTGCATGAAAATGGCCAATTTACTCACTCTGAGTTCTCAAAAAGGGTTTCTTCACCCCGGGAAGTGAAATAAATACCATTTGGAGGCATTTAATGTTCGAGCAAAAACGGCTGATTTTCGACAAAAGAGATAACACCCCCCCATTACGTCATGCTTCAGAAATGTGGAAAATGGTCCGTTTTCAAATGTTTTATTTTTGAACGTCAGTTCACATTTGTAGGTGGATCATCAGTGTTAGAGCTAAAATTAGCATGTTTAAAGTGCTTTTCATGCTTCCAGGGGCTCGGGAAGTTAATTAAATACCATTTGGAGGCATTTAATGTTCGAGCAAAAACGGCTGATTTTCGACAAAAGAGATAACACCCCCCCCATTACGTCATGCTTCAGAAATGTGGAAAATGGTCCGTTTTCAAATGTTTTATTTTTGAACGTCAGTTCACATTTGTAGGTGGATCATCAGTGTTAGAGCTAAAATTAGCATGTTTAAAGTGATTTTCATGCTTCCAGGGGCCCAAAACACAAGATTAATGGAATGGTTAAAAGTGCATGAAAATGGCCAATTTACTCACTCTGAGTTCTCAAAAAGGGTTTCTTCACCCCGGGAAGTGAAATAAATACCATTTGGAGGCATTTAATGTTCGAGCAAAAACGGCTGATTTTCGACAAAAGAGATAACACCCCCCCATTACGTCATGCTTCAGAAATGTGGAAAATGGTTTGTTTTCAAATGTTTTATTTTTGAACGTCAGTTCACATTTGTAGGTGGATCATCAGTGTTAGAGCTAAAATTAGCATGTTTAAAGTGATTTTCATGCTTCCAGGGGCTCGGGAAGTTAATTAAATACCATTTGGAGGCATTTAATGTTCGAGCAAAAACGGCTGATTTTCGACAAAAGAGATAACACCCCCCCATTACGTCATACTTCAGAAATGTGGAAAATGGTCCGTTTTCAAATGTTTTATTTTTGAACGTCAGTTCACATTTGTAGGTGGATCATCAGTGTTAGAGCTAAAATTAGCATGTTTAAAGTGATTTTCATGCTTCCAGGGGCTCGGGAAGTTAATTAAATACCATTTGGAGGCATTTAATGTTCGAGCAAAAACGGCTGATTTTCGACAAAAGAGATAACACCCCCCCATTACGTCATGCTTCAGAAATGTGGAAAATGGTCCGTTTTCAAATGTTTTATTTTTGAACGTCAGTTCACATTTGTAGGTGGATCATCAGTGTTAGAGCTAAAATTAGCATGTTTAAAGTGATTTTCATGCTTCCAGGGGCCCAAAACACAAGATTAATGGAATGGTTAAAAGTGCATGAAAATGGCCAATTTACTCACTCTGAGTTCTCAAAAAGGGTTTCTTCACCCCGGGAAGTGAAATAAATACCATTTGGAGGCATTTAATGTTCGAGCAAAAACGGCTGATTTTCGACAAAAGAGATAACACCTCCCCATTACGTCATGCTTCAGAAATGTGGAAAATGGTCCGTTTTCAAATGTTTTATTTTTGAACGTCAGTTCACATTTGTAGGTGGATCATCAGTGTTAGAGCTAAAATTAGCATGTTTAAAGTGATTTTCATGCTTCCAGGGGCTCGGGAAGTTAATTAAATACCATTTGGAGGCATTTAATGTTCGAGCAAAAACGGCTGATTTTCGACAAAAGAGATAACACCCCCCCCCCATTACGTCATGCTTCAGAAATGTGGAAAATGGTCCGTTTTCAAATGTTTTATTTTTGAACGTCAGTTCACATTTGTAGGTGGATCATCAGTGTTAGAGCTAAAATTAGCATGTTTAAAGTGATTTTCATGCTTCCAGGGGCCCAAAACACAAGATTTATGGAATGGTTAAAAGTGCATGAAAATGGCCAATTTACTCACTCTGAGTTCTCAAAAAGGGTTTCTTCACCCCGGGAAGTGAAATAAATACCATTTGGAGGCATTTAATGTTCGAGCAAAAACGGCTGATTTTCGACAAAAGAGATAACACCCCCCATTACGTCATGCTTCAGAAATGTGGAAAATGGTCCGTTTTCAAATGTTTTATTTTTGAACGTCAGTTCACATTTGTAGGTGGATCACCAGTGTTAGAGCTAAAATTAGCATGTTTAAAGTGATTTTCATGCTTCCAGGGGCTCTGGAAGTTAATTAAATACCATTTGGAGGCATTTAATGTTCGAGCAAAAACGGCTGATTTTCGACAAAAGAGATAACACCCCCCCATTACGTCATGCTTCAGAAATGTGGAAAATGGTCCGTTTTCAAATGTTTTATTTTTGAACGTCAGTTCACATTTGTAGGTGGATCATCAGTGTTAGAGCTAAAATTAGCATGTTTAAAGTGATTTTCATGCTTCCAGGGGCTCGGGAAGTGAAATAAATACCATTTGGAGGCATTTAATGTTCGAGCAAAAACGGCTGATTTTCGACAAAAGAGATAACACCCCCCCATTACGTCATGCTTCAGAAATGTGGAAAATGGTCCGTTTTCAAATGTTTTATTTTTGAACGTCAGTTCACATTTGTAGGTGGATCATCAGTGTTAGAGCTAAAATTAGCATGTTTAAAGTGATTTTCATGCTTCCAGGGGCTCGGGAAGTTAATTAAATACCATTTGGAGGCATTTAATGTTCGAGCAAAAACGGCTGATTTTCGACAAAAGAGATAACACCCCCCCATTACGTCATGCTTCAGAAATGTGGAAAATGGTCCGTTTTCAAATGTTTTATTTTTGAACGTCAGTTCACATTTGTAGGTGGATCATCAGTGTTAGAGCTAAAATTAGCATGTTTAAAGTGATTTTCATGCTTCCAGGGGCTCGGGAAGTTAATTAAATACCATTTGGAGGCATTTAATGTTCGAGCAAAAACGGCTGATTTTCGACAAAAGAGATAACACCCCCCCATTACGTCATGCTTCAGAAATGTGGAAAATGGCCCGTTTTCAAATGTTTTATTTTTGAACGTCAGTTCACATTTGTAGGTGGATCATCAGTGTTAGAGCTAAAATTAGAATGTTTAAAGTGATTTTCATGCTTCCAGGGGCCCAAAACACAAGATTTATGGAATGGTTAAAAGTGCATGAAAATGGCCAATTTACTCACTCTGAGTTCTCAAAAAGGGTTTCTTCACCCCGGGAAGTTAATTAAATACCATTTGAAGGCATTTAATGTTCGAGCAAAAACGGCTGATTTTCGACAAAAGAGATAACACCCCCCCATTACGTCATGCTTCAGAAATGTGGAAAATGGTCCGTTTTCAAATGTTTTATTTTTGAACGTCAGTTCATATTTGTAGGTGGATCATCAGTGTTAGAGCTAAAATTAGCATGTTTAAAGTGATTTTCATGCTTCCAGGGGCTCGGGAAGTGAAATAAATACCATTTGGAGGCATTTAATGTTCGAGCAAAAACGGCTGATTTTCGACAAAAGAGATAACACCCCCCCATTACGTCATGCTTCAGAAATGTGGAAAATGGTCCGTTTTCAAATGTTTTATTTTTGAACGTCAGTTCACATTTGTAGGTGGATCATCAGTGTTAGAGCTAAAATTAGCATGTTTAAAGTGATTTTCATGCTTCCAGGGGCTCGGGAAGTGAAATAAATACCATTTGGAGGCATTTAATGTTCGAGCAAAAACGGCTGATTTTCGACAAAAGAGATAACACCCCCCCATTACGTCATGCTTCAGAAATGTGGAAAATGGTCCGTTTTCAAATGTTTTATTTTTGAACGTCAGTTCACATTTGTAGGTGGATCATCAGTGTTAGAGCTAAAATTAGCATGTTTAAAGTGATTTTCATGCTTCCAGGGGCTCGGGAAGTTAATTAAATACCATTTGGAGGCATTTAATGTTCGAGCAAAAACGGCTGATTTTCGACAAAAGAGATAACACCCCCCCATTACGTCATGCTTCAGAAATGTGGAAAATGGTCCGTTTTCAAATGTTTTATTTTTGAACGTCAGTTCACATTTGTAGGTGGATCATCAGTGTTAGAGCTAAAATTAGCATGTTTAAAGTGATTTTCATGCTTCCAGGGGCCCAAAACACAAGATTTATGGAATGGTTAAAAGTGCATGAAAATGGCCAATTTACTCACTCTGAGTTCTCAAAAAGGGTTTCTTCACCCCGGGAAGTGAAATAAATACCATTTGGAGGCATTTAATGTTCGAGCAAAAACGGCTGATTTTCGACAAAAGAGATAACACCCCCCCATTACGTCATGCTTCAAGAAATGTGGAAAATGGTCCGTTTTCAAATGTTTTATTTTTGAACGTCAGTTCACATTTGTAGGTGGATCATCAGTGTTAGAGCTAAAATTAGCATGTTTAAAGTGATTTTCATGCTTCCAGGGGCCCAAAACACAAGATTTATGGAATGGTTAAAAGTGCATGAAAATGGCCAATTTACTCACTCTGAGTTCTCAAAAAGGGTTTCTTCACCCCGGGAAGTTAATTAAATACCATTTGGAGGCATTTAATGTTCGAGCAAAAACGGCTGATTTTCGACAAAAGAGATAACACCCCCCCATTACGTCATGCTTCAGAAATGTGGAAAATGGTCCGTTTTCAAATGTTTTATTTTTGAACGTCAGTTCACATTTGTAGGTGGATCATCAGTGTTAGAGCTAAAATTAGCATGTTTAAAGTGATTTTCATGCTTCCAGGGGCTCGGGAAGTTAATTAAATACCATTTGGAGGCATTTAATGTTCGAGCAAAAACGGCTGATTTTCGACAAAAGAGATAACACCCCCCCATTACGTCATGCTTCAGAAATGTGGAAAATGGTCCGTTTTCAAATGTTTTATTTTTGAACGTCAGTTCACATTTGTAGGTGGATCATCAGTGTTAGAGCTAAAATTAGCATGTTTAAAGTGATTTTCATGCTTCCCGGGGCCCAAAACACAAGATTTATGGAATGGTTAAAAGTGCATGAAAATGGCCAATTTACTCACTCTGAGTTCTCAAAAAGGGTTTCTTCACCCCGGGAAGTTAATTAAATACCATTTGGAGGCATTTAATGTTCGAGCAAAAACGGCTGATTTTCGACAAAAGAGATAACACCCCCCCATTACGTCATGCTTCAGAAATGTGGAAAATGGTCCGTTTTCAAATGTTTTATTTTTGAACGTCAGTTCACATTTGTAGGTGGATCATCAGTGTTAGAGCTAAAATTAGCATGTTTAAAGTGATTTTCATGCTTCCAGGGGCTCTGGAAGTTAATTAAATACCATTTGGAGGCATTTAATGTTCGAGCAAAAACGGCCGATTTTCGACAAAAGAGATAACACCCCCCCATTACGTCATGCTTCAGAAATGTGGAAAATGGTCCGTTTTCAAATGTTTTATTTTTGAACGTCAGTTCACATTTGTAGGTGGATCATCAGTGTTAGAGCTAAAATTAGCATGTTTAAAGTGATTTTCATGCTTCCAGGGGCCCAAAACACAAGATTTATGGAATGGTTAAAAGTGCATGAAAATGGCCAATTTACTCACTCTGAGTTCTCAAAAAGGGTTTCTTCACCCCGGGAAGTGAAATAAATACCATTTGGAGGCATTTAATGTTCGAGCAAAAACGGCTGATTTTCGACAAAAGAGATAACACCCCCCCATTACGTCATGCTTCAGAAATGTGGAAAATGGTCCGTTTTCAAATGTTTTATTTTTGAACGTCAGTTCACATTTGTAGGTGGATCATCAGTGTTAGAGCTAAAATTAGCATGTTTAAAGTGATTTTCATGCTTCCAGGGGCCCAAAACACAAGATTTATGGAATGGTTAAAAGTGCATGAAAATGGCCAATTTACTCACTCTGAGTTCTCAAAAAGGGTTTCTTCACCCCGGGAAGTGAAATAAATACCATTTGGAGGCATTTAATGTTCGAGCAAAAACGGCTGATTTTCGACAAAAGAGATAACACCCCCCATTACGTCATGCTTCAGAAATGTGGAAAATGGTCCGTTTTCAAATGTTTTATTTTTGAACGTCAGTTCACATTTGTAGGTGGATCATCAGTGTTAGAGCTAAAATTAGCATGTTTAAAGTGATTTTCATGCTTCCAGGGGCTCGGGAAGTTAATTAAATACCATTTGGAGGCATTTAATGTTCGAGCAAAAACGGCTGATTTTCGACAAAAGAGATAACACCCCCCCATTACGTCATGCTTCAGAAATGTGGAAAATGGTCCGTTTTCAAATGTTTTATTTTTGAACGTCAGTTCACATTTGTAGGTGGATCATCAGTGTTAGAGCTAAAATTAGCATGTTTAAAGTGATTTTCATGCTTCCAGGGGCTCGGGAAGTGAAATAAATACCATTTGGAGGCATTTAATGTTCGAGCAAAAACGGCTGATTTTCGACAAAAGAGATAACACCTCCCCATTACGTCATGCTTCAGAAATGTGGAAAATGGTCCGTTTTCAAATGTTTTATTTTTGAACGTCAGTTCACATTTGTAGGTGGATCATCAGTGTTAGAGCTAAAATTAGCATGTTTAAAGTGATTTTCATGCTTCCAGGGGCTCGGGAAGTTAATTAAATACCATTTGGAGGCATTTAATGTTCGAGCAAAAACGGCTGATTTTCGACAAAAGAGATAACACCCCCCCCCCCATTACGTCATGCTTCAGAAATGTGGAAAATGGTCCGTTTTCAAATGTTTTATTTTTGAACGTCAGTTCACATTTGTAGGTGGATCATCAGTGTTAGAGCTAAAATTAGCATGTTTAAAGTGATTTTCATGCTTCCAGGGGCCCAAAACACAAGATTAATGGAATGGTTAAAAGTGCATGAAAATGGCCAATTTACTCACTCTGAGTTCTCAAAAAGGGTTTCTTCACCCCGGGAAGTTAATTAAATACCATTTGGAGGCATTTAATGTTCGAGCAAAAACGGCTGATTTTCGACAAAAGAGATAACACCCCCCCATTACGTCATGCTTCAGAAATGTGGGAAATGGTCCGTTTTCAAATGTTTTATTTTTGAACGTCAGTTCACATTTGTAGGTGGATCATCAGTGTTAGAGCTAAAATTAGCATGTTTAAAGTGATTTTCATGCTTCCAGGGGCTCGGGAAGTGAAATAAATACCATTTGGAGGCATTTAATGTTCGAGCAAAAACGGCTGATTTTCGACAAAAGAGATAACACCCCCCCATTACGTCATGCTTCAGAAATGTGGAAAATGGTCCGTTTTCAAATGTTTTATTTTTGAACGTCAGTTCACATTTGTAGGTAGATCATCAGTGTTAGAGCTAAAATTAGCATGTTTAAAGTGATTTTCATGCTTCCAGGGGCTCGGGAAGTTAATTAAATACCATTTGGAGGCATTTAATGTTCGAGCAAAAACGGCTGATTTTCGACAAAAGAGATAACACCCCCCCCATTACGTCATGCTTCAGAAATGTGGAAAATGGTCCGTTTTCAAATGTTTTATTTTTGAACGTCAGTTCACATTTGTAGGTGGATCATCAGTGTTAGAGCTAAAATTAGCATGTTTAAAGTGATTTTCATGCTTCCAGGGGCCCAAAACACAAGATTAATGGAATGGTTAAAAGTGCATGAAAATGGCCAATTTACTCACTCTGAGTTCTCAAAAAGGGTTTCTTCACCCCGGGAAGTTAATTAAATACCATTTGGAGGCATTTAATGTTCGAGCAAAAACGGCTGATTTTCGACAAAAGAGATAACACCCCCCCATTACGTCATGCTTCAGAAATGTGGAAAATGGTCCGTTTTCAAATGTTTTATTTTTGAACGTCAGTTCACATTTGTAGGTGGATCATCAGTGTTAGAGCTAAAATTAGCATGTTTAAAGTGATTTTCATGCTTCCAGGGGCTCGGGAAGTTAATTAAATACCATTTGGAGGCATTTAATGTTCGAGCAAAAACGGCTGATTTTCGACAAAAGAGATAACACCCCCCCATTACGTCATGCTTCAGAAATGTGGAAAATGGTCCGTTTTCAAATGTTTTTTTTTTGAACGTCAGTTCACATTTGTAGGTGGATCATCAGTGTTAGAGCTAAAATTAGCATGTTTAAAGTGATTTTCATGCTTCCAGGGGCCCAAAACACAAGATTAATGGAATGGTTAAAAGTGCATGAAAATGGCCAATTTACTCACTCTGAGTTCTCAAAAAGGGTTTCTTCACCCCGGGAAGTGAAATAAATACCATTTGGAGGCATTTAATGTTCGAGCAAAAACGGCTGATTTTCGACAAAAGAGATAACACCCCCCCATTACGTCATGCTTCAGAAATGTGGAAAATGGTCCGTTTTCAAATGTTTTATTTTTGAACGTCAGTTCACATTTGTAGGTGGATCATCAGTGTTAGAGCTAAAATTAGCATGTTTAAAGTGATTTTCATGCTTCCAGGGGCTCGGGAAGTTAATTAAATACCATTTGGAGGCATTTAATGTTCGAGCAAAAACGGCTGATTTTCGACAAAAGAGATAACACCCCCCCCATTACGTCATGCTTCAGAAATGTGGAAAATGGTCCGTTTTCAAATGTTTTATTTTTGAACGTCAGTTCACATTTGTAGGTGAATCATCAGTGTTAGAGCTAAAATTAGCATGTTTAAAGTGATTTTCATGCTTCCAGGGGCCCAAAACACAAGATTAATGGAATGGTTAAAAGTGCATGAAAATGGCCAATTTACTCACTCTGAGTTCTCAAAAAGGGTTTCTTCACCCCGGGAAGTTAATTAAATACCATTTGGAGGCATTTAATGTTCGAGCAAAAACGGCTGATTTTCGACAAAAGAGATAACACCCCCCCATTTCGTCATGCTTCAGAAATGTGGAAAATGGTCCGTTTTCAAATGTTTTATTTTTGAACGTCAGTTCACATTTGTAGGTGGATCATCAGTGTTAGAGCTAAAATTAGCATGTTTAAAGTGATTTTCATGCTTCCAGGGGCTCGGGAAGTTAATTAAATACCATTTGGAGGCATTTAATGTTCGAGCAAAAACGGCTGATTTTCGACAAAAGAGATAACACCCCCCCATTACGTCATACTTCAGAAATGTGGAAAATGGTCCGTTTTCAAATGTTTTATTTTTGAACGTCAGTTCACATTTGTAGGTGGATCATCAGTGTTAGAGCTAAAATTAGCATGTTTAAAGTGATTTTCATGCTTCCAGGGGCTCGGGAAGTTAATTAAATACCATTTGGAGGCATTTAATGTTCGAGCAAAAACGGCTGATTTTCGACAAAAGAGATAACACCCCCCCCCCATTACGTCATGCTTCAGAAATGTGGAAAATGGTCCGTTTTCAAATGTTTTATTTTTGAACGTCAGTTCACATTTGTAGGTGGATCATCAGTGTTAGAGCTAAAATTAGCATGTTTAAAGTGATTTTCATGCTTCCAGGGGCCCAAAACACAAGATTTATGGAATGGTTAAAAGTGCATGAAAATGGCCAATTTACTCACTCTGAGTTCTCAAAAAGGGTTTCTTCACCCCGGGAAGTGAAATAAATACCATTTGGAGGCATTTAATGTTCGAGCAAAAACGGCTGATTTTCGACAAAAGAGATAACACCCCCCCATTACGTCATGCTTCAGAAATGTGGAAAATGGTCCGTTTTCAAATGTTTTATTTTTGAACGTCAGTTCACATTTGTAGGTGGATCATCAGTGTTAGAGCTAAAATTAGCATGTTTAAAGTGATTTTCATGCTTCCAGGGGCTCGGGAAGTTAATTAAATACCATTTGGAGGCATTTAATGTTCGAGCAAAAACGGCTGATTTTCGACAAAAGAGATAACACCCCCCCATTACGTCATGCTTCAGAAATGTGGAAAATGGTCCGTTTTCAAATGTTTTATTTTTGAACGTCAGTTCACATTTGTAGGTGGATCATCAGTGTTAGAGCTAAAATTAGCATGTTTAAAGTGATTTTCATGCTTCCAGGGGCTCGGGAAGTTAATTAAATACCATTTGGAGGCATTTAATGTTCGAGCAAAAACGGCTGATTTTCGACAAAAGAGATAACACCCCCCCATTACGTCATGCTTCAGAAATGTGGAAAATGGTCCGTTTTCAAATGTTTTATTTTTGAACGTCAGTTCACATTTGTAGGTGGATCATCAGTGTTAGAGCTAAAATTAGAATGTTTAAAGTGATTTTCATGCTTCCAGGGGCCCAAAACACAAGATTTATGGAATGGTTAAAACTGCATGAAAATGGCCAATTTACTCACTCTGAGTTCTCAAAAAGGGTTTCTTCACCCCGGGAAGTTAATTAAATACCATTTGGAGGCATTTAATGTTCGAGCAAAAACGGCTGATTTTCGACAAAAGAGATAACACCCCCCCATTACGTCATGCTTCAGAAATGTGGAAAATGGTCCGTTTTCAAATGTTTTATTTTTGAACGTCAGTTCACATTTGTAGGTGGATCATCAGTGTTAGAGCTAAAATTAGCATGTTTAAAGTGATTTTCATGCTTCCAGGGGCTCGGGAAGTTAATTAAATACCATTTGGAGGCATTTAATGTTCGAGCAAAAACGGCTGATTTTCGACAAAAGAGATAACACCCCCCCATTACGTCATGCTTCAGAAATGTGGAAAATGGTCCGTTTTCAAATGTTTTATTTTTGAACGTCAGTTCACATTTGTAGGTGGATCATCAGTGTTAGAGCTAAAATTAGCATGTTTAAAGTGATTTTCATGCTTCCAGGGGCCCAAAACACAAGATTAATGGAATGGTTAAAAGTGCATGAAAATGGCCAATTTACTCACTCTGAGTTCTCAAAAAGGGTTTCTTCACCCCGGGAAGTGAAATAAATACCATTTGGAGGCATTTAATGTTCGAGCAAAAACGGCTGATTTTCGACAAAAGAGATAACACCCCCCCATTACGTCATGCTTCAGAAATGTGGAAAATGGTCCGTTTTCAAATGTTTTATTTTTGAACGTCAGTTCACATTTGTAGGTGGATCATCAGTGTTAGAGCTAAAATTAGCATGTTTAAAGTGATTTTCATGCTTCCAGGGGCTCGGGAAGTTAATTAAATACCATTTGGAGGCATTTAATGTTCGAGCAAAAACGGCTGATTTTCGA
Source organism: Lissotriton vulgaris (assembly GCF_964263255.1). Classification (NCBI taxonomy): domain Eukaryota; kingdom Metazoa; phylum Chordata; class Amphibia; order Caudata; family Salamandridae; genus Lissotriton; species Lissotriton vulgaris. The sequence continues at coordinate 347,751 of NW_028248118.1, read as the reverse complement.
CAAAAGAGATAACACCCCCCCCCATTACGTCATGCTTCAGAAATGTGGAAAATGGTCCGTTTTCAAATGTTTTATTTTTGAACGTCAGTTCACATTTGTAGGTGAATCATCAGTGTTAGAGCTAAAATTAGCATGTTTAAAGTGATTTTCATGCTTCCAGGGGCCCAAAACACAAGATTAATGGAATGGTTAAAAGTGCATGAAAATGGCCAATTTACTCACTCTGAGTTCTCAAAAAGGGTTTCTTCACCCCGGGAAGTTAATTAAATACCATTTGGAGGCATTTAATGTTCGAGCAAAAACGGCTGATTTTCGACAAAAGAGATAACACCCCCCATTACGTCATGCTTCAGAAATGTGGAAAATGGTCCGTTTTCAAATGTTTTATTTTTGAACGTCAGTTCACATTTGTAGGTGGATCACCAGTGTTAGAGCTAAAATTAGCATGTTTAAAGTGATTTTCATGCTTCCAGGGGCTCTGGAAGTTAATTAAATACCATTTGGAGGCATTTAATGTTCGAGCAAAAACGGCTGATTTTCGACAAAAGAGATAACACCCCCCCATTACGTCATGCTTCAGAAATGTGGAAAATGGTCCGTTTTCAAATGTTTTATTTTTGAACGTCAGTTCACATTTGTAGGTGGATCATCAGTGTTAGAGCTAAAATTAGCATGTTTAAAGTGATTTTCATGCTTCCAGGGGCTCGGGAAGTGAAATAAATACCATTTGGAGGCATTTAATGTTCGAGCAAAAACGGCTGATTTTCGACAAAAGAGATAACACCCCCCCATTACGTCATGCTTCAGAAATGTGGAAAATGGTCCGTTTTCAAATGTTTTATTTTTGAACGTCAGTTCACATTTGTAGGTGGATCATCAGTGTTAGAGCTAAAATTAGCATGTTTAAAGTGATTTTCATGCTTCCAGGGGCTCGGGAAGTTAATTAAATACCATTTGGAGGCATTTAATGTTCGAGCAAAAACGGCTGATTTTCGACAAAAGAGATAACACCCCCCCATTACGTCATGCTTCAGAAATGTGGAAAATGGTCCGTTTTCAAATGTTTTATTTTTGAACGTCAGTTCACATTTGTAGGTGGATCATCAGTGTTAGAGCTAAAATTAGCATGTTTAAAGTGATTTTCATGCTTCCAGGGGCTCGGGAAGTTAATTAAATACCATTTGGAGGCATTTAATGTTCGAGCAAAAACGGCTGATTTTCGACAAAAGAGATAACACCCCCCCATTACGTCATGCTTCAGAAATGTGGAAAATGGTCCGTTTTCAAATGTTTTATTTTTGAACGTCAGTTCACATTTGTAGGTGGATCATCAGTGTTAGAGCTAAAATTAGCATGTTTAAAGTGATTTTCATGCTTCCAGGGGCTCGGGAAGTTAATTAAATACCATTTGGAGGCATTTAATGTTCGAGCAAAAACGGCTGATTTTCGACAAAAGAGATAACACCCCCCCCATTACGTCATGCTTCAGAAATGTGGAAAATGGTCCGTTTTCAAATGTTTTATTTTTGAACGTCAGTTCACATTTGTAGGTGGATCATCAGTGTTAGAGCTAAAATTAGCATGTTTAAAGTGATTTTCATGCTTCCAGGGGCCCAAAACACAAGATTAATGGAATGGTTAAAAGTGCATGAAAATGGCCAATTTACTCACTCTGAGTTCTCAAAAAGGGTTTCTTCACCCCGGGAAGTGAAATAAATACCATTTGGAGGCATTTAATGTTCGAGCAAAAACGGCTGATTTTCGACAAAAGAGATAACACCCCCCCATTACGTCATGCTTCAGAAATGTGGAAAATGGTTTGTTTTCAAATGTTTTATTTTTGAACGTCAGTTCACATTTGTAGGTGGATCATCAGTGTTAGAGCTAAAATTAGCATGTTTAAAGTGATTTTCATGCTTCCAGGGGCTCGGGAAGTTAATTAAATACCATTTGGAGGCATTTAATGTTCGAGCAAAAACGGCTGATTTTCGACAAAAGAGATAACACCCCCCCCCCATTACGTCATGCTTCAGAAATGTGGAAAATGGTCCGTTTTCAAATGTTTTATTTTTGAACGTCAGTTCACATTTGTAGGTGAATCATCAGTGTTAGAGCTAAAATTAGCATGTTTAAAGTGATTTTCATGCTTCCAGGGGCCCAAAACACAAGATTAATGGAATGGTTAAAAGTGCATGAAAATGGCCAATTTACTCACTCTGAGTTCTCAAAAAGGGTTTCTTCACCCCGGGAAGTTAATTAAATACCATTTGGAGGCATTTAATGTTCGAGCAAAAACGGCTGATTTTCGACAAAAGAGATAACACCCCCCATTACGTCATGCTTCAGAAATGTGGAAAATGGTCCGTTTTCAAATGTTTTATTTTTGAACGTCAGTTCACATTTGTAGGTGGATCACCAGTGTTAGAGCTAAAATTAGCATGTTTAAAGTGATTTTCATGCTTCCAGGGGCTCTGGAAGTTAATTAAATACCATTTGGAGGCATTTAATGTTCGAGCAAAAACGGCTGATTTTCGACAAAAGAGATAACACCCCCCCATTACGTCATGCTTCAGAAATGTGGAAAATGGTCCGTTTTCAAATGTTTTATTTTTGAACGTCAGTTCACATTTGTAGGTGGATCATCAGTGTTAGAGCTAAAATTAGCATGTTTAAAGTGATTTTCATGCTTCCAGGGGCTCGGGAAGTGAAATAAATACCATTTGGAGGCATTTAATGTTCGAGCAAAAACGGCTGATTTTCGACAAAAGAGATAACACCCCCCCATTACGTCATGCTTCAGAAATGTGGAAAATGGTCCGTTTTCAAATGTTTTATTTTTGAACGTCAGTTCACATTTGTAGGTGGATCATCAGTGTTAGAGCTAAAATTAGCATGTTTAAAGTGATTTTCATGCTTCCAGGGGCTCGGGAAGTTAATTAAATACCATTTGGAGGCATTTAATGTTCGAGCAAAAACGGCTGATTTTCGACAAAAGAGATAACACCCCCCCCCATTACGTCATGCTTCAGAAATGTGGAAAATGGTCCGTTTTCAAATGTTTTATTTTTGAACGTCAGTTCACATTTGTAGGTGAATCATCAGTGTTAGAGCTAAAATTAGCATGTTTAAAGTGATTTTCATGCTTCCAGGGGCCCAAAACACAAGATTAATGGAATGGTTAAAAGTGCATGAAAATGGCCAATTTACTCACTCTGAGTTCTCAAAAAGGGTTTCTTCACCCCGGGAAGTTAATTAAATACCATTTGGAGGCATTTAATGTTCGAGCAAAAACGGCTGATTTTCGACAAAAGAGATAACACCCCCCATTACGTCATGCTTCAGAAATGTGGAAAATGGTCCGTTTTCAAATGTTTTATTTTTGAACGTCAGTTCACATTTGTAGGTGGATCACCAGTGTTAGAGCTAAAATTAGCATGTTTAAAGTGATTTTCATGCTTCCAGGGGCTCTGGAAGTTAATTAAATACCATTTGGAGGCATTTAATGTTCGAGCAAAAACGGCTGATTTTCGACAAAAGAGATAACACCCCCCCATTACGTCATGCTTCAGAAATGTGGAAAATGGTCCGTTTTCAAATGTTTTATTTTTGAACGTCAGTTCACATTTGTAGGTGGATCATCAGTGTTAGAGCTAAAATTAGCATGTTTAAAGTGATTTTCATGCTTCCAGGGGCTCGGGAAGTGAAATAAATACCATTTGGAGGCATTTAATGTTCGAGCAAAAACGGCTGATTTTCGACAAAAGAGATAACACCCCCCCATTACGTCATGCTTCAGAAATGTGGAAAATGGTCCGTTTTCAAATGTTTTATTTTTGAACGTCAGTTCACATTTGTAGGTGGATCATCAGTGTTAGAGCTAAAATTAGCATGTTTAAAGTGATTTTCATGCTTCCAGGGGCTCGGGAAGTTAATTAAATACCATTTGGAGGCATTTAATGTTCGAGCAAAAACGGCTGATTTTCGACAAAAGAGATAACACCCCCCCATTACGTCATGCTTCAGAAATGTGGAAAATGGTCCGTTTTCAAATGTTTTATTTTTGAACGTCAGTTCACATTTGTAGGTGGATCATCAGTGTTAGAGCTAAAATTAGCATGTTTAAAGTGATTTTCATGCTTCCAGGGGCTCGGGAAGTTAATTAAATACCATTTGGAGGCATTTAATGTTCGAGCAAAAACGGCTGATTTTCGACAAAAGAGATAACACCCCCCCATTACGCCATGCTTCAGAAATGTGGAAAATGGTCCGTTTTCAAATGTTTTATTTTTGAACGTCAGTTCACATTTGTAGGTGGATCATCAGTGTTAGAGCTAAAATTAGAATGTTTAAAGTGATTTTCATGCTTCCAGGGGCCCAAAACACAAGATTTATGGAATGGTTAAAAGTGCATGAAAATGGCCAATTTACTCACTCTGAGTTCTCAAAAAGGTTTTCTTCACCCCGGGAAGTTAATTAAATACCATTTGGAGGCATTTAATGTTCGAGCAAAAACGGCTGATTTTCGACAAAAGAGATAACACCCCCCCATTACGTCATGCTTCAGAAATGTGGAAAATGGTCCGTTTTCAAATGTTTTATTTTTGAACGTCAGTTCACATTTGTAGGTGGATCATCAGTGTTAGAGCTAAAATTAGCATGTTTAAAGTGATTTTCATGCTTCCAGGGGCTCGGGAAGTGAAATAAATACCATTTGGAGGCATTTAATGTTCGAGCAAAAACGGCTGATTTTCGACAAAAGAGATAACACCCCCCCATTACGTCATGCTTCAGAAATGTGGAAAATGGTCCGTTTTCAAATGTTTTATTTTTGAACGTCAGTTCACATTTGTAGGTGGATCATCAGTGTTAGAGCTAAAATTAGCATGTTTAAAGTGATTTTCATGCTTCCAGGGGCTCGGGAAGTTAATTAAATACCATTTGGAGGCATTTAATGTTCGAGCAAAAACGGCTGATTTTCGACAAAAGAGATAACACCCCCCCCATTACGTCATGCTTCAGAAATGTGGAAAATGGTCCGTTTTCAAATGTTTTATTTTTGAACGTCAGTTCACATTTGTAGGTGGATCATCAGTGTTAGAGCTAAAATTTGCATGTTTAAAGTGATTTTCATGCTTCCAGGGGCCCAAAACACAAGATTAATGGAATGGTTAAAAGTGCATGAAAATGGCCAATTTACTCACTCTGAGTTCTCAAAAAGGGTTTCTTCACCCCGGGAAGTTAATTAAATACCATTTGGAGGCATTTAATGTTCGAGCAAAAACGGCTGATTTTCGACAAAAGAGATAACACCCCCCCATTACGTCATGCTTCAGAAATGTGGAAAATGGTCCGTTTTCAAATGTTTTATTTTTGAACGTCAGTTCACATTTGTAGGTGGATCATCAGTGTTAGAGCTAAAATTAGCATGTTTAAAGTGATTTTCATGCTTCCAGGGGCTCGGGAAGTTAATTAAATACCATTTGGAGGCATTTAATGTTCGAGCAAAAACGGCTGATTTTCGACAAAAGAGATAACACCCCCCCATTACGTCATGCTTCAGAAATGTGGAAAATGGTCCGTTTTCAAATGTTTTATTTTTGAACGTCAGTTCACATTTGTAGGTGGATCATCAGTGTTAGAGCTAAAATTAGCATGTTTAAAGTGATTTTCATGCTTCCAGGGGCCCAAAACACAAGATTAATGGAATGGTTAAAAGTGCATGAAAATGGCCAATTTACTCACTCTGAGTTCTCAAAAAGGGTTTCTTCACCCCGGGAAGTGAAATAAATACCATTTGGAGGCATTTAATGTTCGAGCAAAAACGGCTGATTTTCGACAAAAGAGATAACACCCCCCCATTACGTCATGCTTCAGAAATGTGGAAAATGGTCCGTTTTCAAATGTTTTATTTTTGAACGTCAGTTCACATTTGTAGGTGGATCATCAGTGTTAGAGCTAAAATTAGCATGTTTAAAGTGCTTTTCATGCTTCCAGGGGCTCGGGAAGTTAATTAAATACCATTTGGAGGCATTTAATGTTCGAGCAAAAACGGCTGATTTTCGACAAAAGAGATAACACCCCCCCCATTACGTCATGCTTCAGAAATGTGGAAAATGGTCCGTTTTCAAATGTTTTATTTTTGAACGTCAGTTCACATTTGTAGGTGGATCATCAGTGTTAGAGCTAAAATTAGCATGTTTAAAGTGATTTTCATGCTTCCAGGGGCCCAAAACACAAGATTAATGGAATGGTTAAAAGTGCATGAAAATGGCCAATTTACTCACTCTGAGTTCTCAAAAAGGGTTTCTTCACCCCGGGAAGTGAAATAAATACCATTTGGAGGCATTTAATGTTCGAGCAAAAACGGCTGATTTTCGACAAAAGAGATAACACCCCCCCATTACGTCATGCTTCAGAAATGTGGAAAATGGTTTGTTTTCAAATGTTTTATTTTTGAACGTCAGTTCACATTTGTAGGTGGATCATCAGTGTTAGAGCTAAAATTAGCATGTTTAAAGTGATTTTCATGCTTCCAGGGGCTCGGGAAGTTAATTAAATACCATTTGGAGGCATTTAATGTTCGAGCAAAAACGGCTGATTTTCGACAAAAGAGATAACACCCCCCCCCATTACGTCATGCTTCAGAAATGTGGAAAATGGTCCGTTTTCAAATGTTTTATTTTTGAACGTCAGTTCACATTTGTAGGTGAATCATCAGTGTTAGAGCTAAAATTAGCATGTTTAAAGTGATTTTCATGCTTCCAGGGGCCCAAAACACAAGATTAATGGAATGGTTAAAAGTGCATGAAAATGGCCAATTTACTCACTCTGAGTTCTCAAAAAGGGTTTCTTCACCCCGGGAAGTTAATTAAATACCATTTGGAGGCATTTAATGTTCGAGCAAAAACGGCTGATTTTCGACAAAAGAGATAACACCCCCCATTACGTCATGCTTCAGAAATGTGGAAAATGGTCCGTTTTCAAATGTTTTATTTTTGAACGTCAGTTCACATTTGTAGGTGGATCACCAGTGTTAGAGCTAAAATTAGCATGTTTAAAGTGATTTTCATGCTTCCAGGGGCTCTGGAAGTTAATTAAATACCATTTGGAGGCATTTAATGTTCGAGCAAAAACGGCTGATTTTCGACAAAAGAGATAACACCCCCCCATTACGTCATGCTTCAGAAATGTGGAAAATGGTCCGTTTTCAAATGTTTTATTTTTGAACGTCAGTTCACATTTGTAGGTGGATCATCAGTGTTAGAGCTAAAATTAGCATGTTTAAAGTGATTTTCATGCTTCCAGGGGCTCGGGAAGTGAAATAAATACCATTTGGAGGCATTTAATGTTCGAGCAAAAACGGCTGATTTTCGACAAAAGAGATAACACCCCCCCATTACGTCATGCTTCAGAAATGTGGAAAATGGTCCGTTTTCAAATGTTTTATTTTTGAACGTCAGTTCACATTTGTAGGTGGATCATCAGTGTTAGAGCTAAAATTAGCATGTTTAAAGTGATTTTCATGCTTCCAGGGGCTCGGGAAGTTAATTAAATACCATTTGGAGGCATTTAATGTTCGAGCAAAAACGGCTGATTTTCGACAAAAGAGATAACACCCCCCCATTACGTCATGCTTCAGAAATGTGGAAAATGGTCCGTTTTCAAATGTTTTATTTTTGAACGTCAGTTCACATTTGTAGGTGGATCATCAGTGTTAGAGCTAAAATTAGCATGTTTAAAGTGATTTTCATGCTTCCAGGGGCTCGGGAAGTTAATTAAATACCATTTGGAGGCATTTAATGTTCGAGCAAAAACGGCTGATTTTCGACAAAAGAGATAACACCCCCCCATTACGCCATGCTTCAGAAATGTGGAAAATGGTCCGTTTTCAAATGTTTTATTTTTGAACGTCAGTTCACATTTGTAGGTGGATCATCAGTGTTAGAGCTAAAATTAGAATGTTTAAAGTGATTTTCATGCTTCCAGGGGCCCAAAACACAAGATTTATGGAATGGTTAAAAGTGCATGAAAATGGCCAATTTACTCACTCTGAGTTCTCAAAAAGGGTTTCTTCACCCCGGGAAGTTAATTAAATACCATTTGGAGGCATTTAATGTTCGAGCAAAAACGGCTGATTTTCGACAAAAGAGATAACACCCCCCCATTACGTCATGCTTCAGAAATGTGGAAAATGGTCCGTTTTCAAATGTTTTATTTTTGAACGTCAGTTCACATTTGTAGGTGGATCATCAGTGTTAGAGCTAAAATTAGCATGTTTAAAGTGATTTTCATGCTTCCAGGGGCTCGGGAAGTGAAATAAATACCATTTGGAGGCATTTAATGTTCGAGCAAAAACGGCTGATTTTCGACAAAAGAGATAACACCCCCCCATTACGTCATGCTTCAGAAATGTGGAAAATGGTCCGTTTTCAAATGTTTTATTTTTGAACGTCAGTTCACATTTGTAGGTGGATCATCAGTGTTAGAGCTAAAATTAGCATGTTTAAAGTGATTTTCATGCTTCCAGGGGCTCGGGAAGTTAATTAAATACCATTTGGAGGCATTTAATGTTCGAGCAAAAACGGCTGATTTTCGACAAAAGAGATAACACCCCCCCCATTACGTCATGCTTCAGAAATGTGGAAAATGGTCCGTTTTCAAATGTTTTATTTTTGAACGTCAGTTCACATTTGTAGGTGAATCATCAGTGTTAGAGCTAAAATTAGCATGTTTAAAGTGATTTTCATGCTTCCAGGGGCCCAAAACACAAGATTAATGGAATGGTTAAAAGTGCATGAAAATGGCCAATTTACTCACTCTGAGTTCTCAAAAAGGGTTTCTTCACCCCGGGAAGTTAATTAAATACCATTTGGAGGCATTTAATGTTCGAGCAAAAACGGCTGATTTTCGACAAAAGAGATAACACCCCCCCATTACGTCATGCTTCAGAAATGTGGAAAATGGTCCGTTTTCAAATGTTTTATTTTTGAACGTCAGTTCACATTTGTAGGTGGATCATCAGTGTTAGAGCTAAAATTAGCATGTTTAAAGTGATTTTCATGCTTCCAGGGGCTCGGGAAGTTAATTAAATACCATTTGGAGGCATTTAATGTTCGAGCAAAAACGGCTGATTTTCGACAAAAGAGATAACACCCCCCCATTACGTCATACTTCAGAAATGTGGAAAATGGTCCGTTTTCAAATGTTTTATTTTTGAACGTCAGTTCACATTTGTAGGTGGATCATCAGTGTTAGAGCTAAAATTAGCATGTTTAAAGTGATTTTCATGCTTCCAGGGGCTCGGGAAGTTAATTAAATACCATTTGGAGGCATTTAATGTTCGAGCAAAAACGGCTGATTTTCGACAAAAGAGATAACACCCCCCCCCCCATTACGTCATGCTTCAGAAATGTGGAAAATGGTCCGTTTTCAAATGTTTTATTTTTGAACGTCAGTTCACATTTGTAGGTGGATCATCAGTGTTAGAGCTAAAATTAGCATGTTTAAAGTGATTTTCATGCTTCCAGGGGCCCAAAACACAAGATTTATGGAATGGTTAAAAGTGCATGAAAATGGCCAATTTACTCACTCTGAGTTCTCAAAAAGGGTTTCTTCACCCCGGGAAGTGAAATAAATACCATTTGGAGGCATTTAATGTTCGAGCAAAAACGGCTGATTTTCGACAAAAGAGATAACACCCCCCCATTACGTCATGCTTCAGAAATGTGGAAAATGGTCCGTTTTCAAATGTTTTATTTTTGAACGTCAGTTCACATTTGTAGGTGGATCATCAGTGTTAGAGCTAAAATTAGCATGTTTAAAGTGATTTTCATGCTTCCAGGGGCTCGGGAAGTTAATTAAATACCATTTGGAGGCATTTAATGTTCGAGCAAAAACGGCTGATTTTCGACAAAAGAGATAACACCCCCCCATTACGTCATGCTTCAGAAATGTGGAAAATGGTCCGTTTTCAAATGTTTTATTTTTGAACGTCAGTTCACATTTGTAGGTGGATCATCAGTGTTAGAGCTAAAATTAGCATGTTTAAAGTGATTTTCATGCTTCCAGGGGCTCGGGAAGTTAATTAAATACCATTTGGAGGCATTTAATGTTCGAGCAAAAACGGCTGATTTTCGACAAAAGAGATAACACCCCCCCATTACGTCATGCTTCAGAAATGTGGAAAATGGTCCGTTTTCAAATGTTTTATTTTTGAACGTCAGTTCACATTTGTAGGTGGATCATCAGTGTTAGAGCTAAAATTAGAATGTTTAAAGTGATTTTCATGCTTCCAGGGGCCCAAAACACAAGATTTATGGAATGGTTAAAACTGCATGAAAATGGCCAATTTACTCACTCTGAGTTCTCAAAAAGGGTTTCTTCACCCCGGGAAGTTAATTAAATACCATTTGGAGGCATTTAATGTTCGAGCAAAAACGGCTGATTTTCGACAAAAGAGATAACACCCCCCCATTACGTCATGCTTCAGAAATGTGGAAAATGGTCCGTTTTCAAATGTTTTATTTTTGAACGTCAGTTCACATTTGTAGGTGGATCATCAGTGTTAGAGCTAAAATTAGCATGTTTAAAGTGATTTTCATGCTTCCAGGGGCTCGGGAAGTTAATTAAATACCATTTGGAGGCATTTAATGTTCGAGCAAAAACGGCTGATTTTCGACAAAAGAGATAACACCCCCCCATTACGTCATGCTTCAGAAATGTGGAAAATGGTCCGTTTTCAAATGTTTTATTTTTGAACGTCAGTTCACATTTGTAGGTGGATCATCAGTGTTAGAGCTAAAATTAGCATGTTTAAAGTGATTTTCATGCTTCCAGGGGCCCAAAACACAAGATTAATGGAATGGTTAAAAGTGCATGAAAATGGCCAATTTACTCACTCTGAGTTCTCAAAAAGGGTTTCTTCACCCCGGGAAGTGAAATAAATACCATTTGGAGGCATTTAATGTTCGAGCAAAAACGGCTGATTTTCGACAAAAGAGATAACACCCCCCCATTACGTCATGCTTCAGAAATGTGGAAAATGGTCCGTTTTCAAATGTTTTATTTTTGAACGTCAGTTCACATTTGTAGGTGGATCATCAGTGTTAGAGCTAAAATTAGCATGTTTAAAGTGATTTTCATGCTTCCAGGGGCTCGGGAAGTTAATTAAATACCATTTGGAGGCATTTAATGTTCGAGCAAAAACGGCTGATTTTCGACAAAAGAGATAACACCCCCCCCATTACGTCATGCTTCAGAAATGTGGAAAATGGTCCGTTTTCAAATGTTTTATTTTTGAACGTCAGTTCACATTTGTAGGTGAATCATCAGTGTTAGAGCTAAAATTAGCATGTTTAAAGTGATTTTCATGCTTCCAGGGGCCCAAAACACAAGATTAATGGAATGGTTAAAAGTGCATGAAAATGGCCAATTTACTCACTCTGAGTTCTCAAAAAGGGTTTCTTCACCCCGGGAAGTTAATTAAATACCATTTGGAGGCATTTAATGTTCGAGCAAAAACGGCTGATTTTCGACAAAAGAGATAACACCCCCCCATTACGTCATGCTTCAGAAATGTGGAAAATGGTCCGTTTTCAAATGTTTTATTTTTGAACGTCAGTTCACATTTGTAGGTGGATCATCAGTGTTAGAGCTAAAATTAGCATGTTTAAAGTGATTTTCATGCTTCCAGGGGCTCGGGAAGTTAATTAAATACCATTTGGAGGCATTTAATGTTCGAGCAAAAACGGCTGATTTTCGACAAAAGAGATAACACCCCCCCATTACGTCATACTTCAGAAATGTGGAAAATGGTCCGTTTTCAAATGTTTTATTTTTGAACGTCAGTTCACATTTGTAGGTGGATCATCAGTGTTAGAGCTAAAATTAGCATGTTTAAAGTGATTTTCATGCTTCCAGGGGCTCGGGAAGTTAATTAAATACCATTTGGAGGCATTTAATGTTCGAGCAAAAACGGCTGATTTTCGACAAAAGAGATAACACCCCCCCATTACGTCATGCTTCAGAAATGTGGAAAATGGTCCGTTTTCAAATGTTTTATTTTTGAACGTCAGTTCACATTTGTAGGTGGATCATCAGTGTTAGAGCTAAAATTAGCATGTTTAAAGTGATTTTCATGCTTCCAGGGGCCCAAAACACAAGATTAATGGAATGGTTAAAAGTGCATGAAAATGGCCAATTTACTCACTCTGAGTTCTCAAAAAGGGTTTCTTCACCCCGGGAAGTGAAATAAATACCATTTGGAGGCATTTAATGTTCGAGCAAAAACGGCTGATTTTCGACAAAAGAGATAACACCTCCCCATTACGTCATGCTTCAGAAATGTGGAAAATGGTCCGTTTTCAAATGTTTTATTTTTGAACGTCAGTTCACATTTGTAGGTGGATCATCAGTGTTAGAGCTAAAATTAGCATGTTTAAAGTGATTTTCATGCTTCCAGGGGCTCGGGAAGTTAATTAAATACCATTTGGAGGCATTTAATGTTCGAGCAAAAACGGCTGATTTTCGACAAAAGAGATAACACCCCCCCCCCATTACGTCATGCTTCAGAAATGTGGAAAATGGTCCGTTTTCAAATGTTTTATTTTTGAACGTCAGTTCACATTTGTAGGTGGATCATCAGTGTTAGAGCTAAAATTAGCATGTTTAAAGTGATTTTCATGCTTCCAGGGGCCCAAAACACAAGATTTATGGAATGGTTAAAAGTGCATGAAAATGGCCAATTTACTCACTCTGAGTTCTCAAAAAGGGTTTCTTCACCCCGGGAAGTGAAATAAATACCATTTGGAGGCATTTAATGTTCGAGCAAAAACGGCTGATTTTCGACAAAAGAGATAACACCCCCCCATTACGTCATGCTTCAGAAATGTGGAAAATGGTCCGTTTTCAAATGTTTTATTTTTGAACGTCAGTTCACATTTGTAGGTGGATCATCAGTGTTAGAGCTAAAATTAGCATGTTTAAAGTGATTTTCATGCTTCCAGGGGCTCGGGAAGTTAATTAAATACCATTTGGAGGCATTTAATGTTCGAGCAAAAACGGCTGATTTTCGACAAAAGAGATAACACCCCCCCATTACGTCATGCTTCAGAAATGTGGAAAATGGTCCGTTTTCAAATGTTTTATGTTTGAACGTCAGTTCACATTTGTAGGTGGATCATCAGTGTTAGAGCTAAAATTAGCATGTTTAAAGTGATTTTCATGCTTCCAGGGGCTCGGGAAGTTAATTAAATACCATTTGGAGGCATTTAATGTTCGAGCAAAAACGGCTGATTTTCGACAAAAGAGATAACACCCCCCCATTACGTCATGCTTCAGAAATGTGGAAAATGGTCCGTTTTCAAATGTTTTATTTTTGAACGTCAGTTCACATTTGTAGGTGGATCATCAGTGTTAGAGCTAAAATTAGAATGTTTAAAGTGATTTTCATGCTTCCAGGGGCCCAAAACACAAGATTTATGGAATGGTTAAAACTGCATGAAAATGGCCAATTTACTCACTCTGAGTTCTCAAAAAGGGTTTCTTCACCCCGGGAAGTTAATTAAATACCATTTGGAGGCATTTAATGTTCGAGCAAAAACGGCTGATTTTCGACAAAAGAGATAACACCCCCCCATTACGTCATGCTTCCGAAATGTGGAAAATGGTCCGTTTTCAAATGTTTTATTTTTGAACGTCAGTTCACATTTGTAGGTGGATCATCAGTGTTAGAGCTAAAATTAGCATGTTTAAAGTGATTTTCATGCTTCCAGGGGCTCGGGAAGTGAAATAAATACCATTTGGAGGCATTTAATGTTCGAGCAAAAACGGCTGATTTTCGACAAAAGAGATAACACCCCCCCATTACGTCATGCTTCAGAAATGTGGAAAATGGTCCGTTTTCAAATGTTTTATTTTTGAACGTCAGTTCACATTTGTAGGTGGATCATCAGTGTTAGAGCTAAAATTAGCATGTTTAAAGTGATTTTCATGCTTCCAGGGGCTCGGGAAGTGAAATAAATACCATTTGGAGGCATTTAATGTTCGAGCAAAAACGGCTGATTTTCGACAAAAGAGATAACACCCCCCCATTACGTCATGCTTCAGAAATGTGGAAAATGGTCCGTTTTCAAATGTTTTATTTTTGAACGTCAGTTCACATTTGTAGGTGGATCATCAGTGTTAGAGCTAAAATTAGCATGTTTAAAGTGATTTTCATGCTTCCAGGGGCTCGGGAAGTTAATTAAATACCATTTGGAGGCATTTAATGTTCGAGCAAAAACGGCTGATTTTCGACAAAAGAGATAACACCCCCCCATTACGTCATGCTTCAGAAATGTGGAAAATGGTCCGTTTTCAAATGTTTTATTTTTGAACGTCAGTTCACATTTGTAGGTGGATCATCAGTGTTAGAGCTAAAATTAGCATGTTTAAAGTGATTTTCATGCTTCCAGGGGCCCAAAACACAAGATTTATGGAATGGTTAAAAGTGCATGAAAATGGCCAATTTACTCACTCTGAGTTCTCAAAAAGGGTTTCTTCACCCCGGGAAGTGAAATAAATACCATTTGGAGGCATTTAATGTTCGAGCAAAAACGGCTGATTTTCGACAAAAGAGATAACACCCCCCCATTACGTCATGCTTCAGAAATGTGGAAAATGGTCCGTTTTCAAATGTTTTATTTTTGAACGTCAGTTCACATTTGTAGGTGGATCATCAGTGTTAGAGCTAAAATTAGCATGTTTAAAGTGATTTTCATGCTTCCAGGGGCCCAAAACACAAGATTTATGGAATGGTTAAAAGTGCATGAAAATGGCCAATTTACTCACTCTGAGTTCTCAAAAAGGGTTTCTTCACCCCGGGAAGTTAATTAAATACCATTTGGAGGCATTTAATGTTCGAGCAAAAACGGCTGATTTTCGACAAAAGAGATAACACCCCCCCATTACGTCATGCTTCAGAAATGTGGAAAATGGTCCGTTTTCAAATGTTTTATTTTTGAACGTCAGTTCACATTTGTAGGTGGATCATCAGTGTTAGAGCTAAAATTAGCATGTTTAAAGTGATTTTCATGCTTCCAGGGACTCGGGAAGTTAATTAAATACCATTTGGAGGCATTTAATGTTCGAGCAAAAACGGCTGATTTTCGACAAAAGAGATAACACCCCCCCATTACGTCATGCTTCAGAAATGTGGAAAATGGTCCGTTTTCAAATGTTTTATTTTTGAACGTCAGTTCACATTTGTAGGTGGATCATTAGTGTTAGAGCTAAAATTAGCATGTTTAAAGTGATTTTCATGCTTCCAGGGGCCCAAAACACAAGATTTATGGAATGGTTAAAAGTGCATGAAAATGGCCAATTTACTCACTCTGAGTTCTCAAAAAGGGTTTCTTCACCCCGGGAAGTTAATTAAATACCATTTGGAGGCATTTAATGTTCGAGCAAAAACGGCTGATTTTCGACAAAAGAGATAACACCCCCCCATTACGTCATGCTTCAGAAATGTGGAAAATGGTCCGTTTTCAAATGTTTTATTTTTGAACGTCAGTTCACATTTGTAGGTGGATCATCAGTGTTAGAGCTAAAATTAGCATGTTTAAAGTGATTTTCATGCTTCCAGGGGCTCTGGAAGTTAATTAAATACCATTTGGAGGCGTTTAATGTTCGAGCAAAAACGGCCGATTTTCGACAAAAGAGATAACACCCCCCCATTACGTCATGCTTCAGAAATGTGGAAAATGGTCCGTTTTCAAATGTTTTATTTTTGAACGTCAGTTCACATTTGTAGGTGGATCATCAGTGTTAGAGCTAAAATTAGCATGTTTAAAGTGATTTTCATGCTTCCAGGGGCCCAAAACACAAGATTTATGGAATGGTTAAAAGTGCATGAAAATGGCCAATTTACTCACTCTGAGTTCTCAAAAAGGGTTTCTTCACCCCGGGAAGTGAAATAAATACCATTTGGAGGCATTTAATGTTCGAGCAAAAACGGCTGATTTTCGACAAAAGAGATAACACCCCCCCATTACGTCATGCTTCAGAAATGTGGAAAATGGTCCGTTTTCAAATGTTTTATTTTTGAACGTCAGTTCACATTTGTAGGTGGATCATCAGTGTTAGAGCTAAAATTAGCATGTTTAAAGTGATTTTCATGCTTCCAGGGGCTCGGGAAGTTAATTAAATACCATTTGGAGGCATTTAATGTTCGAGCAAAAACGGCTGATTTTCGACAAAAGAGATAACACCCCCCCATTACGTCATGCTTCAGAAATGTGGAAAATGGTCCGTTTTCAAATGTTTTATTTTTGAACGTCAGTTCACATTTGTAGGTGGATCATCAGTGTTAGAGCTAAAATTAGCATGTTTAAAGTGATTTTCATGCTTCCAGGGGCCCAAAACACAAGATTTATGGAATGGTTAAAAGTGCATGAAAATGGCCAATTTACTCACTCTGAGTTCTCAAAAAGGGTTTCTTCACCCCGGGAAGTGAAATAAATACCATTTGGAGGCATTTAATGTTCGAGCAAAAACGGCTGATTTTCGACAAAAGAGATAACACCCCCCCATTACGTCATGCTTCAGAAATGTGGAAAATGGTCCGTTTTCAAATGTTTTATTTTTGAACGTCAGTTCACATTTGTAGGTGGATCATCAGTGTTAGAGCTAAAATTAGCATGTTTAAAGTGATTTTCATGCTTCCAGGGGCCCAAAACACAAGATTTATGGAATGGTTAAAAGTGCATGAAAATGGCCAATTTACTCACTCTGAGTTCTCAAAAAGGGTTTCTTCACCCCGGGAAGTTAATTAAATACCATTTGGAGGCATTTAATGTTCGAGCAAAAACGGCTGATTTTCGACAAAAGAGATAACACCCCCCCATTACGTCATGCTTCAGAAATGTGGAAAATGGTCCGTTTTCAAATGTTTTATTTTTGAACGTCAGTTCACATTTGTAGGTGGATCATCAGTGTTAGAGCTAAAATTAGCATGTTTAAAGTGATTTTCATGCTTCCAGGGACTCGGGAAGTTAATTAAATACCATTTGGAGGCATTTAATGTTCGAGCAAAAACGGCTGATTTTCGACAAAAGAGATAACACCCCCCCATTACGTCATGCTTCAGAAATGTGGAAAATGGTCCGTTTTCAAATGTTTTATTTTTGAACGTCAGTTCACATTTGTAGGTGGATCATTAGTGTTAGAGCTAAAATTAGCATGTTTAAAGTGATTTTCATGCTTCCAGGGGCCCAAAACACAAGATTTATGGAATGGTTAAAAGTGCATGAAAATGGCCAATTTACTCACTCTGAGTTCTCAAAAAGGGTTTCTTCACCCCGGGAAGTTAATTAAATACCATTTGGAGGCATTTAATGTTCGAGCAAAAACGGCTGATTTTCGACAAAAGAGATAACACCCCCCCATTACGTCATGCTTCAGAAATGTGGAAAATGGTCCGTTTTCAAATGTTTTATTTTTGAACGTCAGTTCACATTTGTAGGTGGATCATCAGTGTTAGAGCTAAAATTAGCATGTTTAAAGTGATTTTCATGCTTCCAGGGGCTCTGGAAGTTAATTAAATACCATTTGGAGGCATTTAATGTTCGAGCAAAAACGGCCGATTTTCGACAAAAGAGATAACACCCCCCCATTACGTCATGCTTCAGAAATGTGGAAAATGGTCCGTTTTCAAATGTTTTATTTTTGAACGTCAGTTCACATTTGTAGGTGGATCATCAGTGTTAGAGCTAAAATTAGCATGTTTAAAGTGATTTTCATGCTTCCAGGGGCCCAAAACACAAGATTTATGGAATGGTTAAAAGTGCATGAAAATGGCCAATTTACTCACTCTGAGTTCTCAAAAAGGGTTTCTTCACCCCGGGAAGTGAAATAAATACCATTTGGAGGCATTTAATATTCGAGCAAAAACGGCTGATTTTCGACAAAAGAGATAACACCCCCCCATTACGTCATGCTTCAGAAATGTGGAAAATGGTCCGTTTTCAAATGTTTTATTTTTGAACGTCAGTTCACATTTGTAGGTGGATCATCAGTGTTAGAGCTAAAATTAGCATGTTTAAAGTGATTTTCATGCTTCCAGGGGCCCAAAACACAAGATTTATGGAATGGTTAAAAGTGCATGAAAATGGCCAATTTACTCACTCTGAGTTCTCAAAAAGGGTTTCTTCACCCCGGGAAGTGAAATAAATACCATTTGGAGGCATTTAATGTTCGAGCAAAAACGGCTGATTTTCGACAAAAGAGATAACACCCCCCATTACGTCATGCTTCAGAAATGTGGAAAATGGTCCGTTTTCAAATGTTTTATTTTTGAACATCAGTTCACATTTGTAGGTGGATCATCAGTGTTAGAGCTAAAATTAGCATGTTTAAAGTGATTTTCATGCTTCCAGGGGCTCGGGAAGTTAATTAAATACCATTTGGAGGCATTTAATGTTCGAGCAAAAACGGCTGATTTTCGACAAAAGAGATAACACCCCCCCATTACGTCATGCTTCAGAAATGTGGAAAATGGTCCGTTTTCAAATGTTTTATTTTTGAACGTCAGTTCACATTTGTAGGTGGATCATCAGTGTTAGAGCTAAAATTAGCATGTTTAAAGTGATTTTCATGCTTCCAGGGGCTCGGGAAGTGAAATAAATACCATTTGGAGGCATTTAATGTTCGAGCAAAAACGGCTGATTTTCGACAAAAGAGATAACACCCCCCCATTACGTCATGCTTCAGAAATGTGGAAAATGGTCCATTTTCAAATGTTTTATTTTTGAATGTCAGTTCACATTTGTAGGTGGATCATCAGTGTTAGAGCTAAAATTAGCATGTTTAAAGTGATTTTCATGCTTCCAGGGGCTCGGGAAGTTAATTAAATACCATTTGGAGGCATTTAATGTTCGAGCAAAAACGGCTGATTTTCGACAAAAGAGATAACACCCCCCCATTACGTCATGCTTCAGAAATGTGGAAAATGGTCCGTTTTCAAATGTTTTATTTTTGAACGTCAGTTCACATTTGTAGGTGGATCATCAGTGTTAGAGCTAAAATTAGCATGTTTAAAGTGATTTTCATGCTTCCAGGGGCCCAAAACACAAGATTAATGGAATGGTTAAAAGTGCATGAAAATGGCCAATTTACTCACTCTGAGTTCTCAAAAAGGGTTTCTTCACCCCGGGAAGTTAATTAAATACCATTTGGAGGCATTTAATGTTCGAGCAAAAACGGCTGATTTTCGACAAAAGAGATAACACCCCCCCATTACGTCATGCTTCAGAAATGTGGAAAATGGTCCGTTTTCAAATGTTTTATTTTTGAACGTCAGTTCACATTTTTAGGTGGATCATCAGTGTTAGAGCTAAAATTAGCATGTTTAAAGTGATTTTCATGCTTCCAGGGGCTCGGGAAGTGAAATAAATACCATTTGGAGGCATTTAATGTTCGAGCAAAAACGGCTGATTTTCGACAAAAGAGATAACACCCCCCCATTACGTCATGCTTCAGAAATGTGGAAAATGGTCCGTTTTCAAATGTTTTATTTTTGAACGTCAGTTCACATTTGTAGGTGGATCATCAGTGTTAGAGCTAAAATTAGCATGTTTAAAGTGATTTTCATGCTTCCAGGGGCTCGGGAAGTTAATTAAATACCATTTGGAGGCATTTAATGTTCGAGCAAAAACGGCTGATTTTCGACAAAAGAGATAACACCCCCCCCCCCCATTACGTCATGCTTCAGAAATGTGGAAAATGGTCCGTTTTCAAATGTTTTATTTTTGAACGTCAGTTCACATTTGTAGGTGGATCATCAGTGTTAGAGCTAAAATTAGCATGTTTAAAGTGATTTTCATGCTTCCAGGGGCCCAAAACACAAGATTAATGGAATGGTTAAAAGTGCATGAAAATGGCCAATTTACTCACTCTGAGTTCTCAAAAAGGGTTTCTTCACCCCGGGAAGTTAATTAAATACCATTTGGAGGCATTTAATGTTCGAGCAAAAACGGCTGATTTTCGACAAAAGAGATAACACCCCCCCATTACGTCATGCTTCAGAAATGTGGAAAATGGTCCGTTTTCAAATGTTTTATTTTTGAACGTCAGTTCACATTTGTAGGTGGATCATCAGTGTTAGAGCTAAAATTAGCATGTTTAAAGTGATTTTCATGCTTCCAGGGGCTCGGGAAGTTAATTAAATACCATTTGGAGGCATTTAATGTTCGAGCAAAAACGGCTGATTTTCGACAAAAGAGATAACACCCCCCCATTACGTCATGCTTCAGAAATGTGGAAAATGGTCCGTTTTCAAATGTTTTATTTTTGAACGTCAGTTCACATTTGTAGGTGGATCATCAGTGTTAGAGCTAAAATTAGCATGTTTAAAGTGATTTTCATGCTTCCAGGGGCCCAAAACACAAGATTAATGGAATGGTTAAAAGTGCATGAAAATGGCCAATTTACTCACTCTGAGTTCTCAAAAAGGGTTTCTTCACCCCGGGAAGTGAAATAAATACCATTTGGAGGCATTTAATGTTCGAGAAAAAACGGCTGATTTTCGACAAAAGAGATAACACCCCCCCATTACGTCATGCTTCAGAAATGTGGAAAATGGTCCGTTTTCAAATGTTTTATTTTTGAACGTCAGTTCACATTTGTAGGTGGATCATCAGTGTTAGAGCTAAAATTAGCATGTTTAAAGTGATTTTCATGCTTCCAGGGGCTCGGGAAGTTAATTAAATACCATTTGGAGGCATTTAATGTTCGAGCAAAAACGGCTGATTTTCGACAAAAGAGATAACACCCCCCCATTACGTCATGCTTCAGAAATGTGGAAAATGGTCCGTTTTCAAATGTTTTATTTTTGAACGTCAGTTCACATTTGTAGGTGGATCATCAGTGTTAGAGCTAAAATTAGCATGTTTAAAGTGATTTTCATGCTTCCAGGGGCCCAAAACACAAGATTAATGGAATGGTTAAAAGTGCATGAAAATGGCCAATTTACTCACTCTGAGTTCTCAAAAAGGGTTTCTTCACCCCGGGAAGTTAATTAAATACCATTTGGAGGCATTTAATGTTCGAGCAAAAACGGCTGATTTTCGACAAAAGAGATAACACCCCCCCATTACGTCATGCTTCAGAAATGTGGAAAATGGTCCGTTTTCAAATGTTTTATTTTTGAACGTCAGTTCACATTTGTAGGTGGATCATCAGTGTTAGAGCTAAAATTAGCATGTTTAAAGTGATTTTCATGCTTCCAGGGGCTCGGGAAGTTAATTAAATACCATTTGGAGGCATTTAATGTTCGAGCAAAAACGGCTGATTTTCGACAAAAGAGATAACACCCCCCCATTACGTCATACTTCAGAAATGTGGAAAATGGTCCGTTTTCAAATGTTTTATTTTTGAACGTCAGTTCACATTTGTAGGTGGATCATCAGTGTTAGAGCTAAAATTAGCATGTTTAAAGTGATTTTCATGCTTCCAGGGGCTCGGTAAGTTAATTAAATACATTTGGAGGCATTTAATGTTCGAGCAAAAACGGCTGATTTTCGACAAAAGAGATAACACCCCCCCATTACGTCATGCTTCAGAAATGTGGAAAATGGTCCGTTTTCAAATGTTTTATTTTTGAACGTCAGTTCACATTTGTAGGTGGATCATCAGTGTTAGAGCTAAAATTAGCATGTTTAAAGTGATTTTCATGCTTCCAGGGGCCCAAAACACAAGATTAATGGAATGGTTAAAAGTGCATGAAAATGGCCAATTTACTCACTCTGAGTTCTCAAAAAGGGTTTCTTCACCCCGGGAAGTGAAATAAATACCATTTGGAGGCATTTAATGTTCGAGCAAAAACGGCTGATTTTCGACAAAAGAGATAACACCTCCCCATTACGTCATGCTTCAGAAATGTGGAAAATGGTCCGTTTTCAAATGTTTTATTTTTGAACGTCAGTTCACATTTGAAGGTGGATCATCAGTGTTAGAGCTAAAATTAGCATGTTTAAAGTGATTTTCATGCTTCCAGGGGCTCGGGAAGTTAATTAAATACCATTTGGAGGCATTTAATGTTCGAGCAAAAACGGCTGATTTTCGACAAAAGAGATAACACCCCCCCCCCCATTACGTCATGCTTCAGAAATGTGGAAAATGGTCCGTTTTCAAATGTTTTATTTTTGAACGTCAGTTCACATTTGTAGGTGGATCATCAGTGTTAGAGCTAAAATTAGCATGTTTAAAGTGATTTTCATGCTTCCAGGGGCTCGGGAAGTTAATTAAATACCATTTGGAGGCATTTAATGTTCGAGCAAAAACGGCTGATTTTCGACAAAAGAGATAACACCCCCCCATTACGTCATGCTTCAGAAATGTGGAAAATGGTCCGTTTTCAAATGTTTTATTTTTGAACGTCAGTTCACATTTGTAGGTGGATCATAAGTGTTAGAGCTAAAATTAGCATGTTTAAAGTGATTTTCATGCTTCCAGGGGCTCGGGAAGTGAAATAAATACCATTTGGAGGCATTTAATGTTCGAGCAAAAACGGCTGATTTTCGACAAAAGAGATAACACCCCCCCATTACGTCATGCTTCAGAAATGTGGAAAATGGTCCGTTTTCAAATGTTTTATTTTTGAACGTCAGTTCACATTTGTAGGTGGATCATCAGTGTTAGAGCTAAAATTAGCATGTTTAAAGTGATTTTCATGCTTCCAGGGGCTCGGGAAGTTAATTAAATACCATTTGGAGGCATTTAATGTTCGAGCAAAAACGGCTGATTTTCGACAAAAGAGATAACACCCCCCCATTACGTCATGCTTCAGAAATGTGGAAAATGGTCCGTTTTCAAATGTTTTATTTTTGAACGTCAGTTCACATTTGTAGGTGGATCATCAGTGTTAGAGCTAAAATTAGCATGTTTAAAGTGATTTTCATGCTTCCAGGGGCTCGAGAAGTTAATTAAATACCATTTGGAGGCATTTAATGTTCGAGCAAAAACGGCTGATTTTCGACAAAAGAGATAACACCCCCCCCCCCCCATTACGTCATGCTTCAGAAATGTGGAAAATGGTCCGTTTTCAAATGTTTTATTTTTGAACGTCAGTTCACATTTGTAGGTGGATCATCAGTGTTAGAGCTAAAATTAGCATGTTTAAAGTGATTTTCATGCTTCCAGGGGCCCAAAACACAAGATTTATGGAATGGTTAAAAGTGCATGAAAATGGCCAATTTACTCACTCTGAGTTCTCAAAAAGGGTTTCTTCACCCCGGGAAGTGAAATAAATACCATTTGGAGGCATTTAATGTTCGAGCAAAAACGGCTGATTTTCGACAAAAGAGATAACACCCCCCATTACGTCATGCTTCAGAAATGTGGAAAATGGTCCGTTTTCAAATGTTTTATTTTTGAACGTCAGTTCACATTTGTAGGTTGATCACCAGTGTTAGAGCTAAAATTAGCATGTTTAAAGTGATTTTCATGCTTCCAGGGGCTCTGGAAGTTAATTAAATACCATTTGGAGGCATTTAATGTTCGAGCAAAAACGGCTGATTTTCGACAAAAGAGATAACACCCCCCCATTACGTCATGCTTCAGAAATGTGGAAAATGGTCCGTTTTCAAATGTTTTATTTTTGAACGTCAGTTCACATTTGTAGGTGGATCATCAGTGTTAGAGCTAAAATTAGCATGTTTAAAGTGATTTTCATGCTTCCAGGGGCTCGGGAAGTGAAATAAATACCATTTGGAGGCATTTAATGTTCGAGCAAAAACGGCTGATTTTCGACAAAAGAGATAACACCCCCCCATTACGTCATGCTTCAGAAATGTGGAAAATGGTCCGTTTTCAAATGTTTTATTTTTGAACGTCAGTTCACATTTGTAGGTGGATCATCAGTGTTAGAGCTAAAATTAGCATGTTTAAAGTGATTTTCATGCTTCCAGGGGCTCGGGAAGTTAATTAAATACCATTTGGAGGCATTTAATGTTCGAGCAAAAACGGCTGATTTTCGACAAAAGAGATAACACCCCCCCATTACGTCATGCTTCAGAAATGTGGAAAATGGTCCGTTTTCAAATGTTTTATTTTTGAACGTCAGTTCACATTTGTAGGTGGATCATCAGTGTTAGAGCTAAAATTAGCATGTTTAAAGTGATTTTCATGCTTCCAGGGGCTCGGGAAGTTAATTAAATACCATTTGGAGGCATTTAATGTTCGAGCAAAAACGGCTGATTTTCGACAAAAGAGATAACACCCCCCCATTACGTCATGCTTCAGAAATGTGGAAAATGGTCCGTTTTCAAATGTTTTATTTTTGAACGTCAGTTCACATTTGTAGGTGGATCATCAGTGTTAGAGCTAAAATTAGAATGTTTAAAGTGATTTTCATGCTTCCAGGGGCCCAAAACACAAGATTTATGGAATGGTTAAAACTGCATGAAAATGGCCAATTTACTCACTCTGAGTTCTCAAAAAGGGTTTCTTCACCCCGGGAAGTTAATTAAATACCATTTGGAGGCATTTAATGTTCGAGCAAAAACGGCTGATTTTCGACAAAAGAGATAACACCCCCCCATTACGTCATGCTTCCGAAATGTGGAAAATGGTCCGTTTTCAAATGTTTTATTTTTGAACGTCAGTTCACATTTGTAGGTGGATCATCAGTGTTAGAGCTAAAATTAGCATGTTTAAAGTGATTTTCATGCTTCCAGGGGCTCGGGAAGTGAAATAAATACCATTTGGAGGCATTTAATGTTCGAGCAAAAACGGCTGATTTTCGACAAAAGAGATAACACCCCCCCATTACGTCATGCTTCAGAAATGTGGAAAATGGTCCGTTTTCAAATGTTTTATTTTTGAACGTCAGTTCACATTTGTAGGTGGATCATCAGTGTTAGAGCTAAAATTAGCATGTTTAAAGTGATTTTCATGCTTCCAGGGGCTCGGGAAGTGAAATAAATACCATTTGGAGGCATTTAATGTTCGAGCAAAAACGGCTGATTTTCGACAAAAGAGATAACACCCCCCCATTACGTCATGCTTCAGAAATGTGGAAAATGGTCCGTTTTCAAATGTTTTATTTTTGAACGTCAGTTCACATTTGTAGGTGGATCATCAGTGTTAGAGCTAAAATTAGCATGTTTAAAGTGATTTTCATGCTTCCAGGAGCTCGGGAAGTTAATTAAATACCATTTGGAGGCATTTAATGTTCGAGCAAAAACGGCTGATTTTCGACAAAAGAGATAACACCCCCCCATTACGTCATGCTTCAGAAATGTGGAAAATGGTCCGTTTTCAAATGTTTTATTTTTGAACGTCAGTTCACATTTGTAGGTGGATCATCAGTGTTAGAGCTAAAATTAGCATGTTTAAAGTGATTTTCATGCTTCCAGGGGCCCAAAACACAAGATTTATGGAATGGTTAAAAGTGCATGAAAATGGCCAATTTACTCACTCTGAGTTCTCAAAAAGGGTTTCTTCACCCCGGGAAGTGAAATAAATACCATTTGGAGGCATTTAATGTTCGAGCAAAAACGGCTGATTTTCGACAAAAGAGATAACACCCCCCCATTACGTCATGCTTCAGAAATGTGGAAAATGGTCCGTTTTCAAATGTTTTATTTTTGAACGTCAGTTCACATTTGTAGGTGGATCATCAGTGTTAGAGCTAAAATTAGCATGTTTAAAGTGATTTTCATGCTTCCAGGGGCCCAAAACACAAGATTTATGGAATGGTTAAAAGTGCATGAAAATGGCCAATTTACTCACTCTGAGTTCTCAAAAAGGGTTTCTTCACCCCGGGAAGTTAATTAAATACCATTTGGAGGCATTTAATGTTCGAGCAAAAACGGCTGATTTTCGACAAAAGAGATAACACCCCCCCATTACGTCATGCTTCAGAAATGTGGAAAATGGTCCGTTTTCAAATGTTTTATTTTTGAACGTCAGTTCACATTTGTAGGTGGATCATCAGTGTTAGAGCTAAAATTAGCATGTTTAAAGTGATTTTCATGCTTCCAGGGGCTCTGGAAGTTAATTAAATACCATTTGGAGGCATTTAATGTTCGAGCAAAAACGGCCGATTTTCGACAAAAGAGATAACACCCCCCCATTACGTCATGCTTCAGAAATGTGGAAAATGGTCCGTTTTCAAATGTTTTATTTTTGAACGTCAGTTCACATTTGTAGGTGGATCATCAGTGTTAGAGCTAAAATTAGCATGTTTAAAGTGATTTTCATGCTTCCAGGGGCCCAAAACACAAGATTTATGGAATGGTTAAAAGTGCATGAAAATGGCCAATTTACTCACTCTGAGTTCTCAAAAAGGGTTTCTTCACCCCGGGAAGTGAAATAAATACCATTTGGAGGCATTTAATGTTCGAGCAAAAACGGCTGATTTTCGACAAAAGAGATAACACCCCCCCATTACGTCATGCTTCAGAAATGTGGAAAATGGTCCGTTTTCAAATGTTTTATTTTTGAACGTCAGTTCACATTTGTAGGTGGATCATCAGTGTTAGAGCTAAAATTAGCATGTTTAAAGTGATTTTCATGCTTCCAGGGGCCCAAAACACAAGATTTATGGAATGGTTAAAAGTGCATGAAAATGGCCAATTTACTCACTCTGAGTTCTCAAAAAGGGTTTCTTCACCCCGGGAAGTGAAATAAATACCATTTGGAGGCATTTAATGTTCGAGCAAAAACGGCTGATTTTCGACAAAAGAGATAACACCCCCCATTACGTCATGCTTCAGAAATGTGGAAAATGGTCCGTTTTCAAATGTTTTATTTTTGAACGTCAGTTAACATTTGTAGGTGGATCATCAGTGTTAGAGCTAAAATTAGCATGTTTAAAGTGATTTTCATGCTTCCAGGGGCTCGGGAAGTTAATTAAATACCATTTGGAGGCATTTAATGTTCGAGCAAAAACGGCTGATTTTCGACAAAAGAGATAACACCCCCCCATTACGTCATGCTTCAGAAATGTGGAAAATGGTCCGTTTTCAAATGTTTTATTTTTGAACGTCAGTTCACATTTGTAGGTGGATCATCAGTGTTAGAGCTAAAATTAGCATGTTTAAAGTGATTTTCATGCTTCCAGGGGCTCGGGAAGTGAAATAAATACCATTTGGAGGCATTTAATGTTCGAGCAAAAACGGCTGATTTTCGACAAAAGAGATAACACCCCCCCATTACGTCATGCTTCAGAAATGTGGAAAATGGTCCATTTTCAAATGTTTTATTTTTGAATGTCAGTTCACATTTGTAGGTGGATCATCAGTGTTAGAGCTAAAATTAGCATGTTTAAAGTGATTTTCATGCTTCCAGGGGCTCGGGAAGTTAATTAAATACCATTTGGAGGCATTTAATGTTCGAGCAAAAACGGCTGATTTTCGACAAAAGAGATAACACCCCCCCATTACGTCATGCTTCAGAAATGTGGAAAATGGTCCGTTTTCAAATGTTTTATTTTTGAACGTCAGTTCACATTTGTAGGTGGATCATCAGTGTTAGAGCTAAAATTAGCATGTTTAAAGTGATTTTCATGCTTCCAGGGGCCCAAAACACAAGATTAATGGAATGGTTAAAAGTGCATGAAAATGGCCAATTTACTCACTCTGAGTTCTCAAAAAGGGTTTCTTCACCCCGGGAAGTTAATTAAATACCATTTGGAGGCATTTAATGTTCGAGCAAAAACGGCTGATTTTCGACAAAAGAGATAACACCCCCCCATTACGTCATGCTTCAGAAATGTGGAAAATGGTCCGTTTTCAAATGTTTTATTTTTGAACGTCAGTTCACATTTTTAGGTGGATCATCAGTGTTAGAGCTAAAATTAGCATGTTTAAAGTGATTTTCATGCTTCCAGGGGCTCGGGAAGTGAAATAAATACCATTTGGAGGCATTTAATGTTCGAGCAAAAACGGCTGATTTTCGACAAAAGAGATAACACCCCCCCATTACGTCATGCTTCAGAAATGTGGAAAATGGTCCGTTTTCAAATGTTTTATTTTTGAACGTCAGTTCACATTTGTAGGTGGATCATCAGTGTTAGAGCTAAAATTAGCATGTTTAAAGTGATTTTCATGCTTCCAGGGGCTCGGGAAGTTAATTAAATACCATTTGGAGGCATTTAATGTTCGAGCAAAAACGGCTGATTTTCGACAAAAGAGATAACACCCCCCCCCCATTACGTCATGCTTCAGAAATGTGGAAAATGGTCAGTTTTCAAATGTTTTATTTTTGAACGTCAGTTCACATTTGTAGGTGGATCATCAGTGTTAGAGCTAAAATTAGCATGTTTAAAGTGATTTTCATGCTTCCAGGGGCCCAAAACACAAGATTAATGGAATGGTTAAAAGTGCATGAAAATGGCCAATTTACTCACTCTGAGTTCTCAAAAAGGGTTTCTTCACCCCGGGAAGTTAATTAAATACCATTTGGAGGCATTTAATGTTCGAGCAAAAACGGCTGATTTTCGACAAAAGAGATAACACCCCCCCCATTACGTCATGCTTCAGAAATGTGGAAAATGGTCCGTTTTCAAATGTTTTATTTTTGAACGTCAGTTCACATTTGTAGGTGGATCATCAGTGTTAGAGCTAAAATTAGCATGTTTAAAGTGATTTTCATGCTTCCAGGGGCTCGGGAAGTTAATTAAATACCATTTGGAGGCATTTAATGTTCGAGCAAAAACGGCTGATTTTCGACAAAAGAGATAACACCCCCCCATTACGTCATGCTTCAGAAATGTGGAAAATGGTCCGTTTTCAAATGTTTTATTTTTGAACGTCAGTTCACATTTGTAGGTGGATCATCAGTGTTAGAGCTAAAATTAGCATGTTTAAAGTGATTTTCATGCTTCCAGGGGCCCAAAACACAAGATTAATGGAATGGTTAAAAGTGCATGAAAATGGCCAATTTACTCACTCTGAGTTCTCAAAAAGGGTTTCTTCACCCCGGGAAGTGAAATAAATACCATTTGGAGGCATTTAATGTTCGAGAAAAAACGGCTGATTTTCGACAAAAGAGATAACACCCCCCCATTACGTCATGCTTCAGAAATGTGGAAAATGGTCCGTTTTCAAATGTTTTATTTTTGAACGTCAGTTCACATTTGTAGGTGGATCATCAGTGTTAGAGCTAAAATTAGCATGTTTAAAGTGATTTTCATGCTTCCAGGGGCTCGGGAAGTTAATTAAATACCATTTGGAGGCATTTAATGTTCGAGCAAAAACGGCTGATTTTCGACAAAAGAGATAACACCCCCCCCATTACGTCATGCTTCAGAAATGTGGAAAATGGTCCGTTTTCAAATGTTTTATTTTTGAACGTCAGTTCACATTTGTAGGTGGATCATCAGTGTTAGAGCTAAAATTAGCATGTTTAAAGTGATTTTCATGCTTCCAGGGGCCCAAAACACAAGATTAATGGAATGGTTAAAAGTGCATGAAAATGGCCAATTTACTCACTCTGAGTTCTCAAAAAGGGTTTCTTCACCCCGGGAAGTTAATTAAATACCATTTGGAGGCATTTAATGTTCGAGCAAAAACGGCTGATTTTCGACAAAAGAGATAACACCCCCCCATTACGTCATGCTTCAGAAATGTGGAAAATGGTCCGTTTTCAAATGTTTTATTTTTGAACGTCAGTTCACATTTGTAGGTGGATCATCAGTGTTAGAGCTAAAATTAGCATGTTTAAAGTGATTTTCATGCTTCCAGGGGCTCGGGAAGTTAATTAAATACCATTTGGAGGCATTTAATGTTCGAGCAAAAACGGCTGATTTTCGACAAAAGAGATAACACCCCCCCATTACGTCATACTTCAGAAATGTGGAAAATGGTCCGTTTTCAAATGTTTTATTTTTGAACGTCAGTTCACATTTGTAGGTGGATCATCAGTGTTAGAGCTAAAATTAGCATGTTTAAAGTGATTTTCATGCTTCCAGGGGCTCGGTAAGTTAATTAAATACATTTGGAGGCATTTAATGTTCGAGCAAAAACGGCTGATTTTCGACAAAAGAGATAACACCCCCCCATTACGTCATGCTTCAGAAATGTGGAAAATGGTCCGTTTTCAAATGTTTTATTTTTGAACGTCAGTTCACATTTGTAGGTGGATCATCAGTGTTAGAGCTAAAATTAGCATGTTTAAAGTGATTTTCATGCTTCCAGGGGCCCAAAACACAAGATTAATGGAATGGTTAAAAGTGCATGAAAATGGCCAATTTACTCACTCTGAGTTCTCAAAAAGGGTTTCTTCACCCCGGGAAGTGAAATAAATACCATTTGGAGGCATTTAATGTTCGAGCAAAAACGGCTGATTTTCGACAAAAGAGATAACACCTCCCCATTACGTCATGCTTTAGAAATGTGGAAAATGGTCCGTTTTCAAATGTTTTATTTTTGAACGTCAGTTCACATTTGTAGGTGGATCATCAGTGTTAGAGCTAAAATTAGCATGTTTAAAGTGATTTTCATGCTTCCAGGGGCTCGGGAAGTTAATTAAATACCATTTGGAGGCATTTAATGTTCGAGCAAAAACGGCTGATTTTCGACAAAAGAGATAACACCCCCCCATTACGTCATGCTTCAGAAATGTGGAAAATGGTCCGTTTTCAAATGTTTTATTTTTGAACGTCAGTTCACATTTGTAGGTGGATCATAAGTGTTAGAGCTAAAATTAGCATGTTTAAAGTGATTTTCATGCTTCCAGGGGCTCGGGAAGTGAAATAAATACCATTTGGAGGCATTTAATGTTCGAGCAAAAACGGCTGATTTTCGACAAAAGAGATAACACCCCCCCATTACGTCATGCTTCAGAAATGTGGAAAATGGTCCGTT
This sequence comes from Lissotriton vulgaris, assembly GCF_964263255.1. NCBI lineage: Eukaryota > Metazoa > Chordata > Amphibia > Caudata > Salamandridae > Lissotriton > Lissotriton vulgaris. Next base: position 316,906 of record NW_028248118.1, on the reverse strand, counting down.
TTCAAATGTTTTATTTTTGAACGTCAGTTCACATTTGTAGGTGGATCATCAGTGTTAGAGCTAAAATTAGCATGTTTAAAGTGATTTTCATGCTTCCAGGGGCTCGGGAAGTTAATTAAATACCATTTGGAGGCATTTAATGTTCGAGCAAAAACGGCTGATTTTCGACAAAAGAGATAACACCCCCCCATTACGTCATGCTTCAGAAATGTGGAAAATGGTCCGTTTTCAAATGTTTTATTTTTGAACGTCAGTTCACATTTGTAGGTGGATCATCAGTGTTAGAGCTAAAATTAGCATGTTTAAAGTGATTTTCATGCTTCCAGGGCCCCAAAACACAAGATTAATGGAATGGTTAAAAGTGCATGAAAATGGCCAATTTACTCACTCTGAGTTCTCAAAAAGGGTTTCTTCACCCCGGGAAGTTAATTAAATACCATTTGGAGGCATTTAATGTTCGAGCAAAAACGGCTGATTTTCGACAAAAGAGATAACACCCCCCCATTACGTCATGCTTCAGAAATGTGGAAAATGGTCCGTTTTCAAATGTTTTATTTTTGAACGTCAGTTCACATTTGTAGGTGGATCATCAGTGTTAGAGCTAAAATTAGCATGTTTAAAGTGATTTTCATGCTTCCAGGGGCTCGGGAAGTGAAATAAATACCATTTGGAGGCATTTAATGTTCGAGCAAAAACGGCTGATTATCGACAAAAGAGATAACACCCCCCCATTACGTCATGCTTCAGAAATGTGGAAAATGGTCCGTTTTCAAATGTTTTATTTTTGAACGTCAGTTCACATTTGTAGGTGGATCATCAGTGTTAGAGCTAAAATTAGCATGTTTAAAGTGATTTTCATGCTTCCAGGGGCCCAAAACACAAGATTTATGGAATGGTTAAAAGTGCATGAAAATGGCCAATTTACTCACTCTGAGTTCTCAAAAAGGGTTTCTTCACCCCGGGAAGTGAAATAAATACCATTTGGAGGCATTTAATGTTCGAGCAAAAACGGCTGATTTTCGACAAAAGAGATAACACCCCCCCATTACGTCATGCTTCAGAAATGTGGAAAATGGTCCGTTTTCAAATGTTTTATTTTTGAACGTCAGTTCACATTTGTAGGTGGATCATCAGTGTTAGAGCTAAAATTAGCATGTTTAAAGTGATTTTCATGCTTCCAGGGGCTCGGGAAGTGAAATAAATACCATTTGGAGGCATTTAATGTTCGAGCAAAAACGGCTGATTTTCGACAAAAGAGATAACACCCCCCCATTACGTCATGCTTCAGAAATCTGGAAAATGGTCCGTTTTCAAATGTTTTATTTTTGAACGTCAGTTCACATTTGTAGGTGGATCATCAGTGTTAGAGCTAAAATTAGCATGTTTAAAGTGATTTTCATGCTTCCAGGGGCTCGGGAAGTTAATTAAATACCATTTGGAGGCATTTAATGTTCGAGCAAAAACGGCTGATTTTCGACAAAAGAGATAACACCCCCCCATTACGTCATGCTTCAGAAATGTGGAAAATGGTCCGTTTTCAAATGTTTTATTTTTGAACGTCAGTTCACATTTGTAGGTGGATCATCAGTGTTAGAGCTAAAATTAGCATGTTTAAAGTGATTTTCATGCTTCCAGGGGCTCGGGAAGTTAATTAAATACCATTTGGAGGCATTTAATGTTCGAGCAAAAACGGCTGATTTTCGACAAAAGAGATAACACCCCCCCATTACGTCATGCTTCAGAAATGTGGAAAATGGTCCGTTTTCAAATGTTTTATTTTTGAACGTCAGTTCACATTTGTAGGTGGATCATCAGTGTTAGAGCTAAAATTAGAATGTTTAAAGTGATTTTCATGCTTCCAGGGGCCCAAAACACAAGATTTATGGAATGGTTAAAAGTGCATGAAAATGGCCAATTTACTCACTCTGAGTTCTCAAAAAGGGTTTCTTCACCCCGGGAAGTTAATTAAATACCATTTGGAGGCATTTAATGTTCGAGCAAAAACGGCTGATTTTCGACAAAAGAGATAACACCCCCCCATTACGTCATGCTTCAGAAATGTGGAAAATGGTCCGTTTTCAAATGTTTTATTTTTGAACGTCAGTTCACATTTGTAGGTGGATCATCAGTGTTAGAGCTAAAATTAGCATGTTTAAAGTGATTTTCATGCTTCCAGGGGCTCGGGAAGTGAAATAAATACCATTTGGAGGCATTTAATTTTCGAGCAAAAACGGCTGATTTTCGACAAAAGAGATAACACCCCCCCATTACGTCATGCTTCAGAAATGTGGAAAATGGTCAGTTTTCAAATGTTTTATTTTTGAACGTCAGTTCACATTTGTAGGTGGATCATCAGTGTTAGAGCTAAAATTAGCATGTTTAAAGTGATTTTCATGCTTCCAGGGGCTCGGGAAGTTAATTAAATACCATTTGGAGGCATTTAATGTTCGAGCAAAAACGGCTGATTTTCGACAAAAGAGATAACACCCCCCCATTACGTCATGCTTCAGAAATGTGGAAAATGGTCCGTTTTCAAATGTTTTATTTTTGAACGTCAGTTCACATTTGTAGGTGGATCATCAGTGTTAGAGCTAAAATTAGCATGTTTAAAGTGATTTTCATGCTTCCAGGGGCCCAAAACACAAGATTTATGGAATGGTTAAAAGTGCATGAAAATGGCCAATTTACTCACTCTGAGTTCTCAAAAAGGGTTTCTTCACCCCGGGAAGTTAATTAAATACCATTTGGAGGCATTTAATGTTCGAGCAAAAACGGCTGATTTTCGACAAAAGAGATAACACCCCCCCATTACGTCATGCTTCAGAAATGTGGAAAATGGTCCGTTTTCAAATGTTTTATTTTTGAACGTCAGTTCACATTTGTAGGTGGATCATCAGTGTTAGAGCTAAAATTAGCATGTTTAAAGTGATTTTCATGCTTCCAGGGGCTCGGGAAGTTAATTAAATACCATTTGGAGGCATTTAATGTTCGAGCAAAAACGGCTGATTTTCGACAAAAGAGATAACACCCCCCCATTACGTCATGCTTCAGAAATGTGGAAAATGGTCCGTTTTCAAATGTTTTATTTTTGAACGTCAGTTCACATTTGTAGGTGGATCATCAGTGTTAGAGCTAAAATTAGCATGTTTAAAGTGATTTTCATGCTTCCAGGGGCCCAAAACACAAGATTTATGGAATGGTTAAAAGTGCATGAAAATGGCCAATTTACTCACTCTGAGTTCTCAAAAAGGGTTTCTTCACCCCGGGAAGTGAAATAAATACCATTTGGAGGCATTTAATGTTCGAGCAAAAACGGCTGATTTTCGACAAAAGAGATAACACCCCCCCATTACGTCATGCTTCAGAAATGTGGAAAATGGTCCGTTTTCAAATGTTTTATTTTTGAACGTCAGTTCACATTTGTAGGTGGATCATCAGTGTTAGAGCTAAAATTAGCATGTTTAAAGTGATTTTCATGCTTCCAGGGGCTCGGGAAGTTAATTAAATACCATTTGGAGGCATTTAATGTTCGAGCAAAAACGGCTGATTTTCGACAAAAGAGATAACACCCCCCCATTACGTCATGCTTCAGAAATGTGGAAAATGGTCCGTTTTCAAATGTTTTATTTTTGAACGTCAGTTCACATTTGTAGGTGGATCATCAGTGTTAGAGCTAAAATTAGCATGTTTAAAGTGATTTTCATGCTTCCAGGGGCTCGGGAAGTGAAATAAATACCATTTGGAGGCATTTAATGTTCGAGCAAAAACGGCTGATTTTCGACAAAAGAGATAACACCCCCCCATTACGTCATGCTTCAGAAATGTGGAAAATGGTCCGTTTTCAAATGTTTTATTTTTGAACGTCAGTTCACATTTGTAGGTGGATCGTCAGTGTTAGAGCTAAAATTAGCATGTTTAAAGTGATTTTCATGCTTCCAGGGGCTCGGGAAGTGAAATAAATACCATTTGGAGGCATTTAATGTTCGAGCAAAAACGGCTGATTTTCGACAAAAGAGATAACACCCCCCCATTACGTCATGCTTCAGAAATGTGGAAAATGGTCCGTTTTCAAATGTTTTATTTTTGAACGTCAGTTCACATTTGTAGGTGGATCATCAGTGTTAGAGCTAAAATTAGCATGTTTAAAGTGATTTTCATGCTTCCAGGGGCTCGGGAAGTGAAATAAATACCATTTGGAGGCATTTAATGTTCGAGCAAAAACGGCTGATTTTCGACAAAAGAGATAACACCCCCCCATTACGTCATGCTTCAGAAATGTGGAAAATGGTCCGTTTTCAAATGTTTTATTTTTGAACGTCAGTTCACATTTGTAGGTGGATCATCAGTGTTAGAGTTAAAATTAGCATGTTTAAAGTGATTTTCATGCTTCCAGGGGCCCAAAACACAAGATTTATGGAATGGTTAAAAGTGCATGAAAATGGCCAATTTACTCACTCTGAGTTCTCAAAAAGGGTTTCTTCACCCCGGGAAGTTAATTAAATACCATTTGGAGGCATTTAATGTTCGAGCAAAAACGGCTGATTTTCGACAAAAGAGATAACACCCCCCCATTACGTCATGCTTCAGAAATGTGGAAAATGGTCCGTTTTCAAATGTTTTATTTTTGAACGTCAGTTCACATTTGTAGGTGGATCATCAGTGTTAGAGCTAAAATTAGCATGTTTAAAGTGATTTTCATGCTTCCAGGGGCTCGGGAAGTTAATTAAATACCATTTGGAGGCATTTAATGTTCGAGCAAAAACGGCTGATTTTCGACAAAAGAGATAACACCCCCCCATTACGTCATGCTTCAGAAATGTGGAAAATGGTCCGTTTTCAAATGTTTTATTTTTGAACGTCAGTTCACATTTGTAGGTGGATCATCAGTGTTAGAGCTAAAATTAGCATGTTTAAAGTGATTTTCATGCTTCCAGGGGCCCAAAACACAAGATTTATGGAATGGTTAAAAGTGCATGAAAATGGCCAATTTACTCACTCTGAGTTCTCAAAAAGGGTTTCTTCACCCCGGGAAGTTAATTAAATACCATTTGGAGGCATTTAATGTTCGAGCAAAAACGGCTGATTTTCGACAAAAGAGATAACACCCCCCCATTACGTCATGCTTCAGAAATGTGGAAAATGGTCCGTTTTCAAATGTTTTATTTTTGAACGTCAGTTCACATTTGTAGGTGGATCATCAGTGTTAGAGCTAAAATTAGCATGTTTAAAGTGATTTTCATGCTTCCAGGGGCTCGGGAAGTTAATTAAATACCATTTGGAGGCATTTAATGTTCGAGCAAAAACGGCTGATTTTCGACAAAAGAGATAACACCCCCCCATTACGTCATGCTTCAGAAATGTGGAAAATGGTCCGTTTTCAAATGTTTTATTTTTGAACGTCAGTTCACATTTGTAGGTGGATCATCAGTGTTAGAGCTAAAATTAGCATGTTTAAAGTGATTTTCATGCTTCCAGGGGCCCAAAACACAAGATTTATGGAATGGTTAAAAGTGCATGAAAATGGCCAATTTACTCACTCTGAGTTCTCAAAAAGGGTTTCTTCACCCCGGGAAGTGAAATAAATACCATTTGGAGGCATTTAATGTTCGAGCAAAAACGGCTGATTTTCGACAAAAGAGATAACACCCCCCCATTACGTCATGCTTCAGAAATGTGGAAAATGGTCCGTTTTCAAATGTTTTATTTTTGAACGTCAGTTCACATTTGTAGGTGGATCATCAGTGTTAGAGCTAAAATTAGCATGTTTAAAGTGATTTTCATGCTTCCAGGGGCTCGGGAAGTTAATTAAATACCATTTGGATGCATTTAATGTTCGAGCAAAAACGGCTGATTTTCGACAAAAGAGATAACACCCCCCCCATTACGTCATGCTTCAGAAATGTGGAAAATGGTCCGATTTCAAATGTTTTATTTTTGAACGTCAGTTCACATTTGTAGGTGGATCATCAGTGTTAGAGCTAAAATTAGCATGTTTAAAGTGATTTTCATGCTTCCAGGGACACAAAACACAAGATTTATGGAATGGTTAAAAGTGCATGAAAATGGCCAATTTACTCACTCTGAGTTCTCAAAAAGGGTTTCTTCACCCCGGGAAGTTAATTAAATACCATTTGGAGGCATTTAATGTTCGAGCAAAAACGGCTGATTTTCGACAAAAGAGATAACACCCCCCCATTACGTCATGCTTCAGAAATGTGGAAAATGGTCCGTTTTCAAATGTTTTATTTTTGAACGTCAGTTCACATTTGTAGGTGGATCATCAGTGTTAGAGCTAAAATTAGCATGTTTAAAGTGATGTTCATGCTTCCAGGGACTCGGGAAGTTAATTAAATACCATTTGGAGGCATTTAATGTTCGAGCAAAAACGGCTGATTTTCGACAAAAGAGATAACACCCCCCCATTACGTCATGCTTCAGAAATGTGGAAAATGGTCCGTTTTCAAATGTTTTATTTTTGAACGTCAGTTCACATTTGTAGGTGGATCATCAGTGTTAGAGCTAAAATTAGCATGTTTAAAGTGATTTTCATGCTTCCAGGGGCCCAAAACACAAGATTTATGGAATGGTTAAAAGTGCATGAAAATGGCCAATTTACTCACTCTGAGTTCTCAAAAAGGGTTTCTTCACCCCGGGAAGTTAATTAAATACCATTTGGAGGCATTTAATGTTCGAGCAAAAACGGCTGATTTTCGACAAAAGAGATAACACCCCCCCATTACGTCATGCTTCAGAAATGTGGAAAATGGTCCGTTTTCAAATGTTTTATTTTTGAACGTCAGTTCACATTTGTAGGTGGATCATCAGTGTTAGAGCTAAAATTAGCATGTTTAAAGTGATTTTCATGCTTCCAGGGGCTCTGGAAGTTAATTAAATACCATTTGGAGGCATTTAATGTTCGAGCAAAAACGGCCGATTTTCGACAAAAGAGATAACACCCCCCCATTACGTCATGCTTCAGAAATGTGGAAAATGGTCCGTTTTCAAATGTTTTATTTTTGAACGTCAGTTCACATTTGTAGGTGGATCATCAGTGTTAGAGCTAAAATTAGCATGTTTAAAGTGATTTTCATGCTTCCAGGGGCCCAAAACACAAGATTTATGGAATGGTTAAAAGTGCATGAAAATGGCCAATTTACTCACTCTGAGTTCTCAAAAAGGGTTTCTTCACCCCGGGAAGTGAAATAAATACCATTTGGAGGCATTTAATGTTCGAGCAAAAACGGCTGATTTTCGACAAAAGAGATAACACCCCCCCATTACGTCATGCTTCAGAAATGTGGAAAATGGTCCGTTTTCAAATGTTTTATTTTTGAACGTCAGTTCACATTTGTAGGTGGATCATCAGTGTTAGAGCTAAAATTAGCATGTTTAAAGTGATTTTCATGCTTCCAGGGGCCCAAAACACAAGATTTATGGAATGGTTAAAAGTGCATGAAAATGGCCAATTTACTCACTCTGAGTTCTCAAAAAGGGTTTCTTCACCCCGGGAAGTGAAATAAATACCATTTGGAGGCATTTAATGTTCGAGCAAAAACGGCTGATTTTCGACAAAAGAGATAACACCCCCCATTACGTCATGCTTCAGAAATGTGGAAAATGGTCCGTTTTCAAATGTTTTATTTTTGAACGTCAGTTCACATTTGTAGGTGGATCATCAGTGTTAGAGCTAAAATTAGCATGTTTAAAGTGATTTTCATGCTTCCAGGGGCTCGGGAAGTTAATTAAATACCATTTGGAGGCATTTAATGTTCGAGCAAAAACGGCTGATTTTCGACAAAAGAGATAACACCCCCCCATTACGTCATGCTTCAGAAATGTGGAAAATGGTCCGTTTTCAAATGTTTTATTTTTGAACGTCAGTTCACATTTGTAGGTGGATCATCAGTGTTAGAGCTAAAATTAGCATGTTTAAAGTGATTTTCATGCTTCCAGGGGCTCGGGAAGTGAAATAAATACCATTTGGAGGCATTTAATGTTCGAGCAAAAACGGCTGATTTTCGACAAAAGAGATAACACCCCCCCATTACGTCATGCTTCAGAAATGTGGAAAATGGTCCATTTTCAAATGTTTTATTTTTGAATGTCAGTTCACATTTGTAGGTGGATCATCAGTGTTAGAGCTAAAATTAGCATGTTTAAAGTGATTTTCATGCTTCCAGGGGCTCGGGAAGTTAATTAAATACCATTTGGAGGCATTTAATGTTCGAGCAAAAACGGCTGATTTTCGACAAAAGAGATAACACCCCCCCATTACGTCATGCTTCAGAAATGTGGAAAATGGTCCGTTTTCAAATGTTTTATTTTTGAACGTCAGTTCACATTTGTAGGTGGATCATCAGTGTTAGAGCTAAAATTAGCATGTTTAAAGTGATTTTCATGCTTCCAGGGGCCCAAAACACAAGATTAATGGAATGGTTAAAAGTGCATGAAAATGGCCAATTTACTCACTCTGAGTTCTCAAAAAGGGTTTCTTCACCCCGGGAAGTTAATTAAATACCATTTGGAGGCATTTAATGTTCGAGCAAAAACGGCTGATTTTCGACAAAAGAGATAACACCCCCCCATTACGTCATGCTTCAGAAATGTGGAAAATGGTCCGTTTTCAAATGTTTTATTTTTGAACGTCAGTTCACATTTTTAGGTGGATCATCAGTGTTAGAGCTAAAATTAGCATGTTTAAAGTGATTTTCATGCTTCCAGGGGCTCGGGAAGTGAAATAAATACCATTTGGAGGCATTTAATGTTCGAGCAAAAACGGCTGATTTTCGACAAAAGAGATAACACCCCCCCATTACGTCATGCTTCAGAAATGTGGAAAATGGTCCGTTTTCAAATGTTTTATTTTTGAACGTCAGTTCACATTTGTAGGTGGATCATCAGTGTTAGAGCTAAAATTAGCATGTTTAAAGTGATTTTCATGCTTCCAGGGGCTCGGGAAGTTAATTAAATACCATTTGGAGGCATTTAATGTTCGAGCAAAAACGGCTGATTTTCGACAAAAGAGATAACACCCCCCCCCATTACGTCATGCTTCAGAAATGTGGAAAATGGTCAGTTTTCAAATGTTTTATTTTTGAACGTCAGTTCACATTTGTAGGTGGATCATCAGTGTTAGAGCTAAAATTAGCATGTTTAAAGTGATTTTCATGCTTCCAGGGGCCCAAAACACAAGATTAATGGAATGGTTAAAAGTGCATGAAAATGGCCAATTTACTCACTCTGAGTTCTCAAAAAGGGTTTCTTCACCCCGGGAAGTTAATTAAATACCATTTGGAGGCATTTAATGTTCGAGCAAAAACGGCTGATTTTCGACAAAAGAGATAACACCCCCCCATTACGTCATGCTTCAGAAATGTGGAAAATGGTCCGTTTTCAAATGTTTTATTTTTGAACGTCAGTTCACATTTGTAGGTGGATCATCAGTGTTAGAGCTAAAATTAGCATGTTTAAAGTGATTTTCATGCTTCCAGGGGCTCGGGAAGTTAATTAAATACCATTTGGAGGCATTTAATGTTCGAGCAAAAACGGCTGATTTTCGACAAAAGAGATAACACCCCCCCATTACGTCATGCTTCAGAAATGTGGAAAATGGTCCGTTTTCAAATGTTTTATTTTTGAACGTCAGTTCACATTTGTAGGTGGATCATCAGTGTTAGAGCTAAAATTAGCATGTTTAAAGTGATTTTCATGCTTCCAGGGGCCCAAAACACAAGATTAATGGAATGGTTAAAAGTGCATGAAAATGGCCAATTTACTCACTCTGAGTTCTCAAAAAGGGTTTCTTCACCCCGGGAAGTGAAATAAATACCATTTGGAGGCATTTAATGTTCGAGAAAAAACGGCTGATTTTCGACAAAAGAGATAACACCCCCCCATTACGTCATGCTTCAGAAATGTGGAAAATGGTCCGTTTTCAAATGTTTTATTTTTGAACGTCAGTTCACATTTGTAGGTGGATCATCAGTGTTAGAGCTAAAATTAGCATGTTTAAAGTGATTTTCATGCTTCCAGGGGCTCGGGAAGTTAATTAAATACCATTTGGAGGCATTTAATGTTCGAGCAAAAACGGCTGATTTTCGACAAAAGAGATAACACCCCCCCCATTACGTCATGCTTCAGAAATGTGGAAAATGGTCCGTTTTCAAATGTTTTATTTTTGAACGTCAGTTCACATTTGTAGGTGGATCATCAGTGTTAGAGCTAAAATTAGCATGTTTAAAGTGATTTTCATGCTTCCAGGGGCCCAAAACACAAGATTAATGGAATGGTTAAAAGTGCATGAAAATGGCCAATTTACTCACTCTGAGTTCTCAAAAAGGGTTTCTTCACCCCGGGAAGTTAATTAAATACCATTTGGAGGCATTTAATGTTCGAGCAAAAACGGCTGATTTTCGACAAAAGAGATAACACCCCCCCATTACGTCATGCTTCAGAAATGTGGAAAATGGTCCGTTTTCAAATGTTTTATTTTTGAACGTCAGTTCACATTTGTAGGTGGATCATCAGTGTTAGAGCTAAAATTAGCATGTTTAAAGTGATTTTCATGCTTCCAGGGGCTCGGGAAGTTAATTAAATACCATTTGGAGGCATTTAATGTTCGAGCAAAAACGGCTGATTTTCGACAAAAGAGATAACACCCCCCCATTACGTCATACTTCAGAAATGTGGAAAATGGTCCGTTTTCAAATGTTTTATTTTTGAACGTCAGTTCACATTTGTAGGTGGATCATCAGTGTTAGAGCTAAAATTAGCATGTTTAAAGTGATTTTCATGCTTCCAGGGGCTCGGTAAGTTAATTAAATACATTTGGAGGCATTTAATGTTCGAGCAAAAACGGCTGATTTTCGACAAAAGAGATAACACCCCCCCATTACGTCATGCTTCAGAAATGTGGAAAATGGTCCGTTTTCAAATGTTTTATTTTTGAACGTCAGTTCACATTTGTAGGTGGATCATCAGTGTTAGAGCTAAAATTAGCATGTTTAAAGTGATTTTCATGCTTCCAGGGGCCCAAAACACAAGATTAATGGAATGGTTAAAAGTGCATGAAAATGGCCAATTTACTCACTCTGAGTTCTCAAAAAGGGTTTCTTCACCCCGGGAAGTGAAATAAATACCATTTGGAGGCATTTAATGTTCGAGCAAAAACGGCTGATTTTCGACAAAAGAGATAACACCTCCCCATTACGTCATGCTTTAGAAATGTGGAAAATGGTCCGTTTTCAAATGTTTTATTTTTGAACGTCAGTTCACATTTGTAGGTGGATCATCAGTGTTAGAGCTAAAATTAGCATGTTTAAAGTGATTTTCATGCTTCCAGGGGCTCGGGAAGTTAATTAAATACCATTTGGAGGCATTTAATGTTCGAGCAAAAACGGCTGATTTTCGACAAAAGAGATAACACCCCCCCCCCCATTACGTCATGCTTCAGAAATGTGGAAAATGGTCCGTTTTCAAATGTTTTATTTTTGAACGTCAGTTCACATTTGTAGGTGGATCATCAGTGTTAGAGCTAAAATTAGCATGTTTAAAGTGATTTTCATGCTTCCAGGGGCTCGGGAAGTTAATTAAATACCATTTGGAGGCATTTAATGTTCGAGCAAAAACGGCTGATTTTCGACAAAAGAGATAACACCCCCCCATTACGTCATGCTTCAGAAATGTGGAAAATGGTCCGTTTTCAAATGTTTTATTTTTGAACGTCAGTTCACATTTGTAGGTGGATCATAAGTGTTAGAGCTAAAATTAGCATGTTTAAAGTGATTTTCATGCTTCCAGGGGCTCGGGAAGTGAAATAAATACCATTTGGAGGCATTTAATGTTCGAGCAAAAACGGCTGATTTTCGACAAAAGAGATAACACCCCCCCATTACGTCATGCTTCAGAAATGTGGAAAATGGTCCGTTTTCAAATGTTTTATTTTTGAACGTCAGTTCACATTTGTAGGTGGATCATCAGTGTTAGAGCTAAAATTAGCATGTTTAAAGTGATTTTCATGCTTCCAGGGGCTCGGGAAGTTAATTAAATACCATTTGGAGGCATTTAATGTTCGAGCAAAAACGGCTGATTTTCGACAAAAGAGATAACACCCCCCCATTACGTCATGCTTCAGAAATGTGGAAAATGGTCCGTTTTCAAATGTTTTATTTTTGAACGTCAGTTCACATTTGTAGGTGGATCATCAGTGTTAGAGCTAAAATTAGCATGTTTAAAGTGATTTTCATGCTTCCAGGGCCCCAAAACACAAGATTAATGGAATGGTTAAAAGTGCATGAAAATGGCCAATTTACTCACTCTGAGTTCTCAAAAAGGGTTTCTTCACCCCGGGAAGTTAATTAAATACCATTTGGAGGCATTTAATGTTCGAGCAAAAACGGCTGATTTTCGACAAAAGAGATAACACCCCCCCATTACGTCATGCTTCAGAAATGTGGAAAATGGTCCGTTTTCAAATGTTTTATTTTTGAACGTCAGTTCACATTTGTAGGTGGATCATCAGTGTTAGAGCTAAAATTAGCATGTTTAAAGTGATTTTCATGCTTCCAGGGGCTCGGGAAGTGAAATAAATACCATTTGGAGGCATTTAATGTTCGAGCAAAAACGGCTGATTTTCGACAAAAGAGATAACACCCCCCCATTACGTCATGCTTCAGAAATGTGGAAAATGGTCCGTTTTCAAATGTTTTATTTTTGAACGTCAGTTCACATTTGTAGGTGGATCATCAGTGTTAGAGCTAAAATTAGCATGTTTAAAGTGATTTTCATGCTTCCAGGGGCCCAAAACACAAGATTTATGGAATGGTTAAAAGTGCATGAAAATGGCCAATTTACTCACTCTGAGTTCTCAAAAAGGGTTTCTTCACCCCGGGAAGTGAAATAAATACCATTTGGAGGCATTTAATGTTCGAGCAAAAACGGCTGATTTTCGACAAAAGAGATAACACCCCCCCATTACGTCATGCTTCAGAAATGTGGAAAATGGTCCGTTTTCAAATGTTTTATTTTTGAACGTCAGTTCACATTTGTAGGTGGATCATCAGTGTTAGAGCTAAAATTAGCATGTTTAAAGTGATTTTCATGCTTCCAGGGGCTCGGGAAGTGAAATAAATACCATTTGGAGGCATTTAATGTTCGAGCAAAAACGGCTGATTTTCGACAAAAGAGATAACACCCCCCCATTACGTCATGCTTCAGAAATCTGGAAAATGGTCCGTTTTCAAATGTTTTATTTTTGAACGTCAGTTCACATTTGTAGGTGGATCATCAGTGTTAGAGCTAAAATTAGCATGTTTAAAGTGATTTTCATGCTTCCAGGGGCTCGGGAAGTTAATTAAATACCATTTGGAGGCATTTAATGTTCGAGCAAAAACGGCTGATTTTCGACAAAAGAGATAACACCCCCCCATTACGTCATGCTTCAGAAATGTGGAAAATGGTCCGTTTTCAAATGTTTTATTTTTGAACGTCAGTTCACATTTGTAGGTGGATCATCAGTGTTAGAGCTAAAATTAGCATGTTTAAAGTGATTTTCATGCTTCCAGGGGCTCGGGAAGTTAATTAAATACCATTTGGAGGCATTTAATGTTCGAGCAAAAACGGCTGATTTTCGACAAAAGAGATAACACCCCCCCATTACGTCATGCTTCAGAAATGTGGAAAATGGTCCGTTTTCAAATGTTTTATTTTTGAACGTCAGTTCACATTTGTAGGTGGATCATCAGTGTTAGAGCTAAAATTAGAATGTTTAAAGTGATTTTCATGCTTCCAGGGGCCCAAAACACAAGATTTATGGAATGGTTAAAAGTGCATGAAAATGGCCAATTTACTCACTCTGAGTTCTCAAAAAGGGTTTCTTCACCCCGGGAAGTTAATTAAATACCATTTGGAGGCATTTAATGTTCGAGCAAAAACGGCTGATTTTCGACAAAAGAGATAACACCCCCCCATTACGTCATGCTTCAGAAATGTGGAAAATGGTCCGTTTTCAAATGTTTTATTTTTGAACGTCAGTTCACATTTGTAGGTGGATCATCAGTGTTAGAGCTAAAATTAGCATGTTTAAAGTGATTTTCATGCTTCCAGGGGCTCGGGAAGTGAAATAAATACCATTTGGAGGCATTTAATGTTCGAGCAAAAACGGCTGATTTTCGACAAAAGAGATAACACCCCCCCATTACGTCATGCTTCAGAAATGTGGAAAATGGTCCGTTTTCAAATGTTTTATTTTTGAACGTCAGTTCACATTTGTAGGTGGATCATCAGTGTTAGAGCTAAAATTAGCATGTTTAAAGTGATTTTCATGCTTCCAGGGGCTCGGGAAGTGAAATAAATACCATTTGGAGGCATTTAATGTTCGAGCAAAAACGGCTGATTTTCGACAAAAGAGATAACACCCCCCCATTACGTCATGCTTCAGAAATGTGGAAAATGGTCCGTTTTCAAATGTTTTATTTTTGAACGTCAGTTCACATTTGTAGGTGGATCATCAGTGTTAGAGCTAAAATTAGCATGTTTAAAGTGATTTTCATGCTTCCAGGGGCTCGGGAAGTTAATTAAATACCATTTGGAGGCATTTAATGTTCGAGCAAAAACGTCTGATTTTCGACAAAAGAGATAACACCCCCCCATTACGTCATGCTTCAGAAATGTGGAAAATGGTCCGTTTTCAAATGTTTTATTTTTGAACGTCAGTTCACATTTGTAGGTGGATCATCAGTGTTAGAGCTAAAATTAGCATGTTTAAAGTGATTTTCATGCTTCCAGGGGCCCAAAACACAAGATTTATGGAATGGTTAAAAGTGCATGAAAATGGCCAATTTACTCACTCTGAGTTCTCAAAAAGGGTTTCTTCACCCCGGGAAGTGAAATAAATACCATTTGGAGGCATTTAATGTTCGAGCAAAAACGGCTGATTTTCGACAAAAGAGATAACACCCCCCCATTACGTCATGCTTCAGAAATGTGGAAAATGGTCCGTTTTCAAATGTTTTATTTTTGAA
Source organism: Lissotriton vulgaris (assembly GCF_964263255.1). Taxonomy (NCBI): domain Eukaryota; kingdom Metazoa; phylum Chordata; class Amphibia; order Caudata; family Salamandridae; genus Lissotriton; species Lissotriton vulgaris. The sequence continues at coordinate 301,886 of NW_028248118.1, read as the reverse complement.
CGTCAGTTCACATTTGTAGGTGGATCATCAGTGTTAGAGCTAAAATTAGCATGTTTAAAGTGATTTTCATGCTTCCAGGGGCTCGGGAAGTTAATTAAATACCATTTGGAGGCATTTAATGTTCGAGCAAAAACGGCTGAATTTCGACAAAAGAGATAACACCCCCCCATTACGTCATGCTTCAGAAATGTGGAAAATGGTCCGTTTTCCAATGTTTTATTTTTGAACGTCAGTTCACATTTGTAGGTGGATCATCAGTGTTAGAGCTAAAATTAGCATGTTTAAAAGTGATTTTCATGCTTCCAGGGGCTCTGGAAGTGAAATAAATACCATTTGGAGGCATTTAATGTTCGAGCAAAAACGGCTGATTTTCGACAAAAGAGATAACACCCCCCCATTACGTCATGCTTCAGAAATGTGGAAAATGGTCCGTTTTCAAATGTTTTATTTTTGAACGTCAGTTCACATTTGTAGGTGGATCATCAGTGTTAGAGCTAAAATTAGCATGTTTAAAGTGATTTTCATGCTTCCAGGGGCCCAAAACACAAGATTTATGGAATGGTTAAAAGTGCATGAAAATGGCCAATTTACTCACTCTGAGTTCTCAAAAAGGGTTTCTTCACCCCGGGAAGTGAAATAAATACCATTTGGAGGCATTTAATGTTCGAGCAAAAACGGCTGATTTTCGACAAAAGAGATAACACCCCCCCATTACGTCATGCTTCAGAAATGTGGAAAATGGTCCGTTTTCAAATGTTTTATTTTTGAATGTCAGTTCACATTTGTAGGTGGATCATCAGTGTTAGAGCTAAAATTAGCATGTTTAAAGTGATTTTCATGCTTCCAGGGGCCCAAAACACAAGATTTATGGAATGGTTAAAAGTGCATGAAAATGGCCAATTTACTCACTCTGAGTTCTCAAAAAGGGTTTCTTCACCCCGGGAAGTTAATTAAATACCATTTGGAGGCATTTAATGTTCGAGCAAAAACGGCTGATTTTCGACAAAAGAGATAACACCCCCCCATTACGTCATGCTTCAGAAATGTGGAAAATGGTCCGTTTTCAAATGTTTTATTTTTGAACGTCAGTTCACATTTGTAGGTGGATCATCAGTGTTAGAGCTAAAATTAGCATGTTTAAAGTGATTTTCATGCTTCCAGGGGCCCAAAACACAAGATTTATGGAATGGTTAAAAGTGCATGAAAATGGCCAATTTACTCACTCTGAGTTCTCAAAAAGGGTTTCTTCACCCCGGGAAGTGAAATAAATACCATTTGGAGGCATTTAATGTTCGAGCAAAAACGGCTGATTTTCGACAAAAGAGATAACACCCCCCCATTACGTCATGCTTCAGAAATGTGGAAAATGGTCCGTTTTCAAATGTTTTATTTTTGAACGTCAGTTCACATTTGTAGGTGGATCATCAGTGTTAGAGCTAAAATTAGCATGTTTAAAGTGATTTTCATGCTTCCAGGGGCTCGGGAAGTTAATTAAATACCATTTGGAGGCATTTAATGTTCGAGCAAAAACGGCTGAATTTCGACAAAAGAGATAACACCCCCCCATTACGTCATGCTTCAGAAATGTGGAAAATGGTCCGTTTTCCAATGTTTTATTTTTGAACGTCAGTTCACATTTGTAGGTGGATCATCAGTGTTAGAGCTAAAATTAGCATGTTTAAAAGTGATTTTCATGCTTCCAGGGGCTCTGGAAGTGAAATAAATACCATTTGGAGGCATTTAATGTTCGAGCAAAAACGGCTGATTTTCGACAAAAGAGATAACACCCCCCCATTACGTCATGCTTCAGAAATGTGGAAAATGGTCCGTTTTCAAATGTTTTATTTTTGAACGTCAGTTCACATTTGTAGGTGGATCATCAGTGTTAGAGCTAAAATTAGCATGTTTAAAGTGATTTTCATGCTTCCAGGGGCCCAAAACACAAGATTTATGGAATGGTTAACAGTGCATGAAAATGGCCAATTTACTCACTCTGAGTTCTCAAAAAGGGTTTCTTCACCCCGGGAAGTGAAATAAATACCATTTGGAGGCATTTAATGTTCGAGCAAAAACGGCTGATTTTCGACAAAAGAGATAACACCCCCCCATTACGTCATGCTTCAGAAATGTGGAAAATGGTCCGTTTTCAAATGTTTTATTTTTGAATGTCAGTTCACATTTGTAGGTGGATCATCAGTGTTAGAGCTAAAATTAGCATGTTTAAAGTGATTTTCATGCTTCCAGGGGCCCAAAACACAAGATTTATGGAATGGTTAAAAGTGCATGAAAATGGCCAATTTACTCACTCTGAGTTCTCAAAAAGGGTTTCTTCACCCCGGGAAGTTAATTAAATACCATTTGGAGGCATTTAATGTTCGAGCAAAAACGGCTGATTTTCGACAAAAGAGATAACACCCCCCCATTACGTCATGCTTCAGAAATGTGGAAAATGGTCCGTTTTCAAATGTTTTATTTTTGAACGTCAGTTCACATTTGTAGGTGGATCATCAGTGTTAGAGCTAAAATTAGCATGTTTAAAGTGATTTTCATGCTTCCAGGGGCTCGGGAAGTTAATTAAATACCATTTGGAGGCATTTAATGTTCGAGCAAAAACGGCTGATTTTCGACAAAAGAGATAACACCCCCCCATTACGTCATGCTTCAGAAATGTGGAAAATGGTCCGTTTTCAAATGTTTTATTTTTGAACGTCAGTTCACATTTGTAGGTGGATCATCAGTGTTAGAGCTAAAATTAGCATGTTTAAAGTGATTTTCATGCTTCCAGGGGCCCAAAACACAAGATTTATGGAATGGTTAAAAGTGCATGAAAATGGCCAATTTACTCACTCTGAGTTCTCAAAAAGGGTTTCTTCACCCCGGGAAGTTAATTAAATACCATTTGGAGGCATTTAATGTTCGAGCAAAAACGGCTGATTTTCGACAAAAGAGATAACACCCCCCCATTACGTCATGCTTCAGAAATGTGGAAAATGGTCCGTTTTCAAATGTTTTATTTTTGAACGTCAGTTCACATTTGTAGGTGGATCATCAGTGTTAGAGCTAAAATTAGCATGTTTAAAGTGATTTTCATGCTTCCAGGGGCTCGGGAAGTTAATTAAATACCATTTGGAGGCATTTAATGTTCGAGCAAAAACGGCTGATTTTCGACAAAAGAGATAACACCCCCCCATTACGTCATGCTTCAGAAATGTGGAAAATGGTCCGTTTTCAAATGTTTTATTTTTGAACGTCAGTTCACATTTGTAGGTGGATCATCAGTGTTAGAGCTAAAATTAGCATGTTTAAAGTGATTTTCATGCTTCCAGGGGCCCAAAACACAAGATTTATGGAATGGTTAAAAGTGCATGAAAATGGCCAATTTACTCACTCTGAGTTCTCAAAAAGGGTTTCTTCACCCCGGGAAGTGAAATAAATACCATTTGGAGGCATTTAATGTTCGAGCAAAAACGGCTGATTTTCGACAAAAGAGATAACACCCCCCCATTACGTCATGCTTCAGAAATGTGGAAAATGGTCCGTTTTCAAATGTTTTATTTTTGAACGTCAGTTCACATTTGTAGGTGGATCATCAGTGTTAGAGCTAAAATTAGCATGTTTAAAGTGATTTTCATGCTTCCAGGGGCTCGGGAAGTTAATTAAATACCATTTGGAGGCATTTAATGTTCGAGCAAAAACGGCTGATTTTCGACAAAAGAGATAACACCCCCCCATTACGTCATGCTTCAGAAATGTGGAAAATGGTCCGTTTTCAAATGTTTTATTTTTGAACGTCAGTTCACATTTGTAGGTGGATCATCAGTGTTAGAGCTAAAATTAGCATGTTTAAAGTGATTTTCATGCTTCCAGGGGCTCGGGAAGTGAAATAAATACCATTTGGAGGCATTTAATGTTCGAGCAAAAACGGCTGATTTTCGACAAAAGAGATAACACCCCCCCATTACGTCATGCTTCAGAAATGTGGAAAATGGTCCGTTTTCAAATGTTTTATTTTTGAACGTCAGTTCACATTTGTAGGTGGATCATCAGTGTTAGAGCTAAAATTAGCATGTTTAAAGTGATTTTCATGCTTCCAGGGGCTCGGGAAGTTAATTAAATACCATTTGGAGGCATTTAATGTTCGAGCAAAAACGGCTGATTTTCGACAAAAGAGATAATACCCCCCCATTACGTCATGCTTCAGAAATGTGGAAAATGGTCCGTTTTCAAATGTTTTATTTTTGAACGTCAGTTCACATTTGTAGGTGGATCATCAGTGTTAGAGCTAAAATTAGCATGTTTAAAGTGATTTTCATGCTTCCAGGGGCCCAAAACACAAAATTAATGGAATGGTTAAAAGTGCATGAAAATGGCCAATTTACTCACTCTGAGTTCTCAAAAAGGGTTTCTTCACCCCGGGAAGTGAAATAAATACCATTTGGAGGCATTTAATGTTCGAGCAAAAACGGCTGATTTTCGACAAAAGAGATAACACCCCCCCATTACGTCATGCTTCAGAAATGTGGAAAATGGTCCGTTTTCAAATGTTTTATTTTTGAACGTCAGTTCACATTTGTAGGTGGATCATCAGTGTTAGAGCTAAAATTAGCATGTTTAAAGTGATTTTCATGCTTCCAGGGGCTCGGGAAGTTAATTAAATACCATTTGGAGGCATTTAATGTTCGAGCAAAAACGGCTGATTTTCGACAAAAGAGATAACACCCCCCCCATTACGTCATGCTTCAGAAATGTGGAAAATGGTCCGTTTTCAAATGTTTTATTTTTGAACGTCAGTTCACATTTGTAGGTGGATCATCAGTGTTAGAGCTAAAATTAGCATGTTTAAAGTGATTTTCATGCTTCCAGGGGCTTGGGAAGTTAATTAAATACCATTTGGAGGCATTTAATGTTCGAGCAAAAACGGCTGATTTTCGACAAAAGAGATAACACCCCCCCATTACGTCATGCTTCAGAAATGTGGAAAATGGTCCGTTTTCAAATGTTTTATTTTTGAACGTCAGTTCACATTTGTAGGTGGATCGTCAGTGTTAGAGCTAAAATTAGCATGTTTAAAGTGATTTTCATGCTTCCAGGGGCTCGGGAAGTGAAATAAATACCATTTGGAGGCATTTAATGTTCGAGCAAAAACGGCTGATTTTCGACAAAAGAGATAACACCCCCCCATTACGTCATGCTTCAGAAATGTGGAAAATGGTCCGTTTTCAAATGTTTTATTTTTGAACGTCAGTTCACATTTGTAGGTGGATCATCAGTGTTAGAGCTAAAATTAGCATGTTTAAAGTGATTTTCATGCTTCCAGGGGCTCGGGAAGTGAAATAAATACCATTTGGAGGCATTTAATGTTCGAGCAAAAACGGCTGATTTTCGACAAAAGAGATAACACCCCCCCATTACGTCATGCTTCAGAAATGTGGAAAATGGTCCGTTTTCAAATGTTTTATTTTTGAACGTCAGTTCACATTTGTAGGTGGATCATCAGTGTTAGAGTTAAAATTAGCATGTTTAAAGTGATTTTCATGCTTCCAGGGGCCCAAAACACAAGATTTATGGAATGGTTAAAAGTGCATGAAAATGGCCAATTTACTCACTCTGAGTTCTCAAAAAGGGTTTCTTCACCCCGGGAAGTTAATTAAATACCATTTGGAGGCATTTAATGTTCGAGCAAAAACGGCTGATTTTCGACAAAAGAGATAACACCCCCCCCATTACGTCATGCTTCAGAAATGTGGAAAATGGTCCGTTTTCAAATGTTTTATTTTTGAACGTCAGTTCACATTTGTAGGTGGATCATCAGTGTTAGAGCTAAAATTAGCATGTTTAAAGTGATTTTCATGCTTCCAGGGGCTCGGGAAGTTAATTAAATACCATTTGGAGGCATTTAATGTTCGAGCAAAAACGGCTGATTTTCGACAAAAGAGATAACACCCCCCCATTACGTCATGCTTCAGAAATGTGGAAAATGGTCCGTTTTCAAATGTTTTATTTTTGAACGTCAGTTCACATTTGTAGGTGGATCATCAGTGTTAGAGCTAAAATTAGCATGTTTAAAGTGATTTTCATGCTTCCAGGGGCCCAAAACACAAGATTTATGGAATGGTTAAAAGTGCATGAAAATGGCCAATTTACTCACTCTGAGTTCTCAAAAAGGGTTTCTTCACCCCGGGAAGTGAAATAAATACCATTTGGAGGCATTTAATGTTCGAGCAAAAACGGCTGATTTTCGACAAAAGAGATAACACCCCCCCATTACGTCATGCTTCAGAAATGTGGAAAATGGTCCGTTTTCAAATGTTTTATTTTTGAACGTCAGTTCACATTTGTAGGTGGATCATCAGTGTTAGAGCTAAAATTAGCATGTTTAAAGTGATTTTCATGCTTCCAGGGGCTCGGGAAGTTAATTAAATACCATTTGGAGGCATTTAATGTTCGAGCAAAAACGGCTGATTTTCGACAAAAGAGATAACACCCCCCCCATTACGTCATGCTTCAGAAATGTGGAAAATGGTCCGTTTTCAAATGTTTTATTTTTGAACGTCAGTTCACATTTGTAGTGGATCATCAGTGTTAGAGCTAAAATTAGCATGTTTAAAGTGATTTTCATGCTTCCAGGGGCTCGGGAAGTGAAATAAATACCATTTGGAGGCATTTAATGTTCGAGCAAAAACGGCTGATTTTCGACAAAAGAGATAACACCCCCCCATTACGTCATGCTTCAGAAATGTGGAAAATGGTCCGTTTTCAAATGTTTTATTTTTGAACGTCAGTTCACATTTGTAGGTGGATCATCAGTGTTAGAGCTAAAATTAGCATGTTTAAAGTGATTTTCATGCTTCCAGGGGCTCGGGAAGTTAATTAAATACCATTTGGAGGCATTTAATGTTCGAGCAAAAACGGCTGATTTTCGACAAAAGAGATAATACCCCCCCATTACGTCATGCTTCAGAAATGTGGAAAATGGTCCGTTTTCAAATGTTTTATTTTTGAACGTCAGTTCACATTTGTAGGTGGATCATCAGTGTTAGAGCTAAAATTAGCATGTTTAAAGTGATTTTCATGCTTCCAGGGGCCCAAAACACAAAATTAATGGAATGGTTAAAAGTGCATGAAAATGGCCAATTTACTCACTCTGAGTTCTCAAAAAGGGTTTCTTCACCCCGGGAAGTGAAATAAATACCATTTGGAGGCATTTAATGTTCGAGCAAAAACGGCTGATTTTCGACAAAAGAGATAACACCCCCCCATTACGTCATGCTTCAGAAATGTGGAAAATGGTCCGTTTTCAAATGTTTTATTTTTGAACGTCAGTTCACATTTGTAGGTGGATCATCAGTGTTAGAGCTAAAATTAGCATGTTTAAAGTGATTTTCATGCTTCCAGGGGCTCGGGAAGTTAATTAAATACCATTTGGAGGCATTTAATGTTCGAGCAAAAACGGCTGATTTTCGACAAAAGAGATAACACCCCCCCCATTACGTCATGCTTCAGAAATGTGGAAAATGGTCCGTTTTCAAATGTTTTATTTTTGAACGTCAGTTCACATTTGTAGGTGGATCATCAGTGTTTAGAGCTAAAATTAGCATGTTTAAAGTGATTTTCATGCTTCCAGGGGCTTGGGAAGTTAATTAAATACCATTTGGAGGCATTTAATGTTCGAGCAAAAACGGCTGATTTTCGACAAAAGAGATAACACCCCCCCATTACGTCATGCTTCAGAAATGTGGAAAATGGTCCGTTTTCAAATGTTTTATTTTTGAACGTCAGTTCACATTTGTAGGTGGATCATCAGTGTTAGAGCTAAAATTAGCATGTTTAAAGTGATTTTCATGCTTCCAGGGGCTCGGGAAGTGAAATAAATACCATTTGGAGGCATTTAATGTTCGAGCAAAAACGGCTGATTTTCGACAAAAGAGATAACACCCCCCCATTACGTCATGCTTCAGAAATGTGGAAAATGGTCCGTTTTCAAATGTTTTATTTTTGAACGTCAGTTCACATTTGTAGGTGGATCATCAGTGTTAGAGTTAAAATTAGCATGTTTAAAGTGATTTTCATGCTTCCAGGGGCCCAAAACACAAGATTTATGGAATGGTTAAAAGTGCATGAAAATGGCCAATTTACTCACTCTGAGTTCTCAAAAAGGGTTTCTTCACCCCGGGAAGTTAATTAAATACCATTTGGAGGCATTTAATGTTCGAGCAAAAACGGCTGATTTTCGACAAAAGAGATAACACCCCCCCATTACGTCATGCTTCAGAAATGTGGAAAATGGTCCGTTTTCAAATGTTTTATTTTTGAACGTCAGTTCACATTTGTAGGTGGATCATCAGTGTTAGAGCTAAAATTAGCATGTTTAAAGTGATTTTCATGCTTCCAGGGGCTCGGGAAGTTAATTAAATACCATTTGGAGGCATTTAATGTTCGAGCAAAAACGGCTGATTTTCGACAAAAGAGATAACACCCCCCCATTACGTCATGCTTCAGAAATGTGGAAAATGGTCCGTTTTCAAATGTTTTATTTTTGAACGTCAGTTCACATTTGTAGGTGGATCATCAGTGTTAGAGCTAAAATTAGCATGTTTAAAGTGATTTTCATGCTTCCAGGGGCCCAAAACACAAGATTTATGGAATGGTTAAAAGTGCATGAAAATGGCCAATTTACTCACTCTGAGTTCTCAAAAAGGGTTTCTTCACCCCGGGAAGTGAAATAAATACCATTTGGAGGCATTTAATGTTCGAGCAAAAACGGCTGATTTTCGACAAAAGAGATAACACCCCCCCATTACGTCATGCTTCAGAAATGTGGAAAATGGTCCGTTTTCAAATGTTTTATTTTTGAACGTCAGTTCACATTTGTAGGTGGATCATCAGTGTTAGAGCTAAAATTAGCATGTTTAAAGTGATTTTCATGCTTCCAGGGGCTCGGGAAGTTAATTAAATACCATTTGGATGCATTTAATGTTCGAGCAAAAACGGCTGATTTTCGACAAAAGAGATAACACCCCCCCCATTACGTCATGCTTCAGAAATGTGGAAAATGGTCCGATTTCAAATGTTTTATTTTTGAACGTCAGTTCACATTTGTAGGTGGATCATCAGTGTTAGAGCTAAAATTAGCATGTTTAAAGTGATTTTCATGCTTCCAGGGGCCCAAAACACAAGATTTATGGAATGGTTAAAAGTGCATGAAAATGGCCAATTTACTCACTCTGAGTTCTCAAAAAGGGTTTCTTCACCCCGGGAAGTGAAATAAATACCATTTGGAGGCATTTAATGTTCGAGCAAAAACGGCTGATTTTCGACAAAAGAGATAACACCCCCCCATTACGTCATGCTTCAGAAATGTGGAAAATAGTCCGTTTTCAAATGTTTTATTTTTGAACGTCAGTTCACATTTGTAGGTGGATCATCAGTGTTAGAGCTAAAATTAGCATGTTTAAAGTGATTTTCATGCTTCCAGGGGCTCGGGAAGTTAATTAAATACCATTTGGAGGCATTTAATGTTCGAGCAAAAACGGCTGATTTTCGACAAAAGAGATAACACCCCCCCATTACGTCATGCTTCAGAAATGTGGAAAATGGTCCGTTTTCAAATGTTTTATTTTTGAACGTCAGTTCACATTTGTAGGTGGATCATCAGTGTTAGAGCTAAAATTAGCATGTTTAAAGTGATTTTCATGCTTCCAGGGGCTCGGGAAGTTAATTAAATACCATTTGGAGGCATTTAATGTTCGAGCAAAAACGGCTGATTTTTGACAAAAGAGATAACACCCCCCCCATTACGTCATGCTTCAGAAATGTGGAAAATGGTCCGTTTTCAAATGTTTTATTTTTGAACGTCAGTTCACATTTGTAGGTGGATCATCAGTGTTAGAGCTAAAATTAGCATGTTTAAAGTGATTTTCATGCTTCCAGGGGCCCAAAACACAAGATTAATGGAATGGTTAAAAGTGCATGAAAATGGCCAATGTACTCACTCTGAGTTCTCAAAAAGGGTTTCTTCACCCCGGGAAGTGAAATAAATACCATTTGGAGGCATTTAATGTTCGAGCAAAAACGGCTGATTTTCGACAAAAGAGATAACACCCCCCCATTACGTCATGCTTCAGAAATGTGGAAAATGGTCCGTTTTCAAATGTTTTATTTTTGAACGTCAGTTCACATTTGTAGGTGGATCATCAGTGTTAGAGCTAAAATTAGCATGTTTAAAGTGATTTTCATGCTTCCAGGGGCTCGGGAAGTTAATTAAATACCATTTGGAGGCATTTAATGTTCGAGCAAAAACGGCTGATTTTCGACAAAAGAGATAACACCCCCCCATTACGTCATGCTTCAGAAATGTGGAAAATGGTCCGTTTTCAAATGTTTTATTTTTGAACGTCAGTTCACATTTGTAGGTGGATCATCAGTGTTAGAGCTAAAATTAGCATGTTTAAAGTGATTTTCATGCTTCCAGGGGCTCGGGAAGTGAAATAAATACCATTTGGAGGCATTTAATGTTCGAGCAAAAACGGCTGATTTTCGACAAAAGAGATAACACCCCCCCATTACGTCATGCTTCAGAAATGTGGAAAATGGTCCGTTTTCAAATGTTTTATTTTTGAACGTCAGTTCAGATTTGTAGGTGGATCATCAGTGTTAGAGCTAAAATTAGCATGTTTAAAGTGATTTTCATGCTTCCAGGGGCTCGGGAAGGTAATTAAATACCATTTGGAGGCATTTAATGTTCGAGCAAAAACGGCTGATTTTTGACAAAAGAGATAACACCCCCCCATTACGTCATGCTTCGGAAATGTGGAAAATGGTCCGTTTTCAAATGTTTTATTTTTGAACGTCAGTTCACATTTGTAGGTGGATCATCAGTGTTAGAGCTGAAATTAGCATGTTTAAAGTGATTTTCATGCTTCCAGGGGCCCAAAACACAGAATTAATGGAATGGTTAAAAGTGCATGAAAATGGCCAATTTACTCACTCTGAGTTCTCAAAAAGGGTTTCTTCACCCCGGGAAGTTAATTAAATACCATTTGGAGGCATTTAATGTTCGAGCAAAAACGGCTGATTTTCGACAAAAGAGATAACACCCCCCCATTACGTCATGCTTCAGAAATGTGGAAAATGGTCCGTTTTCAAATGTTTTATTTTTGAACGTCAGTTCACATTTGTAGGTGGATCATCAGTGTTAGAGCTAAAATTAGCATGTTTAAAGTGATTTTCATGCTTCCAGGGGCTCGGGAAATGAAATAAATACCATTTGGAGGCATTTAATGTTCGAGCAAAAACGGCTGATTTTCGACAAAAGAGATAACACCCCCCCATTACGTCATGCTTCAGAAATGTGGAAAATGGTCCGTTTTCAAATGTTTTATTTTTGAACGTCAGTTCACATTTGTAGGTGGATCATCAGTGTTAGAGCTAAAATTAGCATGTTTAAAGTGATTTTCATGCTTCCAGGGGCTCGGGAAGTTAATTAAATACCATTTGGAGGCATTTAATGTTCGAGCAAAAACGGCTGATTTTCGACAAAAGAGATAACACCCCCCCATTACGTCATGCTTCAGAAATGTGGAAAATGGTCCGTTTTCAAATGTTTTATTTTTGAACGTCAGTTCACATTTGTAGGTGGATCATCAGTGTTAGAGCTAAAATTAGCATGTTTAAAGTGATTTTCATGCTTCCAGGGGCTCGGGAAGTTAATTAAATACCATTTGGAGGCATTTAATGTTCGAGCAAAAACGGCTGATTTTCGACAAAAGAGATAACACCCCCCCATTACGTCATGCTTCAGAAATGTGGAAAATGGTCCGTTTTCAAATGTTTTATTTTTGAACGTCAGTTCACATTTGTAGGTGGATCATCAGTGTTAGAGCTAAAATTAGCATGTTTAAAGTGATTTTCATGCTTCCAGGGGCTCGGGAAGTGAAATAAATACCATTTGGAGGCATTTAATGTTCGAGCAAAAACGGCTGATTTTCGACAAAAGAGATAACACCCCCCCATTACGTCATGCTTCAGAAATGTGGAAAATGGTCCGTTTTCAAATGTTTTATTTTTGAACGTCAGTTCACATTTGTAGGTGGATCATCAGTGTTAGAGCTAAAATTAGCATGTTTAAAGTGATTTTCATGCTTCCAGGGGCTCGGGAAGTTAATTAAATACCATTTGGAGGCATTTAATGTTCGAGGAAAAACGGCTGATTTTCGACAAAAGAGATAACACCCCCCCATTACGTCATGCTTCAGAAATGTGGAAAATGGTCTGTTTTCAAATGTTTTATTTTTGAACGTCAGTTCACATTTGTAGGTGGATCATCAGTGTTAGAGCTAAAATTAGCATGTTTAAAGTGATTTTCATGCTTCCAGGGGCTCGGGAAGTTAATTAAATACCATTTGGAGGCATTTAATGTTCGAGCAAAAACGGCTGATTTTCGACAAAAGAGATAACACCCCCCCATTACGTCATGCTTCAGAAATATGGAAAATGGTCCGTTTTCAAATGTTTTATTTTTGAACGTCAGTTCACATTTGTAGGTGGATCATCAGTGTTAGAGCTAAAATTAGAATGTTTAAAGTGATTTTCATGCTTCCAGGGGCCCAAAACACAAGATTTATGGAATGGTTAAAAGTGCATGAAAATGGCCAATTTACTCACTCTGAGTTCTCAAAAAGGGTTTCTTCACCCCGGGAAGTTAATTAAATACCATTTGGAGGCATTTAATGTTCGAGCAAAAACGGCTGATTTTCGACAAAAGAGATAACACCCCCCCAGTACGTCATGCTTCAGAAATGTGGAAAATGGTCCGTTTTCAAATGTTTTATTTTTGAACGTCAGTTCACATTTGTAGGTGGATCATCAGTGTTAGAGCTAAAATTAGCATGTTTAAAGTGATTTTCATGCTTCCAGGGGCTCGGGAAGTGAAATAAATACCATTTGGAGGCATTTAATGTTCGAGCAAAAACGGCTGATTTTCGACAAAAGAGATAACACCCCCCCATTACGTCATGCTTCAGAAATGTGGAAAATGGTCCGTTTTCAAATGTTTTATTTTTGAACGTCGGTTCACATTTGTAGGTGGATCATCAGTGTTAGAGCTAAAATTAGCATGTTTAAAGTGATTTTCATGCTTCCAGGGGCTCGGGAAGTTAATTAAATACCATTTGGAGGCATTTAATGTTCGAGCAAAAACGGCTGATTTTCGACAAAAGAGATAACACCCCCCCATTACGTCATGCTTCAGAAATGTGGAAAATGGTCCGTTTTCAAATGTTTTATTTTTGAACGTCAGTTCACATTTGTAGGTGGATCATCAGTGTTAGAGCTAAAATTAGCATGTTTAAAGTGATTTTCATGCTTCCAGGGGCTCGGGAAGTGAAATAAATACCATTTGGAGGCATTTAATGTTCGAGCAAAAACGGCTGATTTTCGACAAAAGAGATAACACCCCCCCATTACGTCATGCTTCAGAAATGTGGGAAATGGTCCGTTTTCAAATGTTTTATTTTTGAACGTCAGTTCACATTTGTAGGTGGATCATCAGTGTTAGAGCTAAAATTAGCATGTTTAAAGTGATTTTCATGCTTCCAGGGGCTCGGGAAGTTAATTAAATACCATTTGGAGGCATTTAATGTTCGAGCAAAAACGGCTGATTTTCGACAAAAGAGATAACACCCCCCCATTACGTCATGCTTCAGAAATGTGGAAAATGGTCCGTTTTCAAATGTTTTATTTTTGAACGTCAGTTCACATTTGTAGGTGGATCATCAGTGTTAGAGCTAAAATTAGCATGTTTAAAGTGATTTTCATGCTTCCAGGGGCCCAAAACACAAGATTAATGGAATGGTTAAAAGTGCATGAAAATGGCCAATTTACTCACTCTGAGTTCTCAAAAAGGGTTTCTTCACCCCGGGAAGTTAATTAAATACCATTTGGAGGCATTTAATGTTCGAGCAAAAACGGCTGATTTTCGACAAAAGAGATAACACCCCCCCATTACGTCATGCTTCAGAAATGTGGAAAATGGTCCGTTTTCAAATGTTTTATTTTTGAACGTCAGTTCACATTTGTAGGTGGATCATCAGTGTTAGAGCTAAAATTAGCATGTTTAAAGTGATTTTCATGCTTCCAGGGGCTCGGGAAGTGAAATAAATACCATTTGGAGGCATTTAATGTTCGAGCAAAAACGGCTGATTTTCGACAAAAGAGATAACACCCCCCCATTACGTCATGCTTCAGAAATGTGGAAAATGGTCCGTTTTCAAATGTTTTATTTTTGAACGTCAGTTCACATTTGTAGGTGGATCATCAGTGTTAGAGCTAAAATTAGCATGTTTAAAGTGATTTTCATGCTTCCAGGGGCCCAAAACACAAGATTTATGGAATGGTTAAAAGTGCATGAAAATGGCCAATTTACTCACTCTGAGTTCTCAAAAAGGGTTTCTTCACCCCGGGAAGTTAATTAAATACCATTTGGAGGCATTTAATGTTCGAGCAAAAACGGCTGATTTTCAACAAAAGAGATAACACCCCCCCCATTACGTCATGCTTCAGAAATGTGGAAAATGGTCCGTTTTCAAATGTTTTATTTTTGAACGTCAGTTCACATTTGTAGGTGGATCAACAGTGTTAGAGCTAAAATTAGCATGTTTAAAGTGATTTTCATGCTTCCAGGGGCTCGGGAAGTTAATTAAATACCATTTGGAGGCATTTAATGTTCGAGCAAAAACGGCTGATTTTCGACAAAAGAGATAACACCCCCCCATTACGTCATGCTTCAGAAATGTGGAAAATGGTCCGTTTTCAAATGTTTTATTTTTGAACGTCAGTTCACATTTGTAGGTGGATCATCAGTGTTAGAGCTAAAATTAGCATGTTTAAAGTGATTTTCATGCTTCCAGGGGCTCGGGAAGTGAAATAAATACCATTTGGAGGCATTTAATGTTCGAGCAAAAACGGCTGATTTTCGACAAAAGAGATAACACCCCCCCATTACGTCATGCTTCAGAAATGTGGAAAATGGTCCGTTTTCAAATGTTTTATTTTTGAACGTCAGTTCACATTTGTAGGTGGATCATCAGTGTTAGAGCTAAAATTAGCATGTTTAAAGTGATTTTCATGCTTCCAGGGGCTCGGGAAGTTAATTAAATACCATTTGGAGGCATTTAATGTTCGAGCAAAAACGGCTGATTTTCGACAAAAGAGATAACACCCCCCCCATTACGTCATGCTTCAGAAATGTGGAAAATGGTCCGTTTTCAAATGTTTTATTTTTGAACGTCAGTTCACATTTGTAGGTGGATCATCAGTGTTAGAGCTAAAATTAGCATGTTTAAAGTGATTTTCATGCTTCCAGGGGCTCGGGAAGTTAATTAAATACCATTTGGAGGCATTTAATGTTCGAGCAAAAACGGCTGATTTTCGACAAAAGAGATAACACCCCCCCATTACGTCATGCTTCAGAAATATGGAAAATGGTCCGTTTTCAAATGTTTTATTTTTGAACGTCAGTTCACATTTGTAGGTGGATCATCAGTGTTAGAGCTAAAATTAGAATGTTTAAAGTGATTTTCATGCTTCCAGGGGCCCAAAACACAATATTTATGGAATGGTTAAAAGTGCATGAAAATGGCCAATTTACTCACTCTGAGTTCTCAAAAAGGGTTTCTTCACCCCGGGAAGTTAATTAAATACCATTTGGAGGCATTTAATGTTCGAGCAAAAACGGCTGATTTTCGACAAAAGAGATAACACCCCCCCATTACGTCATGCTTCAGAAATGTGGAAAATGGTCCGTTTTCAAATGTTTTATTTTTGAACGTCAGTTCACATTTGTAGGTGGATCATCAGTGTTAGAGCTAAAATTAGCATGTTTAAAGTGATTTTCATGCTTCCAGGGGCTCGGGAAGTGAAATAAATACCATTTGGAGGCATTTAATGTTCGAGCAAAAACGGCTGATTTTCGACAAAAGAGATAACACCCCCCCATTACGTCATGCTTCAGAAATGTGGAAAATGGTCCGTTTTCAAATGTTTTATTTTTGAACGTCGGTTCACATTTGTAGGTGGATCATCAGTGTTAGAGCTGAAATTAGCATGTTTAAAGTGATTTTCATGCTTCCAGGGGCTCGGGAAGTTAATTAAATACCATTTGGAGGCATTTAATGTTCGAGCAAAAACGGCTGATTTTCGACAAAAGAGATAACACCCCCCCATTACGTCATGCTTCAGAAATGTGGAAAATGGTCCGTTTTCAAATGTTTTATTTTTGAACGTCAGTTCACATTTGTAGGTGGATCATCAGTGTTAGAGCTAAAATTAGCATGTTTAAAGTGATTTTCATGCTTCCAGGGGCTCGGGAAGTGAAATAAATACCATTTGGAGGCATTTAATGTTCGAGCAAAAACGGCTGATTTTCGACAAAAGAGATAACACCCCCCCATTACGTCATGCTTCAGAAATGTGGGAAATGGTCCGTTTTCAAATGTTTTATTTTTGAACGTCAGTTCACATTTGTAGGTGGATCATCAGTGTTAGAGCTAAAATTAGCATGTTTAAAGTGATTTTCATGCTTCCAGGGGCTCGGGAAGTTAATTAAATACCATTTGGAGGCATTTAATGTTCGAGCAAAAACGGCTGATTTTCGACAAAAGAGATAACACCCCCCCATTACGTCATGCTTCAGAAATGTGGAAAATGGTCCGTTTTCAAATGTTTTATTTTTGAACGTCAGTTCACATTTGTAGGTGGATCATCAGTGTTAGAGCTAAAATTAGCATGTTTAAAGTAATTTTCATGCTTCCAGGGGCCCAAAACACAAGATTTATGGAATGGTTAAAAGTGCATGAAAATGGCCAATTTACTCCCTCTGAGTTCTCAAAAAGGGTTTCTTCACCCCGGGAAGTGAAATAAATACCATTTGGAGGCATTTAATGTTCGAGCAAAAACGGCTGATTTTCGACAAAAGAGATAACACCCCCCCATTACGTCATGCTTCAGAAATGTGGAAAATGGTCCGTTTTCAAATGTTTTATTTTTGAACGTCAGTTCACATTTGTAGGTGGATCATCAGTGTTAGAGCTAAAATTAGCATGTTTAAAGTGATTTTCATGCTTCCAGGGGCCCAAAACACAAGATTTATGGAATGGTTAAAAGTGCATGAAAATGGCCAATTTACTCACTCTGAGTTCTCAAAAAGGGTTTCTTCACCCCGGGAAGTTAATTAAATACCATTTGGTGGCATTTAATGTTCGAGCAAAAACGGCTGATTTTCGACAAAAGAGATAACACCCCCCCATTACGTCATGCTTCAGAAATGTGGAAAATGGTCCGTTTTCAAATGTTTTATTTTTGAACGTCAGTTCACATTTGTAGGTGGATCATCAGTGTTAGAGCTAAAATTAGCATGTTTAAAGTGATTTTCATGCTTCCAGGGGCTCGGGAAGGTAATTAAATACCATTTGGAGGCATTTAATGTTCGAGCAAAAACGGCTGATTTTCGACAAAAGAGATAACACCCCCCCATTACGTCATGCTTCAGAAATGTGGAAAATGGTCCGTTTTCAAATGTTTTATTTTTGAACGTCAGTTCACATTTGTAGGTGGATCATCAGTGTTAGAGCTAAAATTAGCATGTTTAAAGTGATTTTCATGCTTCCAGGGGCCCAAAACACAAGATTTATGGAATGGTTAAAAGTGCATGAAAATGGCCAATTTACTCACTCTGAGTTCTCAAAAAGGGTTTCTTCACCCCGGGAAGTTAATTAAATACCATTTGGAGGCATTTAATGTTCGAGCAAAAACGGCTGATTTTCGACAAAAGAGATAACACCCCCCCATTACGTCATGCTTCAGAAATGTGGAAAATGGTCCGTTTTCAAATGTTTTATTTTTGAACGTCAGTTCACATTTGTAGGTGGATCATCAGTGTTAGAGCTAAAATTAGCATGTTTAAAGTGATTTTCATGCTTCCAGGGGCTCGGGAAGTGAAATAAATACCATTTGGAGGCATTTAATGTTCGAGCAAAAACGGCTGATTTTCGACAAAAGAGATAACACCCCCCCATTACGTCATGCTTCAGAAATGTGGAAAATGGTCCGTTTTCAAATGTTTTATTTTTGAACGTCGGTTCACATTTGTAGGTGGATCATCAGTGTTAGAGCTAAAATTAGCATGTTTAAAGTGATTTTCATGCTTCCAGGGGCTCGGGAAGTTAATTAAATACCATTTGGAGGCATTTAATGTTCGAGCAAAAACGGCTGATTTTCGACAAAAGAGATAACACCCCCCCATTACGTCATGCTTCAGAAATGTGGAAAATGGTCCGTTTTCAAATGTTTTATTTTTGAACGTCAGTTCACATTTGTAGGTGGATCATCAGTGTTAGAGCTAAAATTAGCATGTTTAAAGTGATTTTCATGCTTCCAGGGGCTCGGGAAGTGAAATAAATACCATTTGGAGGCATTTAATGTTCGAGCAAAAACGGCTGATTTTCGACAAAAGAGATAACACCCCCCCATTACGTCATGCTTCAGAAATGTGGGAAATGGTCCGTTTTCAAATGTTTTATTTTTGAACGTCAGTTCACATTTGTAGGTGGATCATCAGTGTTAGAGCTAAAATTAGCATGTTTAAAGTGATTTTCATGCTTCCAGGGGCTCGGGAAGTTAATTAAATACCATTTGGAGGCATTTAATGTTCGAGCAAAAACGGCTGATTTTCGACAAAAGAGATAACACCCCCCCATTACGTCATGCTTCAGAAATGTGGAAAATGGTCTGTTTTCAAATGTTTTATTTTTGAACGTCAGTTCACATTTGTAGGTGGATCATCAGTGTTAGAGCTAAAATTAGCATGTTTAAAGTGATTTTCATGCTTCCAGGGGCTCGGGAAGTTAATTAAATACCATTTGGAGGCATTTAATGTTCGAGCAAAAACGGCTGATTTTCGACAAAAGAGATAACACCCCCCCATTACGTCATGCTTCAGAAATATGGAAAATGGTCCGTTTTCAAATGTTTTATTTTTGAACGTCAGTTCACATTTGTAGGTGGATCATC
Source organism: Lissotriton vulgaris (assembly GCF_964263255.1). Lineage (NCBI taxonomy): Eukaryota > Metazoa > Chordata > Amphibia > Caudata > Salamandridae > Lissotriton > Lissotriton vulgaris. The sequence goes on along the minus strand of NW_028248118.1, from coordinate 282,821 downwards.
AGTGTTAGAGCTAAAATTAGAATGTTTAAAGTGATTTTCATGCTTCCAGGGGCCCAAAACACAAGATTTATGGAATGGTTAAAAGTGCATGAAAATGGCCAATTTACTCACTCTGAGTTCTCAAAAAGGGTTTCTTCACCCCGGGAAGTTAATTAAATACCATTTGGAGGCATTTAATGTTCGAGCAAAAACGGCTGATTTTCGACAAAAGAGATAACACCCCCCCAATTACGTCATGCTTCAGAAATGTGGAAAATGGTCCGTTTTCAAATGTTTTATTTTTGAACGTCAGTTCACATTTGTAGGTGGATCATCAGTGTTAGAGCTAAAATTAGCATGTTTAAAGTGATTTTCATGCTTCCAGGGGCTCGGGAAGTGAAATAAATACCATTTGGAGGCATTTAATGTTCGAGCAAAAACGGCTGATTTTCGACAAAAGAGATAACACCCCCCATTACGTCATGCTTCAGAAATGTGGAAAATGGTCCGTTTTCAAATGTTTTATTTTTGAACGTCAGTTCACATTTGTAGGTGGATCATCAGTGTTAGAGCTAAAATTAGCATGTTTAAAGTGATTTTCATGCTTCCAGGGGCTCGGGAAGTTAATTAAATACCATTTGGAGGCATTTAATGTTCGAGCAAAAACGGCTGATTTTCGACAAAAGAGATAATACCCCCCCATTACGTCATGCTTCAGAAATGTGGAAAATGGTCCGTTTTCAAATGTTTTATTTTTGAACGTCAGTTCACATTTGTAGGTGGATCATCAGTGTTAGAGCTAAAATTAGCATGTTTAAAGTGATTTTCATGCTTCCAGGGGCCCAAAACACAAAATTAATGGAATGGTTAAAAGTGCATGAAAATGGCCAATTTACTCACTCTGAGTTCTCAAAAAGGGTTTCTTCACCCCGGGAAGTGAAATAAATACCATTTGGAGGCATTTAATGTTCGAGCAAAAACGGCTGATTTTCGACAAAAGAGATAACACCCCCCCATTACGTCATGCTTCAGAAATGTGGAAAATGGTCCGTTTTCAAATGTTTTATTTTTGAACGTCAGTTCACATTTGTAGGTGGATCATCAGTGTTAGAGCTAAAATTAGCATGTTTAAAGTGATTTTCATGCTTCCAGGGGCTCGGGAAGTTAATTAAATACCATTTGGAGGCATTTAATGTTCGAGCAAAAACGGCTGATTTTCAACAAAAAAGAGATAACACCCCCCCATTACGTCATGCTTCAGAAATGTGGAAAATGGTCCGTTTTCAAATGTTTTATTTTTGAACGTCAGTTCACATTTGTAGGTGGATCATCAGTGTTAGAGCTAAAATTAGCATGTTTAAAGTGATTTTCATGCTTCCAGGGGCTCGGGAAGTTAATTAAATACCATTTGGAGGCATTTAATGTTCGAGCAAAAACGGCTGATTTTCGACAAAAGAGATAACACCCCCCCATTACGTCATGCTTCAGAAATGTGGAAAATGGTCCGTTTTCAAATGTTTTATTTTTGAACGTCAGTTCACATTTGTAGGTGGATCGTCAGTGTTAGAGCTAAAATTAGCATGTTTAAAGTGATTTTCATGCTTCCAGGGGCTCGGGAAGTGAAATAAATACCATTTGGAGGCATTTAATGTTCGAGCAAAAACAGCTGATTTTCGACAAAAGAGATAACACCCCCCCATTACGTCATGCTTCAGAAATGTGGAAAATGGTCCGTTTTCAAATGTTTTATTTTTGAACGTCAGTTCACATTTGTAGGTGGATCATCAGTGTTAGAGCTAAAATTAGCATGTTTAAAGTGATTTTCATGCTTCCAGGGGCTCGGGAAGTGAAATAAATACCATTTGGAGGCATTTAATGTTCGAGCAAAAACGGCTGATTTTCGACAAAAGAGATAACACCCCCCCATTACGTCATGCTTCAGAAATGTGGAAAATGGTCCGTTTTCAAATGTTTTATTTTTGAACGTCAGTTCACATTTGTAGGTGGATCATCAGTGTTAGAGTTAAAATTAGCATGTTTAAAGTGATTTTCATGCTTCCAGGGGCCCAAAACACAAGATTTATGGAATGGTTAAAAGTGCATGAAAATGGCCAATTTACTCACTCTGAGTTCTCAAAAAGGGTTTCTTCACCCCGGGAAGTTAATTAAATACCATTTGGAGGCATTTAATGTTCGAGCAAAAACGGCTGATTTTCGACAAAAGAGATAACACCCCCCCATTACGTCATGCTTCAGAAATGTGGAAAATGGTCCATTTTCAAATGTTTTATTTTTGAACGTCAGTTCACATTTGTAGGTGGATCATCAGTGTTAGAGCTAAAATTAGCATGTTTAAAGGGATTTTCATGCTTCCAGGGGCTCGGGAAGTTAATTAAATACCATTTGGAGGCATTTAATGTTCGAGCAAAAACGGCTGATTTTCGACAAAAGAGATAACACCCCCCCATTACGTCATGCTTCAGAAATGTGGAAAATGGTCCGTTTTCAAATGTTTTATTTTTGAACGTCAGTTCACATTTGTAGGTGGATCATCAGTGTTAGAGCTAAAATTAGCATGTTTAAAGTGATTTTCATGCTTCCAGGGGCCCAAAACACAAGATTTATGGAATGGTTAAAAGTGCATGAAAATGGCCAATTTACTCACTCTGAGTTCTCAAAAAGGGTTTCTTCACCCCGGGAAGTTAATTAAATACCATTTGGAGGCATTTAATGTTCGAGCAAAAACGGCTGATTTTCGACAAAAGAGATAACACCCCCCCATTACGTCATGCTTCAGAAATGTGGAAAATGGTCCGTTTTCAAATGTTTTATTTTTGAACGTCAGTTCACATTTGTAGGTGGATCATCAGTGTTAGAGCTAAAATTAGCATGTTTAAAGTGATTTTCATGCTTCCAGGGGCCCAAAACACAAGATTTATGGAATGGTTAAAAGTGCATGAAAATGGCCAATTTACTCACTCTGAGTTCTCAAAAAGGGTTTCTTCACCCCGGGAAGTGAAATAAATACCATTTGGAGGCATTTAATGTTCGAGCAAAAATGGCTGATTTTCGACAAAAGAGATAACACCCCCCATTACGTCATGCTTCAGAAATGTGGAAAATGGTCCGTTTTCAAATGTTTTATTTTTGAACGTCAGTTCACATTTGTAGGTGGATCATCAGTGTTAGAGCTAAAATTAGCATGTTTAAAGTGATTTTCATGCTTCCAGGGGCTCGGGAAGTTAATTAAATACCATTTGGAGGCATTTAATGTTCGAGCAAAAACGGCAGATTTTCGACAAAAGAGATAACACCCCCCCATTACGTCATGCTTCAGAAATGTGGAAAATGGTCCGTTTTCAAATGTTTTATTTTTGAACGTCAGTTCACATTTGTAGGTGGATCATCAGTGTTAGAGCTAAAATTAGCATGTTTAAAGTGATTTTCATGCTTCCAGGGGCTCGGGAAGTGAAATAAATACCATTTGGAGGCATTTAATGTTCGAGCAAAAACGGCTGATTTTCGACAAAAGAGATAACACCCCCCATTACGTCATGCTTCAGAAATGTGGAAAATGGTCCGTTTTCAAATGTTTTATTTTTGAACGTCAGTTCACATTTGTAGGTGGATCATCAGTGTTAGAGCTAAAATTAGCATGTTTAAAGTGATTTTCATGCTTCCAGGGGCTCGGGAAGTTAATTAAATACCATTTGGAGGCATTTAATGTTCGAGCAAAAACGGCTGATTTTCGACAAAAGAGATAATACCCCCCCATTACGTCATGCTTCAGAAATGTGGAAAATGGTCCGTTTTCAAATGTTTTATTTTTGAACGTCAGTTCACATTTGTAGGTGGATCATCAGTGTTAGAGCTAAAATTAGCATGTTTAAAGTGATTTTCATGCTTCCAGGGGCCCAAAACACAAAATTAATGGAATGGTTAAAAGTGCATGAAAATGGCCAATTTACTCACTCTGAGTTCTCAAAAAGGGTTTCTTCACCCCGGGAAGTGAAATAAATACCATTTGGAGGCATTTAATGTTCGAGCAAAAACGGCTGATTTTCGACAAAAGAGATAACACCCCCCCATTACGTCATGCTTCAGAAATGTGGAAAATGGTCCGTTTTCAAATGTTTTATTTTTGAACGTCAGTTCACATTTGTAGGTGGATCATCAGTGTTAGAGCTAAAATTAGCATGTTTAAAGTGATTTTCATGCTTCCAGGGGCTCGGGAAGTTAATTAAATACCATTTGGAGGCATTTAATGTTCGAGCAAAAACGGCTGATTTTCAACAAAAAAGAGATAACACCCCCCCCATTACGTCATGCTTCAGAAATGTGGAAAATGGTCCGTTTTCAAATGTTTTATTTTTGAACGTCAGTTCACATTTGTAGGTGGATCATCAGTGTTAGAGCTAAAATTAGCATGTTTAAAGTGATTTTCATGCTTCCAGGGGCTCGGGAAGTTAATTAAATACCATTTGGAGGCATTTAATGTTCGAGCAAAAACGGCTGATTTTCGACAAAAGAGATAACACCCCCCCATTACGTCATGCTTCAGAAATGTGGAAAATGGTCCGTTTTCAAATGTTTTATTTTTGAACGTCAGTTCACATTTGTAGGTGGATCGTCAGTGTTAGAGCTAAAATTAGCATGTTTAAAGTGATTTTCATGCTTCCAGGGGCTCGGGAAGTGAAATAAATACCATTTGGAGGCATTTAATGTTCGAGCAAAAACAGCTGATTTTCGACAAAAGAGATAACACCCCCCCATTACGTCATGCTTCAGAAATGTGGAAAATGGTCCGTTTTCAAATGTTTTATTTTTGAACGTCAGTTCACATTTGTAGGTGGATCATCAGTGTTAGAGCTAAAATTAGCATGTTTAAAGTGATTTTCATGCTTCCAGGGGCTCGGGAAGTGAAATAAATACCATTTGGAGGCATTTAATGTTCGAGCAAAAACGGCTGATTTTCGACAAAAGAGATAACACCCCCCCATTACGTCATGCTTCAGAAATGTGGAAAATGGTCCGTTTTCAAATGTTTTATTTTTGAACGTCAGTTCACATTTGTAGGTGGATCATCAGTGTTAGAGTTAAAATTAGCATGTTTAAAGTGATTTTCATGCTTCCAGGGGCCCAAAACACAAGATTTATGGAATGGTTAAAAGTGCATGAAAATGGCCAATTTACTCACTCTGAGTTCTCAAAAAGGGTTTCTTCACCCCGGGAAGTTAATTAAATACCATTTGGAGGCATTTAATGTTCGAGCAAAAACGGCTGATTTTCGACAAAAGAGATAACACCCCCCCATTACGTCATGCTTCAGAAATGTGGAAAATGGTCCATTTTCAAATGTTTTATTTTTGAACGTCAGTTCACATTTGTAGGTGGATCATCAGTGTTAGAGCTAAAATTAGCATGTTTAAAGGGATTTTCATGCTTCCAGGGGCTCGGGAAGTGAAATAAATACCATTTGGAGGCATTTAATGTTCGAGCAAAAACAGCTGATTTTCGACAAAAGAGATAACACCCCCCCATTACGTCATGCTTCAGAAATGTGGAAAATGGTCCGTTTTCAAATGTTTTATTTTTGAACGTCAGTTCACATTTGTAGGTGGATCATCAGTGTTAGAGCTAAAATTAGCATGTTTAAAGTGATTTTCATGCTTCCAGGGGCTCGGGAAGTGAAATAAATACCATTTGGAGGCATTTAATGTTCGAGCAAAAACGGCTGATTTTCGACAAAAGAGATAACACCCCCCCATTACGTCATGCTTCAGAAATGTGGAAAATGGTCCGTTTTCAAATGTTTTATTTTTGAACGTCAGTTCACATTTGTAGGTGGATCATCAGTGTTAGAGTTAAAATTAGCATGTTTAAAGTGATTTTCATGCTTCCAGGGGCCCAAAACACAAGATTTATGGAATGGTTAAAAGTGCATGAAAATGGCCAATTTACTCACTCTGAGTTCTCAAAAAGGGTTTCTTCACCCCGGGAAGTTAATTAAATACCATTTGGAGGCATTTAATGTTCGAGCAAAAACGGCTGATTTTCGACAAAAGAGATAACACCCCCCCATTACGTCATGCTTCAGAAATGTGGAAAATGGTCCATTTTCAAATGTTTTATTTTTGAACGTCAGTTCACATTTGTAGGTGGATCATCAGTGTTAGAGCTAAAATTAGCATGTTTAAAGGGATTTTCATGCTTCCAGGGGCTCGGGAAGTTAATTAAATACCATTTGGAGGCATTTAATGTTCGAGCAAAAACGGCTGATTTTCGACAAAAGAGATAACACCCCCCCATTACGTCATGCTTCAGAAATGTGGAAAATGGTCCGTTTTCAAATGTTTTATTTTTGAACGTCAGTTCACATTTGTAGGTGGATCATCAGTGTTAGAGCTAAAATTAGCATGTTTAAAGTGATTTTCATGCTTCCAGGGGCCCAAAACACAAGATTTATGGAATGGTTAAAAGTGCATGAAAATGGCCAATTTACTCACTCTGAGTTCTCAAAAAGGGTTTCTTCACCCCGGGAAGTTAATTAAATACCATTTGGAGGCATTTAATGTTCGAGCAAAAACGGCTGATTTTCGACAAAAGAGATAACACCCCCCCATTACGTCATGCTTCAGAAATGTGGAAAATGGTCCGTTTTCAAATGTTTTATTTTTGAACGTCAGTTCACATTTGTAGGTGGATCATCAGTGTTAGAGCTAAAATTAGCATGTTTAAAGTGATTTTCATGCTTCCAGGGGCTCGGGAAGTTAATTAAATACCATTTGGAGGCATTTAATGTTCGAGCAAAAACGGCTGATTTTCGACAAAAGAGATAACACCCCCCCATTACGTCATGCTTCAGAAATGTGGAAAATGGTCCGTTTTCAAATGTTTTATTTTTGAACGTCAGTTCACATTTGTAGGTGGATCATCAGTGTTAGAGCTAAAATTAGCATGTTTAAAGTGATTTTCATGCTTCCAGGGGCCCAAAACACAAGATTTATGGAATGGTTAAAAGTGCATGAAAATGGCCAATTTACTCACTCTGAGTTCTCAAAAAGGGTTTCTTCACCCCGGGAAGTTAATTAAATACCATTTGGAGGCATTTAATGTTCGAGCAAAAACGGCTGATTTTCGACAAAAGAGATAACACCCCCCCATTACGTCATGCTTCAGAAATGTGGAAAATGGTCCGTTTTCAAATGTTTTATTTTTGAACGTCAGTTCACATTTGTAGGTGGATCATCAGTGTTAGAGCTAAAATTAGCATGTTTAAAGTGATTTTCATGCTTCCAGGGGCTCGGGAAGTTAATTAAATACCATTTGGAGGCATTTAATGTTCGAGCAAAAACGGCTGATTTTCGACAAAAGAGATAACACCCCCCCCATTACGTCATGCTTCAGAAATGTGGAAAATGGTCCGTTTTCAAATGTTTTATTTTTGAACGTCAGTTCACATTTGTAGGTGGATCATCAGTGTTAGAGCTAAAATTAGCATGTTTAAAGTGATTTTCATGCTTCCAGGGGCCCAAAACACAAGATTTATGGAATGGTTAAAAGTGCATGAAAATGGCCAATTTACTCCCTCTGAGTTCTCAAAAAGGGTTTCTTCACCCCGGGAAGTGAAATAAATACCATTTGGAGGCATTTAATGTTCGAGCAAAAACGGCTGATTTTCGACAAAAGAGATAACACCCCCCCATTACGTCATGCTTCAGAAATGTGGAAAATGGTCCGTTTTCAAATGTTTTATTTTTGAACGTCAGTTCACATTTGTAGGTGGATCATCAGTGTTAGAGCTAAAATTAGCATGTTTAAAGTGATTTTCATGCTTCCAGGGGCTCGGGAAGTGAAATAAATACCATTTGGAGGCATTTAATGTTCGAGCAAAAACGGCTGATTTTCGACAAAAGAGATAACACCCCCCCATTACGTCATGCTTCAGAAATGTGGAAAATGGTCCGTTTTCAAATGTTTTATTTTTGAACGTCAGTTCACATTTGTAGGTGGATCATCAGTTTTAGAGCTAAAATTAGCATGTTTAAAGTGATTTTCATGCTTCCAGGGGCTCGGGAAGTTAATTAAATACCATTTGGAGGCATTTAATGTTCGAGCAAAAACGGCTGATTTTCGACAAAAGAGATAACACCCCCCCATTACGTCATGCTTCAGAAATGTGGAAAATGGTCCGTTTTCAAATGTTTTATTTTTGAACGTCAGTTCACATTTGTAGGTGGATCATCAGTGTTAGAGCTAAAATTAGCATGTTTAAAGTTATTTTCATGCTTCCAGGCGCCCAAAACACAAGATTTATGGAATGGTTAAAAGTGCATGAAAATGGCCAATTTACTCACTCAGAGTTCTCAAAAAGGGTTTCTTCACCCCGGGAAGTTAATTAAATACCATTTGGAGGCATTTAATGTTCGAGCAAAAACGGCTGATTTTCGACAAAAGAGATAACACCCCCCCATTACGTCATGCTTCAGAAATGTGGAAAATGGTCCGTTTTCAAATGTTTTATTTTTGAACGTCAGTTCACATTTGTAGGTGGATCATCAGTGTTAGAGCTAAAATTAGCATGTTTAAAGTGATTTTCATGCTTCCAGGGGCTCGGGAAGTGAAATAAATACCATTTGGAGGCATTTAATGTTCGAGCAAAAACGGCTGATTTTCGACAAAAGAGATAACACCCCCCCATTACGTCATGCTTCAGAAATGTGGAAAATGGTCCGTTTTCAAATGTTTTATTTTTGAACGTCAGTTCACATTTGTAGGTGGATCATCAGTGTTAGAGCTAAAATTAGCATGTTTAAAGTGATTTTCATGCTTCCAGGGCTCGGGAAGTGAAATAAATACCATTTGGAGGCATTTAATGTTCGAGCAAAAACGGCTGATTTTCGACAAAAGAGATAACACCCCCCCATTACGTCATGCTTCAGAAATGTGGAAAATGGTCCGTTTTCAAATGTTTTATTTTTGAACGTCAGTTCACATTTGTAGGTGGATCATCAGTTTTAGAGCTAAAATTAGCATGTTTAAAGTGATTTTCATGCTTCCAGGGGCTCGGGAAGTTAATTAAATACCATTTGGAGGCATTTAATGTTCGAGCAAAAACGGCTGATTTTCGACAAAAGAGATAACACCCCCCCATTACGTCATGCTTCAGAAATGTGGAAAATGGTCCGTTTTCAAATGTTTTATTTTTGAACGTCAGTTCACATTTGTAGGTGGATCATCAGTGTTAGAGCTAAAATTAGCATGTTTAAAGTTATTTTCATGCTTCCAGGCGCCCAAAACACAAGATTTATGGAATGGTTAAAAGTGCATGAAAATGGCCAATTTACTCACTCAGAGTTCTCAAAAAGGGTTTCTTCACCCCGGGAAGTTAATTAAATACCATTTGGAGGCATTTAATGTTCGAGCAAAAACGGCTGATTTTCGACAAAAGAGATAACACCCCCCCATTACGTCATGCTTCAGAAATGTGGAAAATGGTCCGTTTTCAAATGTTTTATTTTTGAACGTCAGTTCACATTTGTAGGTGGATCATCAGTGTTAGAGCTAAAATTAGCATGTTTAAAGTGATTTTCATGCTTCCAGGGGCTCTGGAAGTTAATTAAATACCATTTGGAGGCATTTAATGTTCGAGCAAAAACGGCTGATTTTCGACAAAAGAGATAACACCCCCCCATTACGTCATGCTTCAGAAATGTGGAAAATGGTCCGTTTTCAAATGTTTTATTTTTGAACGTCAGTTCACATTTGTAGGTGGATCATCAGTGTTAGAGCTAAAATTAGCATGTTTAAAGTGATTTTCATGCTTCCAGGGGCTCGGGAAGTTAATTAAATACCATTTGGAGGCATTTAATGTTTGAGCAAAAACGGCTGATTTTCGACAAAAGAGATAACACCCCCCCATTACGTCATGCTTCAGAAATGTGGAAAATGGTCCGTTTTCAAATGTTTTATTTTTGAACGTCAGTTCACATTTGTAGGCGGATCATCAGTGTTAGAGCTAAAATTAGCATGTTTAAAGTGATTTTCATGCTTCCAGGGGCCCAAAACACAAGATTTATGGAATGGTTAAAAGTGCATGAAAATGGCCAATTTACTCACTCTGAGTTCTCAAAAAGGGTTTCTTCACCCCGGGAAGTTAATTAAATACCATTTGGAGGCATTTAATGTTCGAGCAAAAACGGCTGATTTTCGACAAAAGAGATAACACCCCCCCATTACGTCATGCTTCAGAAATGTGGAAAATGGTCCGTTTTCAAATGTTTTATTTTTGAACGTCAGTTCACATTTGTAGGTGGATCATCAGTGTTAGAGCTAAAATTAGCATGTTTAAAGTGATTTTCATGCTTCCCGGGGCTCGGGAAGTTAATTAAATACCATTTGGAGGCATTTAATGTTCGAGCAAAAACGGCTGATTTTCGACAAAAGAGATAACACCCCCCATTACGTCATGCTTCAGAAATGTGGAAAATGGTCCGTTTTCAAATGTTTTATTTTTGAACGTCAGTTCACATTTGTAGGTGGATCATCAGTGTTAGAGCTAAAATTAGCATGTTTAAAGTGATTTTCATGCTTCCAGGGGCTCGGGAAGTTAATTAAATACCATTTGGAGGCATTTAATGTTCGAGCAAAAACGGCTGATTTTCGACAAAAGAGATAACACCCCCCCATTACGTCATGCTTCAGAAATGTGGAAAATGGTCCGTTTTCAAATGTTTTATTTTTGAACGTCAGTTCACATTTGTAGGTGGATCATCAGTGTTAGAGCTAAAATTAGCATGTTTAAAGTGATTTTCATGCTTCCAGGGGCCCAAAACACAAGATTAATGGAATGGTTAAAAGTGCATGAAAATGGCCAATTTACTCACTCTGAGTTCTCAAAAAGGGTTTCTTCACCCCGGGAAGTGAAATAAATACCATTTGGAGGCATTTAATGTTCGAGCAAAAACGGCTGATTTTCGACAAAAGAGATAACACCCCCCCCATTACGTCATGCTTCAGAAATGTGGAAAATGGTCCGTTTTCAAATGTTTTATTTTTGAACGTCAGTTCACATTTGTAGGTGGATCACCAGTGTTAGAGCTAAAATTAGCATGTTTAAAGTGATTTTCATGCTTCCAGGGGCTCGGGAAGTTAATTAAATACCATTTGGAGGCATTTAATGTTCGAGCAAAAACGGCTGATTTTCGACAAAAGAGATAACACCCCCCCATTACGTCATGCTTCAGAAATGTGGAAAATGGTCCGTTTTCAAATGTTTTATTTTTGAACGTCAGTTCACATTTGTAGGTGGATCATCAGTGTTAGAGCTAAAATTAGCATGTTTAAAGTGATTTTCATGCTTCCAGGGGCTCGGGAAGTTAATTAAATACCATTTGGAGGCATTTAATGTTCGAGCAAAAACGGCTGATTTTCGACAAAAGAGTAACACCCCCCCCCATTACGTCATGCTTCAGAAATGTGGAAAATGGTCCGTTTTCAAATGTTTTATTTTTGAACGTCAGTTCACATTTGTAGGTGGATCATCAGTGTTAGAGCTAAAATTAGCATGTTTAAAGTGATTTTCATGCTTCCAGGGGCTCGGGAAGTTAATTAAATACCATTTGGAGGCATTTAATGTTCGAGCAAAAACGGCAGATTTTCGACAAAAGAGATAACACCCCCCCCATTACGTCATGCTTCAGAAATGTGGAAAATGGTCCGTTTTCAAATGTTTTATTTTTGAACGTCAGTTCACATTTGTAGGTGGATCATCAGTGTTAGAGCTAACATTAGCATGTTTAAAGTGATTTTCATGCTTCCAGGGGCTCGGGAAGTGAAATAAATACCATTTGGAGGCATTTAATGTTCGAGCAAAAACGGCTGATTTTCGACAAAAGAGATAACACCCCCCCATTACGTCATGCTTCAGAAATGTGGAAAATGGTCCGTTTTCAAATGTTTTATTTTTGAACGTCAGTTCACATTTGTAGGTGGATCATCAGTGTTAGAGCTAAAATTAGCATGTTTAAAGTGATTTTCATGCTTCCAGGGGCTCGGGAAGTTAATTAAATACCATTTGGAGGCATTTAATGTTCGAGCAAAAACGGCTGATTTTCGACAAAAGAGATAACACCCCCCCATTACGTCATGCTTCAGAAATGTGGAAAATGGTCCGTTTTCAAATGTTTTATTTTTGAACGTCAGTTCACATTTGTAGGTGGATCATCAGTGTTAGAGCTAAAATTAGCATGTTTAAAGTGATTTTCATGCTTCCAGGGGCCCAAAACACAAGATTAATGGAATGGTTAAAAGTGCATGAAAATGGCCAATTTACTCACTCTGAGTTCTCAAAAAGGGTTTCTTCACCCCGGGAAGTTAATTAAATACCATTTGGAGGCATTTAATGTTCGAGCAAAAACGGCTGATTTTCGACAAAAGAGATAACACCCCCCCATTACGTCATGCTTCAGAAATGTGGAAAATGGTCCGTTTTCAAATGTTTTATTTTTGAACGTCAGTTCACATTTGTAGGTGGATCATCAGTGTTAGAGCTAAAATTAGCATGTTTAAAGTGATTTTCATGCTTCCAGGGGCTCGGGAAGTGAAATAAATACCATTTGGAGGCATTTAATGTTCGAGCAAAAACGGCTGATTTTCGACAAAAGAGATAACACCCCCCCATTACGTCATGCTTCAGAAATGTGGAAAATGGTCCGTTTTCAAATGTTTTATTTTTGAACGTCAGTTCACATTTGTAGGTGGATCATCAGTGTTAGAGCTAAAATTAGCATGTTTAAAGTGATTTTCATGCTTCCAGGGGCCCAAAACACAAGATTTATGGAATGGTTAAAAGTGCATGAAAATGGCCAATTTACTCACTCTGAGTTCTCAAAAAGGGTTTCTTCACCCCGGGAAGTTAATTAAATACCATTTGGAGGCATTTAATGTTCGAGCAAAAACGGCTGATTTTCAACAAAAGAGATAACACCCCCCCCATTACGTCATGCTTCAGAAATGTGGAAAATGGTCCGTTTTCAAATGTTTTATTTTTGAACGTCAGTTCACATTTGTAGGTGGATCATCAGTGTTAGAGCTAAAATTAGCATGTTTAAAGTGATTTTCATGCTTCCAGGGGCTCGGGAAGTTAATTAAATACCATTTGGAGGCATTTAATGTTCGAGCAAAAACGGCTGATTTTCGACAAAAGAGATAACACCCCCCCATTACGTCATGCTTCAGAAATGTGGAAAATGGTCCGTTTTCAAATGTTTTATTTTTGAACGTCAGTTCACATTTGTAGGTGGATCATCAGTGTTAGAGCTAAAATTAGCATGTTTAAAGTGATTTTCATGCTTCCAGGGGCTCGGGAAGTTAATTAAATACCATTTGGAGGCATTTAATGTTCGAGCAAAAACGGCTGATTTTCGACAAAAGAGATAACACCCCCCCATTACGTCATGCTTCAGAAATGTGGAAAATGGTCCGTTTTCAAATGTTTTATTTTTGAACGTCAGTTCACATTTGTAGGTGGATCATCAGTGTTAGAGCTAAAATTAGCACGTTTAAAGTGATTTTCATGCTTCCAGGGGCTCGGGAAGTTAATTAAATACCATTTGGAGGCATTTAATGTTCGAGCAAAAACGGCTGATTTTCGACAAAAGAGATAACACCCCCCCATTACGTCATGCTTCAGAAATGTGGAAAATGGTCCGTTTTCAAATGTTTTATTTTTGAACGTCAGTTCACATTTGTAGGTGGATCATCAGTGTTAGAGCTAAAATTAGAATGTTTAAAGTTATTTTCATGCTTCCAGGGGCCCAAAACACAAGATTTATGGAATGGTTAAAAGTGCATGAAAATGGCCAATTTACTCACTCTGAGTTCTCAAAAAGGGTTTCTTCACCCCGGAAAGTTAATTAAATACCATTTGGAGGCATTTAATGTTCGAGCAAAAACGGCTGATTTTCGACAAAAGAGATAACACCCCCCCATTACGTCATGCTTCAGAAATGTGGAAAATGGTCCGTTTTCAAATGTTTTATTTTTGAACGTCAGTTCACATTTGTAGGTGGATCATCAGTGTTAGAGCTAAAATTAGCATGTTTAAAGTGATTTTCATGCTTCCAGGGGCTCGGGAAGTGAAATAAATACCATTTGGAGGCATTTAATGTTCGAGCAAAAACGGCTGATTTTCGACAAAAGAGATAACACCCCCCCATTACGTCATGCTTCAGAAATGTGGAAAATGGTCCGTTTTCAAATGTTTTATTTTTGAACGTCAGTTCACATTTGTAGGTGGATCATCAGTGTTAGAGCTAAAATTAGCATGTTTAAAGTGATTTTCATGCTTCCAGGGGCCCAAAACACAAGATTTATGGAATGGTTAAAAGTGCATGAAAATGGCCAATTTACTCACTCTGAGTTCTCAAAAAGGGTTTCTTCACCCCGGGAAGTTAATTAAATACCATTTGGAGGCATTTAATGTTCGAGCAAAAACGGCTGATTTTCAACAAAAGAGATAACACCCCCCCCATTACGTCATGCTTCAGAAATGTGGAAAATGGTCCGTTTTCAAATGTTTTATTTTTGAACGTCAGTTCACATTTGTAGGTGGATCATCAGTGTTAGAGCTAAAATTAGCATGTTTAAAGTGATTTTCATGCTTCCAGGGGCTCGGGAAGTTAATTAAATACCATTTGGAGGCATTTAATGTTCGAGCAAAAACGGCTGATTTTCGACAAAAGAGATAACACCCCCCCATTACGTCATGCTTCAGAAATGTGGAAAATGGTCCGTTTTCAAATGTTTTATTTTTGAACGTCAGTTCACATTTGTAGGTGGATCATCAGTGTTAGAGCTAAAATTAGCATGTTTAAAGTGATTTTCATGCTTCCAGGGGCTCGGGAAGTTAATTAAATACCATTTGGAGGCATTTAATGTTCGAGCAAAAACGGCTGATTTTCGACAAAAGAGATAACACCCCCCCATTACGTCATGCTTCAGAAATGTGGAAAATGGTCCGTTTTCAAATGTTTTATTTTTGAACGTCAGTTCACATTTGTAGGTGGATCATCAGTGTTAGAGCTAAAATTAGCACGTTTAAAGTGATTTTCATGCTTCCAGGGGCTCGGGAAGTTAATTAAATACCATTTGGAGGCATTTAATGTTCGAGCAAAAACGGCTGATTTTCGACAAAAGAGATAACACCCCCCCATTACGTCATGCTTCAGAAATGTGGAAAATGGTCCGTTTTCAAATGTTTTATTTTTGAACGTCAGTTCACATTTGTAGGTGGATCATCAGTGTTAGAGCTAAAATTAGAATGTTTAAAGTTATTTTCATGCTTCCAGGGGCCCAAAACACAAGATTTATGGAATGGTTAAAAGTGCATGAAAATGGCCAATTTACTCACTCTGAGTTCTCAAAAAGGGTTTCTTCACCCCGGAAAGTTAATTAAATACCATTTGGAGGCATTTAATGTTCGAGCAAAAACGGCTGATTTTCGACAAAAGAGATAACACCCCCCCATTACGTCATGCTTCAGAAATGTGGAAAATGGTCCGTTTTCAAATGTTTTATTTTTGAACGTCAGTTCACATTTGTAGGTGGATCATCAGTGTTAGAGCTAAAATTAGCATGTTTAAAGTGATTTTCATGCTTCCAGGGGCTCGGGAAGTGAAATAAATACCATTTGGAGGCATTTAATGTTCGAGCAAAAACGGCTGATTTTCGACAAAAGAGATAACACCCCCCCATTACGTCATGCTTCAGAAATGTGGAAAATGGTCCGTTTTCAAATGTTTTATTTTTGAACGTCAGTTCACATTTGTAGGTGGATCATCAGTGTTAGAGCTAAAATTAGCATGTTTAACGTGATTTTCATGCTTCCAGGGGCTCGGGAAGTTAATTAAATACCATTTGGAGGCATTTAATGTTCGAGCAAAAACGGCTGATTTTCAACAAAAGAGATAACACCCCCCCATTACGTCATGCTTCAGAAATGTGGAAAATGGTCCGTTTTCAAATGTTTTATTTTTGAACGTCAGTTCACATTTGTAGGTTGATCATCAGTGTTAGAGCTAAAATTAGCATGTTTAAAGTGATTTTCATGCTTCCAGGGGCTCGGGAAGTGAAATAAATACCATTTGGAGGCATTTAATGTTCGAGCAAAAACGGCTGATTTTCGACAAAAGAGATAACACCCCCCCATTACGTCATGCTTCAGAAATGTGGAAAATGGTCCGTTTTCAAATGTTTTATTTTTGAACGTCAGTTCACATTTGTAGGTGGATCATCAGTGTTAGAGCTAAAATTAGCATGTTTAAAGTGATTTTCATGCTTCCAGGGGCTTGGGAAGTTAATTAAATACCATTTGGAGGCATTTAATGTTCGAGCAAAAACTGCTGATTTTTGACAAAAGAGATAACACCCCCCCATTACGTCATGCTTCAGAAATGTGGAAAATGGTCCGTTTTCAAATGTTTTATTTTTGAACGTCAGTTCACATTTGTAGGTGGATCATCAGTGTTAGAGCTAAAATTAGCATGTTTAAAGTGATTTTCATGCTTCCAGGGGCCCAAAACACAAGATTAATGGAATGGTTAAAAGTGCATGAAAATGGCCAATTTACTCACTCTGAGTTCTCAAAAAGGGTTTCTTCACCCCGGGAAGTGAAATAAATACCATTTGGAGGCATTTAATGTTCGTGCAAAAACGGCTGATTTTCGACAAAAGAGATAACACCCCCCCATTACGTCATGCTTCAGAAATGTGGAAAATGGTCCGTTTTCAAATGTTTTATTTTTGAACGTCAGTTCACATTTGTAGGTGGATCATCAGTGTTAGAGCTAAAATTAGCATGTTTAAAGTGATTTTCATGCTTCCAGGGGCTCGGGAAGTTAATTAAATACCATTTGGAGGCATTTAATGTTCGAGCAAAAACGGCTGATTTTCGACAAAAGAGATAACACCCCCCCATTACGTCATGCTTCAGAAATGTGGAAAATGGTCCGTTTTCAAATGTTTTATTTTTGAACGTCAGTTCACATTTGTAGGTGGATCATCAGTGTTAGAGCTAAAATTAGCATGTTTAAAGTGATTTTCATGCTTCCAGGGGCTCGGGAAGTTAATTAAATACCATTTGGAGGCATTTAATGTTCGAGCAAAAACGGCTGATTTTCGACAAAAGAGATAACACCCCCCCATTACGTCATGCTTCAGAAATGTGGAAAATGGTCCGTTTTCAAATGTTTTATTTTTGAACGTCAGTTCACATTTGTAGGTGGATCATCAGTGTTAGAGCTAAAATTAGAATGTTTAAAGTTATTTTCATGCTTCCAGGGGCCCAAAACACAAGATTTATGGAATGGTTAAAAGTGCATGAAAATGGCCAATTTACTCACTCTGAGTTCTCAAAAAGGGTTTCTTCACCCCGGGAAGTTAATTAAATACCATTTGGAGGCATTTAATGTTCGAGCAAAAACGGCTGATTTTCGACAAAAGAGATAACACCCCCCCATTACGTCATGCTTCAGAAATGTGGAAAATGGTCCGTTTTCAAATGTTTTATTTTTGAACGTCAGTTCACATTTGTAGGTGGATCATCAGTGTTAGAGCTAAAATTAGCATGTTTAAAGTGATTTTCATGCTTCCAGGGGCTCGGGAAGTGAAATAAATACCATTTGGAGGCATTTAATGTTCGAGCAAAAACGGCTGATTTTCGACAAAAGAGATAACACCCCCCCATTACGTCATGCTTCAGAAATGTGGAAAATGATCCGTTTTCAAATGTTTTATTTTTGAACGTCAGTTCACATTTGTAGGTGGATCATCAGTGTTAGAGTTAAAATTAGCATGTTTAAAGTGATTTTCATGCTTCCAGGGGCTCGGGAAGTTAATTAAATACCATTTGGAGGCATTTAATGTTCGAGCAAAAACGGCTGATTTTCAACAAAAGAGATAACACCCCCCCATTACGTCATGCTTCAGAAATGTGGAAAATGGTCCGTTTTCAAATGTTTTATTTTTGAACGTCAGTTCACATTTGTAGGTGGATCATCAGTGTTAGAGCTAAAATTAGCATGTTTAAAGTGATTTTCATGCTTCCAGGGGCTCGGGAAGTGAAATAAATACCATTCGGAGGCATTTAATGTTCGAGCAAAAACGGCTGATTTTCGACAAAAGAGATAACACCCCCCCATTACGTCATGCTTCAGAAATGTGGAAAATGGTCCGTTTTCAAATGTTTTATTTTTGAACGTCAGTTCACATTTGTAGGTGGATCATCAGTGTTAGAGCTAAAATTAGCATGTTTAAAGTGATTTTCATGCTTCCAGGGGCTCGGGAAGTTAATTAAATACCATTTGGAGGTATTTAATGTTCGAGCAAAAACTGCTGATTTTCGACAAAAGAGATAACACCCCCCCATTACGTCATGCTTCAGAAATGTGGAAAATGGTCCGTTTTCAAATGTTTTATTTTTGAACGTCAGTTCATATTTAAGGTGGATCATCAGTGTTAGAGCTAAAATTAGCATGTTTAAAGTGATTTTCATGCTTCCAGGGGCCCAAAACACAAGATTAATGGAATGGTTAAAAGTGCATGAAAATGGCCAATTTACTCACTCTGAGTTCTCAAAAAGGGTTTCTTCACCCCGGGAAGTGAAATAAATACCATTTGGAGGCATTTAATGTTCGAGCAAAAACGGCTGATTTTCGACAAAAGAGATAACACCCCCCCATTACGTCATGCTTCAGAAATGTGGAAAATGGTCCGTTTTCAAATGTTTTATTTTTGAACGTCAGTTCACATTTGTAGGTGGATCATCAGTGTTAGAGCTAAAATTAGCATGTTTAAAGTGATTTTCATGCTTCCAGGGGCTCGGGAAGTTAATTAAATACCATTTGGAGGCATTTAATGTTCGAGCAAAAACGGCTGATTTTCGACAAAAGAGATAACACCCCCCCATTACGTCATGCTTCAGAAATGTGGAAAATGGTCCGTTTTCAAATGTTTTATTTTTGAACGTCAGTTCACATTTGTAGGTGGATCATCAGTGTTAGAGCTAAAATTAGCATGTTTAAAGTGATTTTCATGCTTCCAGGGGCTCGGGAAGTTAATTAAATACCATTTGGAGGCATTTAATGTTCGAGCAAAAACGGCTGATTTTCGACAAAAGAGATAACACCCCCCCATTACGTCATGCTTCAGAAATGTGGAAAATGGTCCGTTTTCAAATGTTTTATTTTTGAACGTCAGTTCACATTTGTAGGTGGATTATCAGTGTTAGAGCTAAAATTAGCATGTTTAAAGTGATTTTCATGCTTCCAGGGGCTCGGGAAGTTAATTAAATACCATTTGGAGGCATTTAATGTTCGAGCAAAAACGGCTGATTTTCGACAAAAGAGATAACACCCCCCCATTACGTCATGCTTCAGAAATGTGGAAAATGGTCCGTTTTCAAATGTTTTATTTTTGAACGTCAGTTCACATTTGTAGGTGGATCATCAGTGTTAGAGCTAAAATTAGCATGTTTAAAGTGATTTTCATGCTTCCAGGGGCTCGGGAAGTGAAATAAATACCATTTGGAGGCATTTAATGTTCGAGCAAAAACGGCTGATTTTCGACAAAAGAGATAACACCCCCCCATTACGTCATGCTTCAGAAATGTGGAAAATGGTCCGTTTTCAAATGTTTTATTTTTGAACGTCAGTTCACATTTGTAGGTGGATCATCAGTGTTAGAGCTAAAATTAGCATGTTTAAAGTGATTTTCATGCTTCCAGGGGCTCGGGAAGTTAATTAAATACCATTTGGAGGTATTTAATGTTCGAGCAAAAACTGCTGATTTTCGACAAAAGAGATAACACCCCCCCATTACGTCATGCTTCAGAAATGTGGAAAATGGTCCGTTTTCAAATGTTTTATTTTTGAACGTCAGTTCATATTTAAGGTGGATCATCAGTGTTAGAGCTAAAATTAGCATGTTTAAAGTGATTTTCATGCTTCCAGGGGCCCAAAACACAAGATTAATGGAATGGTTAAAAGTGCATGAAAATGGCCAATTTACTCACTCTGAGTTCTCAAAAAGGGTTTCTTCACCCCGGGAAGTGAAATAAATACCATTTGGAGGCATTTAATGTTCGAGCAAAAACGGCTGATTTTCGACAAAAGAGATAACACCCCCCCATTACGTCATGCTTCAGAAATGTGGAAAATGGTCCGTTTTCAAATGTTTTATTTTTGAACGTCAGTTCACATTTGTAGGTGGATCATCAGTGTTAGAGCTAAAATTAGCATGTTTAAAGTGATTTTCATGCTTCCAGGGGCTCGGGAAGTTAATTAAATACCATTTGGAGGCATTTAATGTTCGAGCAAAAACGGCTGATTTTCGACAAAAGAGATAACACCCCCCCATTACGTCATGCTTCAGAAATGTGGAAAATGGTCCGTTTTCAAATGTTTTATTTTTGAACGTCAGTTCACATTTGTAGGTGGATCATCAGTGTTAGAGCTAAAATTAGCATGTTTAAAGTGATTTTCATGCTTCCAGGGGCTCGGGAAGTTAATTAAATACCATTTGGAGGCATTTAATGTTCGAGCAAAAACGGCTGATTTTCGACAAAAGAGATAACACCCCCCCATTACGTCATGCTTCAGAAATGTGGAAAATGGTCCGTTTTCAAATGTTTTATTTTTGAACGTCAGTTCACATTTGTAGGTGGATTATCAGTGTTAGAGCTAAAATTAGCATGTTTAAAGTGATTTTCATGCTTCCAGGGGCTCGGGAAGTTAATTAAATACCATTTGGAGGCATTTAATGTTCGAGCAAAAACGGCTGATTTTCGACAAAAGAGATAACACCCCCCCATTACGTCATGCTTCAGAAATGTGGAAAATGGTCCGTTTTCAAATGTTTTATTTTTGAACGTCAGTTCACATTTGTAGGTGGATCATCAGTGCTAGAGCTAAACTTAGAATGTTTAAAGTGATTTTCATGCTTCCAGGGGCCCAAAACACAAGATTTATGGAATGGTTAAAAGTGCATGAAAATGGCCAATTTACTCACACTGAGTTCTCAAAAAGGGTTTCTTCACCCCGGGAAGTTAATTAAATACCATTTGGAGGCATTTAATGTTCGAGCAAAAACGGCTGATTTTCGACAAAAGAGATAACACCCCCCCATTACGTCATGCTTCAGAAATGTGGAAAATGGTCTGTTTTCAAATGTTTTATTTTTGAACGTCAGTTCACATTTGTAGGTGGATCATCAGTGTTAGAGCTAAAATTAGCATGTTTAAAGTGATTTTCATGCTTCCAGGGGCTCGGGAAGTTAATTAAATACCATTTGGAGGCATTTAATGTTCGAGCAAAAACGGCTGATTTTCGACAAAAGAGATAACACCCCCCCATTACGTCATGCTTCAGAAATGTGGAAAATGGTCCGTTTTCAAATGTTTTATTTTTGAACGTCAGTTCACATTTGTAGGTGGATCATCAGTGTTAGAGCTAAAATTAGCATGTTTAAAGTGATTTTCATGCTTCCAGGGGCTCGGGAAGTGAAATAAATACCATTTGGAGGCATTTAATGTTCGAGCAAAAACGGCTGATTTTCGACAAAAGAGATAACACCCCCCCCATTACGTCATGCTTCAGAAATGTGGAAAATGGTCAGTTTTCAAATGTTTTATTTTTGAACGTCAGTTCACATTTGTAGGTGGATCATCAGTGTTAGAGCTAAAATTAGCATGTTTAAAGTGATTTTCATGCTTCCAGGGGCTCGGGAAGTTAATTAAATACCATTTGGAGGCATTTAATGTTCGAGCAAAAACGGCTGATTTTCGACAAAAGAGATAACACCCCCCCATTACGTCATGCTTCAGAAATGTGGAAAATGGTCCGTTTTCAAATGTTTTATTTTTGAACGTCAGTTCACATTTGTTGGTGGATCATCAGTGTTAGAGCTAAAATTAGCATGTTTAAAGTGATTTTCATGCTTCCAGGGGCTCGGGAAGTTAATTAAATACCATTTGGAGGCATTTAATGTTCGAGCAAAAACGGCTGATTTTCGACAAAAGAGATAACACCCCTCCATTACGTCATGCTTCAGAAATGTGGAAAATGGTCCATTTTCAAATGTTTTATTTTTGAACGTCAGTTCACATTTGTAGGTGGATCATCAGTGTTAGAGCTAAAATTAGCATGTTTAAAGTGATTTTCATGCTTCCAGGGGCTCGGGAAGTGAAATAAATACCATTTGGAGGCATTTAATGTTCGAGCAAAAACGGCTGATTTTCGACAAAAGAGATAACACCCCCCCCATTACGTCATGCTTCAGAAATGTGGAAAATGGTCAGTTTTCAAATGTTTTATTTTTGAACGTCAGTTCACATTTGTAGGTGGATCATCAGTGTTAGAGCTAAAATTAGCATGTTTAAAGTGATTTTCATGCTTCCAGGGGCTCGGGAAGTTAATTAAATACCATTTGGAGGCATTTAATGTTCGAGCAAAAACTGCTGATTTTCGACAAAAGAGATAACACCCCCCCATTACGTCATGCTTCAGAAATGTGGAAAATGGTCCGTTTTCAAATGTTTTATTTTTGAACGTCAGTTCACATTTGTAGGTGGATCATCAGTGTTAGAGCTAAAATTAGCATGTTTAAAGTGATTTTCATGCTTCCAGGGGCCCAAAACACAAGATTAATGGAATGGTTAAAAGTGCATGAAAATGGCCAATTTACTCTTTCTGAGTTCTCAAAAAGGGTTTCTTCACCCCGGGAAGTGAAATAAATACCATTTGGAGGCATTTAATGTTCGAGCAAAAACGGCTGATTTTCGACAAAAGAGATAACACCCCCCCATTACGTCATGCTTCAGAAATGTGGAAAATGGTCCGTTTTCAAATGTTTTATTTTTGAACGTCAGTTCACATTTGTAGGTGGATCATCAGTGTTAGAGCTAAAATTAGCATGTTTAAAGTGATTTTCATGCTTCCCGGGGCTCGGGAAGTTAATTAAATACCATTTGGAGGCATTTAATGTTCGAGCAAAAACGGCTGATTTTCGACAAAAGAGATAACACCCCCCCATTACGTCATGCTTCAGAAATGTGGAAAATGGTCCGTTTTCAAATGTTTTATTTTTGAACGTCAGTTCACATTTGTAGGTGGATCATCAGTGTTAGAGCTAAAATTAGCATGTTTAAAGTGATTTTCATGCTTCCAGGGGCTCGGGAAGTTAATTAAATACCATTTGGAGGCATTTAATGTTCGAGCAAAAACGGCTGATTTTCGACAAAAGAGATAACACCCCCCCATTACGTCATGCTTCAGAAATGTGGAAAATGGTCCGTTTTCAAATGTTTTATTTTTGAACGTCAGTTCACATTTGTAGGTGGATCATCAGTGTTAGAGCTAAAATTAGCATGTTTAAAGTGATTTTCATGCTTCCAGGGGCCCAAAACACAAGATTAATGGAATGGTTAAAAGTGCATGAAAATGGCCAATTTACTCACTCTGAGTTCTCAAAAAGGGTTTCTTCACCCCGGGAAGTGAAATAAATACCATTTGGAGGCATTTAATGTTCGAGCAAAAACGGCTGATTTTCGACAAAAGAGATAACACCCCCCCCATTACGTCATGCTTCAGAAATGTGGAAAATGGTCCGTTTTCAAATGTTTTATTTTTGAACGTCAGTTCACATTTGTAGGTGGATCACCAGTGTTAGAGCTAAAATTAGCATGTTTAAAGTGATTTTCATGCTTCCAGGGGCTCGGGAAGTTAATTAAATACCATTTGGAGGCATTTAATGTTCGAGCAAAAACGGCTGATTTTCGACAAAAGAGATAACACCCCCCCATTACGTCATGCTTCAGAAATGTGGAAAATGGTCCGTTTTCAAATGTTTTATTTTTGAACGTCAGTTCACATTTGTAGGTGGATCATCAGTGTTAGAGCTAAAATTAGCATGTTTAAAGTGATTTTCATGCTTCCAGGGGCTCGGGAAGTTAATTAAATACCATTTGGAGGCATTTAATGTTCGAGCAAAAACGGCTGATTTTCGACAAAAGAGTAACACCCCCCCCCATTACGTCATGCTTCAGAAATGTGGAAAATGGTCCGTTTTCAAATGTTTTATTTTTGAACGTCAGTTCACATTTGTAGGTGGATCATCAGTGTTAGAGCTAAAATTAGCATGTTTAAAGTGATTTTCATGCTTCCAGGGGCTCGGGAAGTTAATTAAATACCATTTGGAGGCATTTAATGTTCGAGCAAAAACGGCAGATTTTCGACAAAAGAGATAACACCCCCCCCATTACGTCATGCTTCAGAAATGTGGAAAATGGTCCGTTTTCAAATGTTTTATTTTTGAACGTCAGTTCACATTTGTAGGTGGATCATCAGTGTTAGAGCTAACATTAGCATGTTTAAAGTGATTTTCATGCTTCCAGGGGCTCGGGAAGTGAAATAAATACCATTTGGAGGCATTTAATGTTCGAGCAAAAACGGCTGATTTTCGACAAAAGAGATAACACCCCCCCATTACGTCATGCTTCAGAAATGTGGAAAATGGTCCGTTTTCAAATGTTTTATTTTTGAACGTCAGTTCACATTTGTAGGTGGATCATCAGTGTTAGAGCTAAAATTAGCATGTTTAAAGTGATTTTCATGCTTCCAGGGGCTCGGGAAGTTAATTAAATACCATTTGGAGGCATTTAATGTTCGAGCAAAAACGGCTGATTTTCGACAAAAGAGATAACACCCCCCCATTACGTCATGCTTCAGAAATGTGGAAAATGGTCCGTTTTCAAATGTTTTATTTTTGAACGTCAGTTCACATTTGTAGGTGGATCATCAGTGTTAGAGCTAAAATTAGCATGTTTAAAGTGATTTTCATGCTTCCAGGGGCCCAAAACACAAGATTAATGGAATGGTTAAAAGTGCATGAAAATGGCCAATTTACTCACTCTGAGTTCTCAAAAAGGGTTTCTTCACCCCGGGAAGTTAATTAAATACCATTTGGAGGCATTTAATGTTCGAGCAAAAACGGCTGATTTTCGACAAAAGAGATAACACCCCCCCATTACGTCATGCTTCAGAAATGTGGAAAATGGTCCGTTTTCAAATGTTTTATTTTTGAACGTCAGTTCACATTTGTAGGTGGATCATCAGTGTTAGAGCTAAAATTAGCATGTTTAAAGTGATTTTCATGCTTCCAGGGGCTCGGGAAGTGAAATAAATACCATTTGGAGGCATTTAATGTTCGAGCAAAAACGGCTGATTTTCGACAAAAGAGATAACACCCCCCCATTACGTCATGCTTCAGAAATGTGGAAAATGGTCCGTTTTCAAATGTTTTATTTTTGAACGTCAGTTCACATTTGTAGGTGGATCATCAGTGTTAGAGCTAAAATTAGCATGTTTAAAGTGATTTTCATGCTTCCAGGGGCCCAAAACACAAGATTTATGGAATGGTTAAAAGTGCATGAAAATGGCCAATTTACTCACTCTGAGTTCTCAAAAAGGGTTTCTTCACCCCGGGAAGTTAATTAAATACCATTTGGAGGCATTTAATGTTCGAGCAAAAACGGCTGATTTTCAACAAAAGAGATAACACCCCCCCCATTACGTCATGCTTCAGAAATGTGGAAAATGGTCCGTTTTCAAATGTTTTATTTTTGAACGTCAGTTCACATTTGTAGGTGGATCATCAGTGTTAGAGCTAAAATTAGCATGTTTAAAGTGATTTTCATGCTTCCAGGGGCTCGGGAAGTTAATTAAATACCATTTGGAGGCATTTAATGTTCGAGCAAAAACGGCTGATTTTCGACAAAAGAGATAACACCCCCCCATTACGTCATGCTTCAGAAATGTGGAAAATGGTCCGTTTTCAAATGTTTTATTTTTGAACGTCAGTTCACATTTGTAGGTGGATCATCAGTGTTAGAGCTAAAATTAGCATGTTTAAAGTGATTTTCATGCTTCCAGGGGCTCGGGAAGTTAATTAAATACCATTTGGAGGCATTTAATGTTCGAGCAAAAACGGCTGATTTTCGACAAAAGAGATAACACCCCCCCATTACGTCATGCTTCAGAAATGTGGAAAATGGTCCGTTTTCAAATGTTTTATTTTTGAACGTCAGTTCACATTTGTAGGTGGATCATCAGTGTTAGAGCTAAAATTAGCATGTTTAAAGTGATTTTCATGCTTCCAGGGGCTCGGGAAGTTAATTAAATACCATTTGGAGGCATTTAATGTTCGAGCAAAAACGGCTGATTTTCGACAAAAGAGATAACACCCCCCCATTACGTCATGCTTCAGAAATGTGGAAAATGGTCCGTTTTCAAATGTTTTATTTTTGAACGTCAGTTCACATTTGTAGGTGGATCATCAGTGTTAGAGCTAAAATTAGCACGTTTAAAGTGATTTTCATGCTTCCAGGGGCTCGGGAAGTTAATTAAATACCATTTGGAGGCATTTAATGTTCGAGCAAAAACGGCTGATTTTCGACAAAAGAGATAACACCCCCCCATTACGTCATGCTTCAGAAATGTGGAAAATGGTCCGTTTTCAAATGTTTTATTTTTGAACGTCAGTTCACATTTGTAGGTGGATCATCAGTGTTAGAGCTAAAATTAGCATGTTTAAAGTGATTTTCATGCTTCCAGGGGCTCGGGAAGTGAAATAAATACCATTTGGAGGCATTTAATGTTCGAGCAAAAACGGCTGATTTTCGACAAAAGAGATAACACCCCCCCATTACGTCATGCTTCAGAAATGTGGAAAATGGTCCGTTTTCAAATGTTTTATTTTTGAACGTCAGTTCACATTTGTAGGTGGATCATCAGTGTTAGAGCTAAAATTAGCATGTTTAACGTGATTTTCATGCTTCCAGGGGCTCGGGAAGTTAATTAAATACCATTTGGAGGCATTTAATGTTCGAGCAAAAACGGCTGATTTTCAACAAAAGAGATAACACCCCCCCATTACGTCATGCTTCAGAAATGTGGAAAATGGTCCGTTTTCAAATGTTTTATTTTTGAACGTCAGTTCACATTTGTAGGTTGATCATCAGTGTTAGAGCTAAAATTAGCATGTTTAAAGTGATTTTCATGCTTCCAGGGGCTCGGGAAGTGAAATAAATACCATTTGGAGGCATTTAATGTTCGAGCAAAAACGGCTGATTTTCGACAAAAGAGATAACACCCCCCCATTACGTCATGCTTCAGAAATGTGGAAAATGGTCCGTTTTCAAATGTTTTATTTTTGAACGTCAGTTCACATTTGTAGGTGGATCATCAGTGTTAGAGCTAAAATTAGCATGTTTAAAGTGATTTTCATGCTTCCAGGGGCTCGGGAAGTGAAATAAATACCATTTGGAGGCATTTAATGTTCGAGCAAAAACGGCTGATTTTCGACAAAAGAGATAACACCCCCCCATTACGTCATGCTTCAGAAATGTGGAAAATGATCCGTTTTCAAATGTTTTATTTTTGAACGTCAGTTCACATTTGTAGGTGGATCATCAGTGTTAGAGTTAAAATTAGCATGTTTAAAGTGATTTTCATGCTTCCAGGGGCTCGGGAAGTTAATTAAATACCATTTGGAGGCATTTAATGTTCGAGCAAAAACGGCTGATTTTCAACAAAAGAGATAACACCCCCCCATTACGTCATGCTTCAGAAATGTGGAAAATGGTCCGTTTTCAAATGTTTTATTTTTGAACGTCAGTTCACATTTGTAGGTGGATCATCAGTGTTAGAGCTAAAATTAGCATGTTTAAAGTGATTTTCATGCTTCCAGGGGCTCGGGAAGTGAAATAAATACCATTTGGAGGCATTTAATGTTCGAGCAAAAACGGCTGATTTTCGACAAAAGAGATAACACCCCCCCATTACGTCATGCTTCAGAAATGTGGAAAATGGTCCGTTTTCAAATGTTTTATTTTTGAACGTCAGTTCACATTTGTAGGTGGATCATCAGTGTTAGAGCTAAAATTAGCATGTTTAAAGTGATTTTCATGCTTCCAGGGGCTCGGGAAGTTAATTAAATACCATTTGGAGGTATTTAATGTTCGAGCAAAAACTGCTGATTTTCGACAAAAGAGATAACACCCCCCCATTACGTCATGCTTCAGAAATGTGGAAAATGGTCCGTTTTCAAATGTTTTATTTTTGAACGTCAGTTCATATTTAAGGTGGATCATCAGTGTTAGAGCTAAAATTAGCATGTTTAAAGTGATTTTCATGCTTCCAGGGGCCCAAAACACAAGATTAATGGAATGGTTAAAAGTGCATGAAAATGGCCAATTTACTCACTCTGAGTTCTCAAAAAGGGTTTCTTCACCCCGGGAAGTGAAATAAATACCATTTGGAGGCATTTAATGTTCGAGCAAAAACGGCTGATTTTCGACAAAAGAGATAACACCCCCCCATTACGTCATGCTTCAGAAATGTGGAAAATGGTCCGTTTTCAAATGTTTTATTTTTGAACGTCAGTTCACATTTGTAGGTGGATCATCAGTGTTAGAGCTAAAATTAGCATGTTTAAAGTGATTTTCATGCTTCCAGGGGCTCGGGAAGTTAATTAAATACCATTTGGAGGCATTTAATGTTCGAGCAAAAACGGCTGATTTTCGACAAAAGAGATAACACCCCCCCATTACGTCATGCTTCAGAAATGTGGAAAATGGTCCGTTTTCAAATGTTTTATTTTTGAACGTCAGTTCACATTTGTAGGTGGATCATCAGTGTTAGAGCTAAAATTAGCATGTTTAAAGTGATTTTCATGCTTCCAGGGGCTCGGGAAGTTAATTAAATACCATTTGGAGGCATTTAATGTTCGAGCAAAAACGGCTGATTTTCGACAAAAGAGATAACACCCCCCCATTACGTCATGCTTCAGAAATGTGGAAAATGGTCCGTTTTCAAATGTTTTATTTTTGAACGTCAGTTCACATTTGTAGGTGGATTATCAGTGTTAGAGCTAAAATTAGCATGTTTAAAGTGATTTTCATGCTTCCAGGGGCTCGGGAAGTTAATTAAATACCATTTGGAGGCATTTAATGTTCGAGCAAAAACGGCTGATTTTCGACAAAAGAGATAACACCCCCCCATTACGTCATGCTTCAGAAATGTGGAAAATGGTCCGTTTTCAAATGTTTTATTTTTGAACGTCAGTTCACATTTGTAGGTGGATCATCAGTGTTAGAGCTAAAATTAGCATGTTTAAAGTGATTTTCATGCTTCCAGGGGCTCGGGAAGTGAAATAAATACCATTTGGAGGCATTTAATGTTCGAGCAAAAACGGCTGATTTTCGACAAAAGAGATAACACCCCCCCATTACGTCATGCTTCAGAAATGTGGAAAATGGTCCGTTTTCAAATGTTTTATTTTTGAACGTCAGTTCACATTTGTAGGTGGATCATCAGTGTTAGAGCTAAAATTAGCATGTTTAAAGTGATTTTCATGCTTCCAGGGGCTCGGGAAGTTAATTAAATACCATTTGGAGGTATTTAATGTTCGAGCAAAAACTGCTGATTTTCGACAAAAGAGATAACACCCCCCCATTACGTCATGCTTCAGAAATGTGGAAAATGGTCCGTTTTCAAATGTTTTATTTTTGAACGTCAGTTCATATTTAAGGTGGATCATCAGTGTTAGAGCTAAAATTAGCATGTTTAAAGTGATTTTCATGCTTCCAGGGGCCCAAAACACAAGATTAATGGAATGGTTAAAAGTGCATGAAAATGGCCAATTTACTCACTCTGAGTTCTCAAAAAGGGTTTCTTCACCCCGGGAAGTGAAATAAATACCATTTGGAGGCATTTAATGTTCGAGCAAAAACGGCTGATTTTCGACAAAAGAGATAACACCCCCCCATTACGTCATGCTTCAGAAATGTGGAAAATGGTCCGTTTTCAAATGTTTTATTTTTGAACGTCAGTTCACATTTGTAGGTGGATCATCAGTGTTAGAGCTAAAATTAGCATGTTTAAAGTGATTTTCATGCTTCCAGGGGCTCGGGAAGTTAATTAAATACCATTTGGAGGCATTTAATGTTCGAGCAAAAACGGCTGATTTTCGACAAAAGAGATAACACCCCCCCATTACGTCATGCTTCAGAAATGTGGAAAATGGTCCGTTTTCAAATGTTTTATTTTTGAACGTCAGTTCACATTTGTAGGTGGATCATCAGTGTTAGAGCTAAAATTAGCATGTTTAAAGTGATTTTCATGCTTCCAGGGGCTCGGGAAGTTAATTAAATACCATTTGGAGGCATTTAATGTTCGAGCAAAAACGGCTGATTTTCGACAAAAGAGATAACACCCCCCCATTACGTCATGCTTCAGAAATGTGGAAAATGGTCCGTTTTCAAATGTTTTATTTTTGAACGTCAGTTCACATTTGTAGGTGGATTATCAGTGTTAGAGCTAAAATTAGCATGTTTAAAGTGATTTTCATGCTTCCAGGGGCTCGGGAAGTTAATTAAATACCATTTGGAGGCATTTAATGTTCGAGCAAAAACGGCTGATTTTCGACAAAAGAGATAACACCCCCCCATTACGTCATGCTTCAGAAATGTGGAAAATGGTCCGTTTTCAAATGTTTTATTTTTGAACGTCAGTTCACATTTGTAGGTGGATCATCAGTGCTAGAGCTAAACTTAGAATGTTTAAAGTGATTTTCATGCTTCCAGGGGCCCAAAACACAAGATTTATGGAATGGTTAAAAGTGCATGAAAATGGCCAATTTACTCACACTGAGTTCTCAAAAAGGGTTTCTTCACCCCGGGAAGTTAATTAAATACCATTTGGAGGCATTTAATGTTCGAGCAAAAACGGCTGATTTTCGACAAAAGAGATAACACCCCCCCATTACGTCATGCTTCAGAAATGTGGAAAATGGTCTGTTTTCAAATGTTTTATTTTTGAACGTCAGTTCACATTTGTAGGTGGATCATCAGTGTTAGAGCTAAAATTAGCATGTTTAAAGTGATTTTCATGCTTCCAGGGGCTCGGGAAGTTAATTAAATACCATTTGGAGGCATTTAATGTTCGAGCAAAAACGGCTGATTTTCGACAAAAGAGATAACACCCCCCCATTACGTCATGCTTCAGAAATGTGGAAAATGGTCCGTTTTCAAATGTTTTATTTTTGAACGTCAGTTCACATTTGTAGGTGGATCATCAGTGTTAGAGCTAAAATTAGCATGTTTAAAGTGATTTTCATGCTTCCAGGGGCTCGGGAAGTGAAATAAATACCATTTGGAGGCATTTAATGTTCGAGCAAAAACGGCTGATTTTCGACAAAAGAGATAACACCCCCCCCATTACGTCATGCTTCAGAAATGTGGAAAATGGTCAGTTTTCAAATGTTTTATTTTTGAACGTCAGTTCACATTTGTAGGTGGATCATCAGTGTTAGAGCTAAAATTAGCATGTTTAAAGTGATTTTCATGCTTCCAGGGGCTCGGGAAGTTAATTAAATACCATTTGGAGGCATTTAATGTTCGAGCAAAAACGGCTGATTTTCGACAAAAGAGATAACACCCCCCCATTACGTCATGCTTCAGAAATGTGGAAAATGGTCCGTTTTCAAATGTTTTATTTTTGAACGTCAGTTCACATTTGTTGGTGGATCATCAGTGTTAGAGCTAAAATTAGCATGTTTAAAGTGATTTTCATGCTTCCAGGGGCTCGGGAAGTTAATTAAATACCATTTGGAGGCATTTAATGTTCGAGCAAAAACGGCTGATTTTCGACAAAAGAGATAACACCCCTCCATTACGTCATGCTTCAGAAATGTGGAAAATGGTCCATTTTCAAATGTTTTATTTTTGAACGTCAGTTCACATTTGTAGGTGGATCATCAGTGTTAGAGCTAAAATTAGCATGTTTAAAGTGATTTTCATGCTTCCAGGGGCTCGGGAAGTGAAATAAATACCATTTGGAGGCATTTAATGTTCGAGCAAAAACGGCTGATTTTCGACAAAAGAGATAACACCCCCCCCATTACGTCATGCTTCAGAAATGTGGAAAATGGTCAGTTTTCAAATGTTTTATTTTTGAACGTCAGTTCACATTTGTAGGTGGATCATCAGTGTTAGAGCTAAAATTAGCATGTTTAAAGTGATTTTCATGCTTCCAGGGGCTCGGGAAGTTAATTAAATACCATTTGGAGGCATTTAATGTTCGAGCAAAAACTGCTGATTTTCGACAAAAGAGATAACACCCCCCCATTACGTCATGCTTCAGAAATGTGGAAAATGGTCCGTTTTCAAATGTTTTATTTTTGAACGTCAGTTCACATTTGTAGGTGGATCATCAGTGTTAGAGCTAAAATTAGCATGTTTAAAGTGATTTTCATGCTTCCAGGGGCCCAAAACACAAGATTAATGGAATGGTTAAAAGTGCATGAAAATGGCCAATTTACTCTTTCTGAGTTCTCAAAAAGGGTTTCTTCACCCCGGGAAGTGAAATAAATACCATTTGGAGGCATTTAATGTTCGAGCAAAAACGGCTGATTTTCGACAAAAGAGATAACACCCCCCCATTACGTCATGCTTCAGAAATGTGGAAAATGGTCCGTTTTCAAATGTTTTATTTTTGAACGTCAGTTCACATTTGTAGGTGGATCATCAGTGTTAGAGCTAAAATTAGCATGTTTAAAGTGATTTTCATGCTTCCCGGGGCTCGGGAAGTTAATTAAATACCATTTGGAGGCATTTAATGTTCGAGCAAAAACGGCTGATTTTCGACAAAAGAGATAACACCCCCCCATTACGTCATGCTTCAGAAATGTGGAAAATGGTCCGTTTTCAAATGTTTTATTTTTGAACGTCAGTTCACATTTGTAGGTGGATCATCAGTGTTAGAGCTAAAATTAGCATGTTTAAAGTGATTTTCATGCTTCCAGGGGCTCGGGAAGTTAATTAAATACCATTTGGAGGCATTTAATGTTCGAGCAAAAACGGCTGATTTTCGACAAAAGAGATAACACCCCCCCATTACGTCATGCTTCAGAAATGTGGAAAATGGTCCGTTTTCAAATGTTTTATTTTTGAACGTCAGTTCACATTTGTAGGTGGATCATCAGTGTTAGAGCTAAAATTAGCATGTTTAAAGTGATTTTCATGCTTCCAGGGGCCCAAAACACAAGATTAATGGAATGGTTAAAAGTGCATGAAAATGGCCAATTTACTCACTCTGAGTTCTCAAAAAGGGTTTCTTCACCCCGGGAAGTGAAATAAATACCATTTGGAGGCATTTAATGTTCGAGCAAAAACGGCTGATTTTCGACAAAAGAGATAACACCCCCCCCATTACGTCATGCTTCAGAAATGTGGAAAATGGTCCGTTTTCAAATGTTTTATTTTTGAACGTCAGTTCACATTTGTAGGTGGATCACCAGTGTTAGAGCTAAAATTAGCATGTTTAAAGTGATTTTCATGCTTCCAGGGGCTCGGGAAGTTAATTAAATACCATTTGGAGGCATTTAATGTTCGAGCAAAAACGGCTGATTTTCGACAAAAGAGATAACACCCCCCCATTACGTCATGCTTCAGAAATGTGGAAAATGGTCCGTTTTCAAATGTTTTATTTTTGAACGTCAGTTCACATTTGTAGGTGGATCATCAGTGTTAGAGCTAAAATTAGCATGTTTAAAGTGATTTTCATGCTTCCAGGGGCTCGGGAAGTTAATTAAATACCATTTGGAGGCATTTAATGTTCGAGCAAAAACGGCTGATTTTCGACAAAAGAGTAACACCCCCCCCCATTACGTCATGCTTCAGAAATGTGGAAAATGGTCCGTTTTCAAATGTTTTATTTTTGAACGTCAGTTCACATTTGTAGGTGGATCATCAGTGTTAGAGCTAAAATTAGCATGTTTAAAGTGATTTTCATGCTTCCAGGGGCTCGGGAAGTTAATTAAATACCATTTGGAGGCATTTAATGTTCGAGCAAAAACGGCAGATTTTCGACAAAAGAGATAACACCCCCCCCATTACGTCATGCTTCAGAAATGTGGAAAATGGTCCGTTTTCAAATGTTTTATTTTTGAACGTCAGTTCACATTTGTAGGTGGATCATCAGTGTTAGAGCTAACATTAGCATGTTTAAAGTGATTTTCATGCTTCCAGGGGCTCGGGAAGTGAAATAAATACCATTTGGAGGCATTTAATGTTCGAGCAAAAACGGCTGATTTTCGACAAAAGAGATAACACCCCCCCATTACGTCATGCTTCAGAAATGTGGAAAATGGTCCGTTTTCAAATGTTTTATTTTTGAACGTCAGTTCACATTTGTAGGTGGATCATCAGTGTTAGAGCTAAAATTAGCATGTTTAAAGTGATTTTCATGCTTCCAGGGGCTCGGGAAGTTAATTAAATACCATTTGGAGGCATTTAATGTTCGAGCAAAAACGGCTGATTTTCGACAAAAGAGATAACACCCCCCCATTACGTCATGCTTCAGAAATGTGGAAAATGGTCCGTTTTCAAATGTTTTATTTTTGAACGTCAGTTCACATTTGTAGGTGGATCATCAGTGTTAGAGCTAAAATTAGCATGTTTAAAGTGATTTTCATGCTTCCAGGGGCCCAAAACACAAGATTAATGGAATGGTTAAAAGTGCATGAAAATGGCCAATTTACTCACTCTGAGTTCTCAAAAAGGGTTTCTTCACCCCGGGAAGTTAATTAAATACCATTTGGAGGCATTTAATGTTCGAGCAAAAACGGCTGATTTTCGACAAAAGAGATAACACCCCCCCATTACGTCATGCTTCAGAAATGTGGAAAATGGTCCGTTTTCAAATGTTTTATTTTTGAACGTCAGTTCACATTTGTAGGTGGATCATCAGTGTTAGAGCTAAAATTAGCATGTTTAAAGTGATTTTCATGCTTCCAGGGGCTCGGGAAGTGAAATAAATACCATTTGGAGGCATTTAATGTTCGAGCAAAAACGGCTGATTTTCGACAAAAGAGATAACACCCCCCCATTACGTCATGCTTCAGAAATGTGGAAAATGGTCCGTTTTCAAATGTTTTATTTTTGAACGTCAGTTCACATTTGTAGGTGGATCATCAGTGTTAGAGCTAAAATTAGCATGTTTAAAGTGATTTTCATGCTTCCAGGGGCCCAAAACACAAGATTTATGGAATGGTTAAAAGTGCATGAAAATGGCCAATTTACTCACTCTGAGTTCTCAAAAAGGGTTTCTTCACCCCGGGAAGTTAATTAAATACCATTTGGAGGCATTTAATGTTCGAGCAAAAACGGCTGATTTTCAACAAAAGAGATAACACCCCCCCCATTACGTCATGCTTCAGAAATGTGGAAAATGGTCCGTTTTCAAATGTTTTATTTTTGAACGTCAGTTCACATTTGTAGGTGGATCATCAGTGTTAGAGCTAAAATTAGCATGTTTAAAGTGATTTTCATGCTTCCAGGGGCTCGGGAAGTTAATTAAATACCATTTGGAGGCATTTAATGTTCGAGCAAAAACGGCTGATTTTCGACAAAAGAGATAACACCCCCCCATTACGTCATGCTTCAGAAATGTGGAAAATGGTCCGTTTTCAAATGTTTTATTTTTGAACGTCAGTTCACATTTGTAGGTGGATCATCAGTGTTAGAGCTAAAATTAGCATGTTTAAAGTGATTTTCATGCTTCCAGGGGCTCGGGAAGTTAATTAAATACCATTTGGAGGCATTTAATGTTCGAGCAAAAACGGCTGATTTTCGACAAAAGAGATAACACCCCCCCATTACGTCATGCTTCAGAAATGTGGAAAATGGTCCGTTTTCAAATGTTTTATTTTTGAACGTCAGTTCACATTTGTAGGTGGATCATCAGTGTTAGAGCTAAAATTAGCATGTTTAAAGTGATTTTCATGCTTCCAGGGGCTCGGGAAGTTAATTAAATACCATTTGGAGGCATTTAATGTTCGAGCAAAAACGGCTGATTTTCGACAAAAGAGATAACACCCCCCCATTACGTCATGCTTCAGAAATGTGGAAAATGGTCCGTTTTCAAATGTTTTATTTTTGAACGTCAGTTCACATTTGTAGGTGGATCATCAGTGTTAGAGCTAAAATTAGCACGTTTAAAGTGATTTTCATGCTTCCAGGGGCTCGGGAAGTTAATTAAATACCATTTGGAGGCATTTAATGTTCGAGCAAAAACGGCTGATTTTCGACAAAAGAGATAACACCCCCCCATTACGTCATGCTTCAGAAATGTGGAAAATGGTCCGTTTTCAAATGTTTTATTTTTGAACGTCAGTTCACATTTGTAGGTGGATCATCAGTGTTAGAGCTAAAATTAGCATGTTTAAAGTGATTTTCATGCTTCCAGGGGCTCGGGAAGTGAAATAAATACCATTTGGAGGCATTTAATGTTCGAGCAAAAACGGCTGATTTTCGACAAAAGAGATAACACCCCCCCATTACGTCATGCTTCAGAAATGTGGAAAATGGTCCGTTTTCAAATGTTTTATTTTTGAACGTCAGTTCACATTTGTAGGTGGATCATCAGTGTTAGAGCTAAAATTAGCATGTTTAACGTGATTTTCATGCTTCCAGGGGCTCGGGAAGTTAATTAAATACCATTTGGAGGCATTTAATGTTCGAGCAAAAACGGCTGATTTTCAACAAAAGAGATAACACCCCCCCATTACGTCATGCTTCAGAAATGTGGAAAATGGTCCGTTTTCAAATGTTTTATTTTTGAACGTCAGTTCACATTTGTAGGTTGATCATCAGTGTTAGAGCTAAAATTAGCATGTTTAAAGTGATTTTCATGCTTCCAGGGGCTCGGGAAGTGAAATAAATACCATTTGGAGGCATTTAATGTTCGAGCAAAAACGGCTGATTTTCGACAAAAGAGATAACACCCCCCCATTACGTCATGCTTCAGAAATGTGGAAAATGGTCCGTTTTCAAATGTTTTATTTTTGAACGTCAGTTCACATTTGTAGGTGGATCATCAGTGTTAGAGCTAAAATTAGCATGTTTAAAGTGATTTTCATGCTTCCAGGGGCTTGGGAAGTTAATTAAATACCATTTGGAGGCATTTAATGTTCGAGCAAAAACTGCTGATTTTTGACAAAAGAGATAACACCCCCCCATTACGTCATGCTTCAGAAATGTGGAAAATGGTCCGTTTTCAAATGTTTTATTTTTGAACGTCAGTTCACATTTGTAGGTGGATCATCAGTGTTAGAGCTAAAATTAGCATGTTTAAAGTGATTTTCATGCTTCCAGGGGCCCAAAACACAAGATTAATGGAATGGTTAAAAGTGCATGAAAATGGCCAATTTACTCACTCTGAGTTCTCAAAAAGGGTTTCTTCACCCCGGGAAGTGAAATAAATACCATTTGGAGGCATTTAATGTTCGAGCAAAAACGGCTGATTTTCGACAAAAGAGATAACACCCCCCCATTACGTCATGCTTCAGAAATGTGGAAAATGGTCCGTTTTCAAATGTTTTATTTTTGAACGTCAGTTCACATTTGTAGGTGGATCATCAGTGTTAGAGCTAAAATTAGCATGTTTAAAGTGATTTTCATGCTTCCAGGGGCTCGGGAAGTTAATTAAATACCATTTGGAGGCATTTAATGTTCGAGCAAAAACGGCTGATTTTCGACAAAAGAGATAACACCCCCCCATTACGTCATGCTTCAGAAATGTGGAAAATGGTCCGTTTTCAAATGTTTTATTTTTGAACGTCAGTTCACATTTGTAGGTGGATCATCAGTGTTAGAGCTAAAATTAGCATGTTTAAAGTGATTTTCATGCTTCCAGGGGCTCGGGAAGTTAATTAAATACCATTTGGAGGCATTTAATGTTCGAGCAAAAACGGCTGATTTTCGACAAAAGAGATAACACCCCCCCATTACGTCATGCTTCAGAAATGTGGAAAATGGTCCGTTTTCAAATGTTTTATTTTTGAACGTCAGTTCACATTTGTAGGTGGATCATCAGTGTTAGAGCTAAAATTAGAATGTTTAAAGTTATTTTCATGCTTCCAGGGGCCCAAAACACAAGATTTATGGAATGGTTAAAAGTGCATGAAAATGGCCAATTTACTCACTCTGAGTTCTCAAAAAGGGTTTCTTCACCCCGGGAAGTTAATTAAATACCATTTGGAGGCATT
This sequence comes from Lissotriton vulgaris, assembly GCF_964263255.1. NCBI lineage: Eukaryota > Metazoa > Chordata > Amphibia > Caudata > Salamandridae > Lissotriton > Lissotriton vulgaris. The sequence continues at coordinate 244,682 of NW_028248118.1, read as the reverse complement.
TAATGTTCGAGCAAAAACGGCTGATTTTCGACAAAAGAGATAACACCCCCCCATTACGTCATGCTTCAGAAATGTGGAAAATGGTCCGTTTTCAAATGTTTTATTTTTGAACGTCAGTTCACATTTGTAGGTGGATCATCAGTGTTAGAGCTAAAATTAGCATGTTTAAAGTGATTTTCATGCTTCCAGGGGCTCGGGAAGTGAAATAAATACCATTTGGAGGCATTTAATGTTCGAGCAAAAACGGCTGATTTTCGACAAAAGAGATAACACCCCCCCATTACGTCATGCTTCAGAAATGTGGAAAATGATCCGTTTTCAAATGTTTTATTTTTGAACGTCAGTTCACATTTGTAGGTGGATCATCAGTGTTAGAGTTAAAATTAGCATGTTTAAAGTGATTTTCATGCTTCCAGGGGCTCGGGAAGTTAATTAAATACCATTTGGAGGCATTTAATGTTCGAGCAAAAACGGCTGATTTTCAACAAAAGAGATAACACCCCCCCATTACGTCATGCTTCAGAAATGTGGAAAATGGTCCGTTTTCAAATGTTTTATTTTTGAACGTCAGTTCACATTTGTAGGTGGATCATCAGTGTTAGAGCTAAAATTAGCATGTTTAAAGTGATTTTCATGCTTCCAGGGGCTCGGGAAGTGAAATAAATACCATTTGGAGGCATTTAATGTTCGAGCAAAAACGGCTGATTTTCGACAAAAGAGATAACACCCCCCCATTACGTCATGCTTCAGAAATGTGGAAAATGGTCCGTTTTCAAATGTTTTATTTTTGAACGTCAGTTCACATTTGTAGGTGGATCATCAGTGTTAGAGCTAAAATTAGCATGTTTAAAGTGATTTTCATGCTTCCAGGGGCTCGGGAAGTTAATTAAATACCATTTGGAGGTATTTAATGTTCGAGCAAAAACTGCTGATTTTCGACAAAAGAGATAACACCCCCCCATTACGTCATGCTTCAGAAATGTGGAAAATGGTCCGTTTTCAAATGTTTTATTTTTGAACGTCAGTTCATATTTAAGGTGGATCATCAGTGTTAGAGCTAAAATTAGCATGTTTAAAGTGATTTTCATGCTTCCAGGGGCCCAAAACACAAGATTAATGGAATGGTTAAAAGTGCATGAAAATGGCCAATTTACTCACTCTGAGTTCTCAAAAAGGGTTTCTTCACCCCGGGAAGTGAAATAAATACCATTTGGAGGCATTTAATGTTCGAGCAAAAACGGCTGATTTTCGACAAAAGAGATAACACCCCCCCATTACGTCATGCTTCAGAAATGTGGAAAATGGTCCGTTTTCAAATGTTTTATTTTTGAACGTCAGTTCACATTTGTAGGTGGATCATCAGTGTTAGAGCTAAAATTAGCATGTTTAAAGTGATTTTCATGCTTCCAGGGGCTCGGGAAGTTAATTAAATACCATTTGGAGGCATTTAATGTTCGAGCAAAAACGGCTGATTTTCGACAAAAGAGATAACACCCCCCCATTACGTCATGCTTCAGAAATGTGGAAAATGGTCCGTTTTCAAATGTTTTATTTTTGAACGTCAGTTCACATTTGTAGGTGGATCATCAGTGTTAGAGCTAAAATTAGCATGTTTAAAGTGATTTTCATGCTTCCAGGGGCTCGGGAAGTTAATTAAATACCATTTGGAGGCATTTAATGTTCGAGCAAAAACGGCTGATTTTCGACAAAAGAGATAACACCCCCCCATTACGTCATGCTTCAGAAATGTGGAAAATGGTCCGTTTTCAAATGTTTTATTTTTGAACGTCAGTTCACATTTGTAGGTGGATTATCAGTGTTAGAGCTAAAATTAGCATGTTTAAAGTGATTTTCATGCTTCCAGGGGCTCGGGAAGTTAATTAAATACCATTTGGAGGCATTTAATGTTCGAGCAAAAACGGCTGATTTTCGACAAAAGAGATAACACCCCCCCATTACGTCATGCTTCAGAAATGTGGAAAATGGTCCGTTTTCAAATGTTTTATTTTTGAACGTCAGTTCACATTTGTAGGTGGATCATCAGTGCTAGAGCTAAACTTAGAATGTTTAAAGTGATTTTCATGCTTCCAGGGGCCCAAAACACAAGATTTATGGAATGGTTAAAAGTGCATGAAAATGGCCAATTTACTCACACTGAGTTCTCAAAAAGGGTTTCTTCACCCCGGGAAGTTAATTAAATACCATTTGGAGGCATTTAATGTTCGAGCAAAAACGGCTGATTTTCGACAAAAGAGATAACACCCCCCCATTACGTCATGCTTCAGAAATGTGGAAAATGGTCTGTTTTCAAATGTTTTATTTTTGAACGTCAGTTCACATTTGTAGGTGGATCATCAGTGTTAGAGCTAAAATTAGCATGTTTAAAGTGATTTTCATGCTTCCAGGGGCTCGGGAAGTTAATTAAATACCATTTGGAGGCATTTAATGTTCGAGCAAAAACGGCTGATTTTCGACAAAAGAGATAACACCCCCCCATTACGTCATGCTTCAGAAATGTGGAAAATGGTCCGTTTTCAAATGTTTTATTTTTGAACGTCAGTTCACATTTGTAGGTGGATCATCAGTGTTAGAGCTAAAATTAGCATGTTTAAAGTGATTTTCATGCTTCCAGGGGCTCGGGAAGTGAAATAAATACCATTTGGAGGCATTTAATGTTCGAGCAAAAACGGCTGATTTTCGACAAAAGAGATAACACCCCCCCATTACGTCATGCTTCAGAAATGTGGAAAATGGTCCGTTTTCAAATGTTTTATTTTTGAACGTCAGTTCACATTTGTTGGTGGATCATCAGTGTTAGAGCTAAAATTAGCATGTTTAAAGTGATTTTCATGCTTCCAGGGGCTCGGGAAGTTAATTAAATACCATTTGGAGGCATTTAATGTTCGAGCAAAAACGGCTGATTTTCGACAAAAGAGATAACACCCCTCCATTACGTCATGCTTCAGAAATGTGGAAAATGGTCCATTTTCAAATGTTTTATTTTTGAACGTCAGTTCACATTTGTAGGTGGATCATCAGTGTTAGAGCTAAAATTAGCATGTTTAAAGTGATTTTCATGCTTCCAGGGGCTCGGGAAGTGAAATAAATACCATTTGGAGGCATTTAATGTTCGAGCAAAAAGGGCTGATTTTCGACAAAAGAGATAACACCCCCCCCATTACGTCATGCTTCAGAAATGTGGAAAATGGTCAGTTTTCAAATGTTTTATTTTTGAACGTCAGTTCACATTTGTAGGTGGATCATCAGTGTTAGAGCTAAAATTAGCATGTTTAAAGTGATTTTCATGCTTCCAGGGGCTCGGGAAGTTAATTAAATACCATTTGGAGGCATTTAATGTTCGAGCAAAAACTGCTGATTTTCGACAAAAGAGATAACACCCCCCCATTACGTCATGCTTCAGAAATGTGGAAAATGGTCCGTTTTCAAATGTTTTATTTTTGAACGTCAGTTCACATTTGTAGGTGGATCATCAGTGTTAGAGCTAAAATTAGCATGTTTAAAGTGATTTTCATGCTTCCAGGGGCCCAAAACACAAGATTAATGGAATGGTTAAAAGTGCATGAAAATGGCCAATTTACTCTTTCTGAGTTCTCAAAAAGGGTTTCTTCACCCCGGGAAGTGAAATAAATACCATTTGGAGGCATTTAATGTTCGAGCAAAAACGGCTGATTTTCGACAAAAGAGATAACACCCCCCCATTACGTCATGCTTCAGAAATGTGGAAAATGGTCCGTTTTCAAATGTTTTATTTTTGAACGTCAGTTCACATTTGTAGGTGGATCATCAGTGTTAGAGCTAGAATTAGCATGTTTAAAGTGATTTTCATGCTTCCAGGGGCTCGGGAAGTTAATTAAATACCATTTGGAGGCATTTAATGTTCGAGCAAAAACGGCTGATTTTCGACAAAAGAGATAACACCCCCCCCATTACGTCATGCTTCAGAAATGTGGAAAATGGTCAGTTTTCAAATGTTTTATTTTTGAACGTCAGTTCACATTTGTAGGTGGATCATCAGTGTTAGAGCTAAAATTAGCATGTTTAAAGTGATTTTCATGCTTCCAGGGGCTCGGGAAGTTAATTAAATACCATTTGGAGGCATTTAATGTTCGAGCAAAAACGGCTGATTTTCGACAAAAGAGATAACACCCCCCATTACGTCATGCTTCAGAAATGTGGAAAATGGTCCGTTTTCAAATGTTTTATTTTTGAACGTCAGTTCACATTTGTAGGTGGATCATCAGTGTTAGAGCTAAAATTAGCATGTTTAAAGTGATTTTCATGCTTCCAGGGGCTCGGGAAGTGAAATAAATACCATTTGGAGGCATTTAATGTTCGAGCAAAAACGGCTGATTTTCGACAAAAGAGATAACACCCCCCCATTACGTCATGCTTCAGAAATGTGGAAAATGGTCCGTTTTCAAATGTTTTATTTTTGAACGTCAGTTCACATTTGTAGGTGGATCATCAGTGTTAGAGCTAAAATTAGCATGTTTAAAGTGATTTTCATGCTTCCAGGGGCCCAAAACACAAGATTTATGGAATGGTTAAAAGTGCATGAAAATGGCCAATTTACTCACTCTGAGTTCTCAAAAAGGGTTTCTTCACCCCGGGAAGTTAATTAAATACCATTTGGAGGCATTTAATGTTCGAGCAAAAACGGCTGATTTTCAACAAAAGAGATAACACCCCCCCCATTACGTCATGCTTCAGAAATGTGGAAAATGGTCCGTTTTCAAATGTTTTATTTTTGAACGTCAGTTCACATTTGTAGGTGGATCATCAGTGTTAGAGCTAAAATTAGCATGTTTAAAGTGATTTTCATGCTTCCAGGGGCTCGGGAAGTTAATTAAATACCATTTGGAGGCATTTAATGTTCGAGCAAAAACGGCTGATTTTCGACAAAAGAGATAACACCCCCCATTACGTCATGCTTCAGAAATGTGGAAAATGGTCCGTTTTCAAATGTTTTATTTTTGAACGTCAGTTCACATTTGTAGGTGGATCATCAGTGTTAGAGCTAAAATTAGCATGTTTAAAGTGATTTTCATGCTTCCAGGGGCTCGGGAAGTGAAATAAATACCATTTGGAGGCATTTAATGTTCGAGCAAAAACGGCTGATTTTCGACAAAAGAGATAACACCCCCCCATTACGTCATGCTTCAGAAATGTGGAAAATGGTCCGTTTTCAAATGTTTTATTTTTGAACGTCAGTTCACATTTGTAGGTGGATCATCAGTGTTAGAGCTAAAATTAGCATGTTTAAAGTGATTTTCATGCTTCCAGGGGCTCGGGAAGTTAATTAAATACCATTTGGAGGCATTTAATGTTCGAGCAAAAACGGCTGATTTTCGACAAAAGAGATAACACCCCCCCATTACGTCATGCTTCAGAAATGTGGAAAATGGTCCGTTTTCAAATGTTTTATTTTTGAACGTCAGTTCACATTTGTAGGTGGATCATCAGTGTTAGAGCTAAAATTAGCATGTTTAAAGTGATTTTCATGCTTCCAGGGGCTCGGGAAGTGAATTAAATACCATTTGGAGGCATTTAATGTTCGAGCAAAAACGGCTGATTTTCGACAAAAGAGATAACACCCCCCCATTACGTCATGCTTCAGAAATGTGGAAAATGGTCCGTTTTCAAATGTTTTATTTTTGAACGTCAGTTCACATTTGTAGGTGGATCATCAGTGTTAGAGCTAAAATTAGCATGTTTAAAGTGATTTTCATGCTTCCAGGGGCTCGGGAAGTTAATTAAATACCATTTGGAGGCATTTAATGTTCGAGCAAAAACTGCTGATTTTCGACAAAAGAGATAACACCCCCCCATTACGTCATGCTTCAGAAATGTGGAAAATGGTCCGTTTTCAAATGTTTTATTTTTGAACGTCAGTTCACATTTGTAGGTGGATCATCAGTGTTAGAGCTAAAATTAGCATGTTTAAAGTGATTTTCATGCTTCCAGGGGCCCAAAACACAAGATTAATGGAATGGTTAAAAGTGCATGAAAATGGCCAATTTACTCACTCTGAGTTCTCAAAAAGGGTTTCTTCACCCCGGGAAGTGAAATAAATACCATTTGGAGGCATTTAATGTTCGAGCAAAAACGGCTGATTTTCGACAAAAGAGATAACACCCCCCCATTACGTCATGCTTCAGAAATGTGGAAAATGGTCCGTTTTCAAATGTTTTATTTTTGAACGTCAGTTCACATTTGTAGGTGGATCATCAGTGTTAGAGCTAAAATTAGCATGTTTAAAGTGATTTTCATGCTTCCAGGGGCTCGGGAAGTGAAATAAATACCATTTGGAGGCATTTAATGTTCGAGCAAAAACGGCTGATTTTCGACAAAAGAGATAACACCCCCCCATTACGTCATGCTTCAGAAATGTGGAAAATGGTCCGTTTTCAAATGTTTTATTTTTGAACGTCAGTTCACATTTGTAGGTGGATCACCAGTGTTAGAGCTAAAATTAGCATGTTTAAAGTGATTTTCATGCTTCCAGGGGCTCGGGAAGTTAATTAAATACCATTTGGAGGCATTTAATGTTCGAGCAAAAACGGCTGATTTTCGACAAAAGAGATAACACCCCCCCATTACGTCATGCTTCAGAAATGTGGAAAATGGTCCGTTTTCAAATGTCTTATTTTTGAACGTCAGTTCACATTTGTAGGTGGATCATCAGTGTTAGAGCTAAAATTAGCATGTTTAAAGTGATTTTCATGCTTCCAGGGGCTCGGGAAGTTAATTAAATACCATTTGGAGGCATTTAATGTTCGAGCAAAAACGGCTGATTTTCGACAAAAGAGTAACACCCCCCCCCATTACGTCATGCTTCAGAAATGTGGAAAATGGTCCGTTTTCAAATGTTTTATTTTTGAACGTCAGTTCACATTTGTAGGTGGATCATCAGTGTTAGAGCTAAAATTAGCATGTTTAAAGTGATTTTCATGCTTCCAGGGGCTCGGGAAGTTAATTAAATACCATTTGGAGGCATTTAATGTTCGAGCAAAAACGGCTGATTTTCGACAAAAGAGATAACACCCCCCCATTACGTCATGCTTCAGAAATGTGGAAAATGGTCCGTTTTCAAATGTTTTATTTTTGAACGTCAGTTCACATTTGTAGGTGGATCATCAGTGTTAGAGCTAAAATTAGCATGTTTAAAGTGATTTTCATGCTTCCAGGGGCTCGGGAAGTGAAATAAATACCATTTGGAGGCATTTAATGTTCGAGCAAAAACGGCTGATTTTCGACAAAAGAGATAACACCCCCCCATTACGTCATGCTTCAGAAATGTGGAAAATGGTCCGTTTTCAAATGTTTTATTTTTGAACGTCAGTTCACATTTGTAGGTGGATCATCAGTGTTAGAGCTAAAATTAGCATGTTTAAAGTGATTTTCATGCTTCCAGGGGCTCGGGAAGTTAATTAAATACCATTTGGAGGCATTTAATGTTCGAGCAAAAACGGCTGATTTTCGACAAAAGAGATAACACCCCCCCATTACGTCATGCTTCAGAAATGTGGAAAATGGTCCGTTTTCAAATGTTTTATTTTTGAACGTCAGTTCACATTTGTAGGTGGATCATCAGTGTTAGAGCTAAAATTAGCATGTTTAAAGTGATTTTCATGCTTCCAGGGGCCCAAAACACAAGATTAATGGAATGGTTAAAAGTGCATGAAAATGGCCAATTTACTCACTCTGAGTTCTCAAAAAGGGTTTCTTCACCCCGGGAAGTTAATTAAATACCATTTGGAGGCATTTAATGTTCGAGCAAAAACGGCTGATTTTCGACAAAAGAGATAACACCCCCCCATTACGTCATGCTTCAGAAATGTGGAAAATGGTCCGTTTTCAAATGTTTTATTTTTGAACGTCAGTTCACATTTGTAGGTGGATCATCAGTGTTAGAGCTAAAATTAGCATGTTTAAAGTGATTTTCATGCTTCCAGGGGCTCGGGAAGTGAAATAAATACCATTTGGAGGCATTTAATGTTCGAGCAAAAACGGCTGATTTTCGACAAAAGAGATAACACCCCCCCATTACGTCATGCTTCAGAAATGTGGAAAATGGTCCGTTTTCAAATGTTTTATTTTTGAACGTCAGTTCACATTTGTAGGTGGATCATCAGTGTTAGAGCTAAAATTAGCATGTTTAAAGTGATTTTCATGCTTCCAGGGGCCCAAAACACAAGATTTATGGAATGGTTAAAAGTGCATGAAAATGGCCAATTTACTCACTCTGAGTTCTCAAAAAGGGTTTCTTCACCCCGGGAAGTTAATTAAATACCATTTGGAGGCATTTAATGTTCGAGCAAAAACGGCTGATTTTCAACAAAAGAGATAACACCCCCCCCATTACGTCATGCTTCAGAAATGTGGAAAATGGTCCGTTTTCAAATGTTTTATTTTTGAACGTCAGTTCACATTTGTAGGTGGATCATCAGTGTTAGAGCTAAAATTAGCATGTTTAAAGTGATTTTCATGCTTCCAGGGGCTCGGGAAGTTAATTAAATACCATTTGGAGGCATTTAATGTTCGAGCAAAAACGGCTGATTTTCGACAAAAGAGTAACACCCCCCCCCATTACGTCATGCTTCAGAAATGTGGAAAATGGTCCGTTTTCAAATGTTTTATTTTTGAACGTCAGTTCACATTTGTAGGTGGATCATCAGTGTTAGAGCTAAAATTAGCATGTTTAAAGTGATTTTCATGCTTCCAGGGGCTCGGGAAGTTAATTAAATACCATTTGGAGGCATTTAATGTTCGAGCAAAAACGGCTGATTTTCGACAAAAGAGATAACACCCCCCCATTACGTCATGCTTCAGAAATGTGGAAAATGGTCCGTTTTCAAATGTTTTATTTTTGAACGTCAGTTCACATTTGTAGGTGGATCATCAGTGTTAGAGCTAAAATTAGCATGTTTAAAGTGATTTTCATGCTTCCAGGGGCTCGGGAAGTGAAATAAATACCATTTGGAGGCATTTAATGTTCGAGCAAAAACGGCTGATTTTCGACAAAAGAGATAACACCCCCCCATTACGTCATGCTTCAGAAATGTGGAAAATGGTCCGTTTTCAAATGTTTTATTTTTGAACGTCAGTTCACATTTGTAGGTGGATCATCAGTGTTAGAGCTAAAATTAGCATGTTTAAAGTGATTTTCATGCTTCCAGGGGCTCGGGAAGTTAATTAAATACCATTTGGAGGCATTTAATGTTCGAGCAAAAACGGCTGATTTTCGACAAAAGAGATAACACCCCCCCATTACGTCATGCTTCAGAAATGTGGAAAATGGTCCGTTTTCAAATGTTTTATTTTTGAACGTCAGTTCACATTTGTAGGTGGATCATCAGTGTTAGAGCTAAAATTAGCATGTTTAAAGTGATTTTCATGCTTCCAGGGGCCCAAAACACAAGATTAATGGAATGGTTAAAAGTGCATGAAAATGGCCAATTTACTCACTCTGAGTTCTCAAAAAGGGTTTCTTCACCCCGGGAAGTTAATTAAATACCATTTGGAGGCATTTAATGTTCGAGCAAAAACGGCTGATTTTCGACAAAAGAGATAACACCCCCCCATTACGTCATGCTTCAGAAATGTGGAAAATGGTCCGTTTTCAAATGTTTTATTTTTGAACGTCAGTTCACATTTGTAGGTGGATCATCAGTGTTAGAGCTAAAATTAGCATGTTTAAAGTGATTTTCATGCTTCCAGGGGCTCGGGAAGTGAAATAAATACCATTTGGAGGCATTTAATGTTCGAGCAAAAACGGCTGATTTTCGACAAAAGAGATAACACCCCCCCATTACGTCATGCTTCAGAAATGTGGAAAATGGTCCGTTTTCAAATGTTTTATTTTTGAACGTCAGTTCACATTTGTAGGTGGATCATCAGTGTTAGAGCTAAAATTAGCATGTTTAAAGTGATTTTCATGCTTCCAGGGGCCCAAAACACAAGATTTATGGAATGGTTAAAAGTGCATGAAAATGGCCAATTTACTCACTCTGAGTTCTCAAAAAGGGTTTCTTCACCCCGGGAAGTTAATTAAATACCATTTGGAGGCATTTAATGTTCGAGCAAAAACGGCTGATTTTCAACAAAAGAGATAACACCCCCCCCATTACGTCATGCTTCAGAAATGTGGAAAATGGTCCGTTTTCAAATGTTTTATTTTTGAACGTCAGTTCACATTTGTAGGTGGATCATCAGTGTTAGAGCTAAAATTAGCATGTTTAAAGTGATTTTCATGCTTCCAGGGGCTCGGGAAGTTATTTAAATACCATTTGGAGGCATTTAATGTTCGAGCAAAAACGGCTGATTTTCGACAAAAGAGATAACACCCCCCCATTACGTCATGCTTCAGAAATGTGGAAAATGGTCCGTTTTCAAATGTTTTATTTTTGAACGTCAGTTCACATTTGTAGGTGGATCATCAGTGTTAGAGCTAAAATTAGCATGTTTAAAGTGATTTCCATGCTTCCAGGGGCTCGGGAAGTGAAATAAATACCATTTGGAGGCATTTAATGTTCGAGCAAAAACGGCTGATTTTCGACAAAAGAGATAACACCCCCCCATTACGTCATGCTTCAGAAATGTGGAAAATGGTCCGTTTTCAAATGTTTTATTTTTGAACGTCAGTTCACATTTGTAGGTGGATCATCAGTGTTAGAGCTAAAATTAGCATGTTTAAAGTGATTTTCATGCTTCCAGGGGCTCGGGAAGTTAATTAAATACCATTTGGAGGCATTTAATGTTCGAGCAAAAACGGCTGATTTTCGACAAAAGAGATAACACCCCCCCATTACGTCATGCTTCAGAAATGTGGAAAATGGTCCGTTTTCAAATGTTTTATTTTTGAACGTCAGTTCACATTTGTAGGTGGATCATCAGTGTTAGAGCTAAAATTAGCATGTTTAAAGTGATTTTCATGCTTCCAGGGGCTCGGGAAGTTAATTAAATACCATTTGGAGGCATTTAATGTTCGAGCAAAAACGGCTGATTTTTGACAAAAGAGATAACACCCCCCCATTACGTCATGCTTCAGAAATGTGGAAAATGGTCCGTTTTCAAATGTTTTATTTTTGAACGTCAGTTCACATTTGTAGGTGGATCATCAGTGTTAGAGCTAAAATTAGAATGTTTAAAGTTATTTTCATGCTTCCAGGGGCCCAAAACACAAGATTTATGGAATGGTTAAAAGTGCATGAAAATGGCCAATTTACTCACTCTGAGTTCTCAAAAAGGGTTTCTTCACCCCGGGAAGTTAATTAAATACCATTTGGAGGCATTTAATGTTCGAGCAAAAACGGCTGATTTTCGACAAAAGAGATAACACCCCCCCATTACGTCATGCTTCAGAAATGTGGAAAATGGTCCGTTTTCAAATGTTTTATTTTTGAACGTCAGTTCACATTTGTAGGTGGATCATCAGTGTTAGAGCTAAAATTAGCATGTTTAAAGTGATTTTCATGCTTCCAGGGGCTCGGGAAGTTAATTAAATACCATTTGGAGGCATTTAATGTTCGAGCAAAAACGGCTGATTTTCGACAAAAGAGATAACACCCCCACATTACGTCATGCTTCAGAAATGTGGAAAATGGTCCGTTTTCAAATGTTTTATTTTTGAACGTCAGTTCACATTTGTAGGTGGATCATCAGTGTTAGAGCTAAAATTAGCATGTTTAAAGTGATTTTCATGCTTCCAGGGGCCCAAAACACAAGATTTATGGAATGGTTAAAAGTGCATGAAAATGGCCAATTTACTCACTCTGAGTTCTCAAAAAGGGTTTCTTCACCCCGGGAAGTTAATTAAATACCATTTGGAGGCATTTAATGTTCGAGCAAAAACGGCTGATTTTCGACAAAAGAGATAACACCCCCCCATTACGTCATGCTTCAGAAATGTGGAAAATGGTCCGTTTTCAAATGTTTTATTTTTGAACGTCAGTTCACATTTGTAGGTGGATCATCAGTGTTAGAGCTAAAATTAGCATGTTTAAAGTGATTTTCATGCTTCCAGGGGCTCGGGAAGTGAAATAATTACCATTTGGAGGCATTTAATGTTCGAGAAAAAACGGCTGATTTTCGACAAAAGAGATAACACCCCCCCAGTACGTCATGCTTCAGAGATGTGGAAAATGGTCCGTTTTCAAATGTTTTATTTTTGAACGTCAGTTCACATTTGTAGGTGGATCATCAGTGTTAGAGCTAAAATTAGCATGTTTAAAGTGATTTTCATGCTTCCAGGGGCTCGGGAAGTTAATTAAATACCATTTGGAGGCATTTAATGTTCGAGCAAAAACGGCTGATTTTCGACAAAAGAGATAACACCCCCCCATTACGTCATGCTTCAGAAATGTGGAAAATGGTCCGTTTTCAAATGTTTTATTTTTGAACGTCAGTTCACATTTGTAGGTGGATCATCAGTGTTAGAGCTAAAATTAGCATGTTTAAAGTGATTTTCATGCTTCCAGGGGCCCAAAACACAAGATTTATGGAATGGTTAAAAGTGCATGAAAATGGCCAATTTACTCACTCTGAGTTCTCAAAAAGGGTTTCTTCACCCCGGGAAGTTAATTAAATACCATTTGGAGGCATTTAATGTTCGAGCAAAAACGGCTGATTTTCGACAAAAGAGATAACACCCCCCCATTACGTCATGCTTCAGAAATGTGGAAAATGGTCCGTTTTCAAATGTTTTATTTTTGAACGTCAGTTCACATTTGTAGGTGGATCATCAGTGTTAGAGCTAAAATTAGCATGTTTAAAGTGATTTTCATGCTTCCAGGGGCTCGGGAAGTTAATTAAATACCATTTGGAGGCATTTAATGTTCGAGCAAAAACGGCTGATTTTCGACAAAAGAGATAACACCCCCACATTACGTCATGCTTCAGAAATGTGGAAAATGGTCCGTTTTCAAATGTTTTATTTTTGAACGTCAGTTCACATTTGTAGGTGGATCATCAGTGTTAGAGCTAAAATTAGCATGTTTAAAGTGATTTTCATGCTTCCAGGGGCCCAAAACACAAGATTTATGGAATGGTTAAAAGTGCATGAAAATGGCCAATTTACTCACTCTGAGTTCTCAAAAAGGGTTTCTTCACCCCGGGAAGTTAATTAAATACCATTTGGAGGCATTTAATGTTCGAGCAAAAACGGCTGATTTTCGACAAAAGAGATAACACCCCCCCATTACGTCATGCTTCAGAAATGTGGAAAATGGTCCGTTTTCAAATGTTTTATTTTTGAACGTCAGTTCACATTTGTAGGTGGATCATCAGTGTTAGAGCTAAAATTAGCATGTTTAAAGTGATTTTCATGCTTCCAGGGGCTCGGGAAGTGAAATAATTACCATTTGGAGGCATTTAATGTTCGAGAAAAAACGGCTGATTTTCGACAAAAGAGATAACACCCCCCCAGTACGTCATGCTTCAGAGATGTGGAAAATGGTCCGTTTTCAAATGTTTTATTTTTGAACGTCAGTTCACATTTGTAGGTGGATCATCAGTGTTAGAGCTAAAATTAGCATGTTTAAAGTGATTTTCATGCTTCCAGGGGCTCGGGAAGTTAATTAAATACCATTTGGAGGCATTTAATGTTCGAGCAAAAACGGCTGATTTTCGACAAAAGAGATAACACCCCCCCATTACGTCATGCTTCAGAAATGTAGAAAATGGTCCGTTTTCAAATGTTTTATTTTTGAACGTCAGTTCACATTTGTAGGTGGATCATAAGTGTTAGAGCTAAAATTATTATGTTTAAAGTGATTTTCATGCTTCCAGGGGCCCAAAACACAAGATTTATGGAATGGTTAAAAGTGCATGAAAATGGCCAATTTACTCACTCTGAGTTCTCAAAAAGGGTTTCTTCACCCCGGGAAGTTAATTAAATACCATTTGGAGGCATTTAATGTTCGAGCAAAAACGGCTGATTTTCGACAAAAGAGATAACACCCCCCCATTACGTCATGCTTCAGAAATGTGGAAAATGGTCCGTTTTCAAATGTTTTATTTTTGAACGTCAGTTCACATTTGTAGGTGGATCATCAGTGTTAGAGCTAAAATTAGCATGTTTAAAGTGATTTTCATGCTTCCAGGGGCTCGGGAAGTTAATTAAATACCATTTGGAGGCATTTAATGTTCGAGCAAAAACGGCTGATTTTCGACAAAAGAGATAACACCCCCCCATTACGTCATGCTTCAGAAATGTGGAAAATGGTCCGTTTTCAAATGTTTTATTTTTGAACGTCAGTTCACATTTGTAGGTGGATCATCAGTGTTAGAGCTAAAATTAGCATGTTTAAAGTGATTTTCATGCTTCCAGGGGCTCGGGAAGTTAATTAAATACCATTTGGAGGCATTTAATGTTCGAGCAAAAACGGCTGATTTTCGACAAAAGAGATAACACCCCCCCATTACGTCATGCTTCAGAAATGTGGAAAATGGTCCGTTTTCAAATGTTTTATTTTTGAACGTCAGTTCACATTTGTAGGTGGATCATCAGTGTTAGAGCTAAAATTAGCATGTTTAAAGTGATTTTCATGCTTCCAGGGGCCCAAAACACAAGATTTATGGAATGGTTAAAAGTGCATGGAAATGGCCAATTTACTCACTCTGAGTTCTCAAAAAGGGGTTCTTCACCCCGGGAAGTTAATTAAATACCATTTGGAGGCATTTAATGTTCGAGCAAAAACGGCTGATTTTCGACAAAAGAGATAACACCCCCCCATTACGTCATGCTTCAGAAATGTGGAAAATGGTCCGTTTTCAAATGTTTTATTTTTGAACGTCAGTTCACATTTGTAGGTGGATCATCAGTGTTAAAGCTAAAATTAGCATGTTTAAAGTGATTTTCATGCTTCCAGGGGCTCGGGAAGTTAATTAAATACCATTTGGAGGCATTTAATGTTCGAGCAAAAACGGCTGATTTTCGACAAAAGAGATAACACCCCCCCATTACGTCATGCTTCAGAAATGTGGAAAATGGTCCGTTTTCAAATGTTTTATTTTTGAACGTCAGTTCACATTTGTAGGTGGATCATCAGTGTTAGAGCTAAAATTAGCATGTTTAAAGTGATTTTCATGCTTCCAGGGGCCCAAAACACAAGATTTATGGAATGGTTAAAAGTGCATGAAAATTGCCAATTTACTCACTCTGAGTTCTCAAAAAGGGTTTCTTCACCCCGGGAAGTTAATTAAATACCATTTGGAGGCATTTAATGTTCGAGCAAAAACGGCTGATTTTCGACAAAAGAGATAACACCCCCCCATTACGTCATGCTTCAGAAATGTGGAAAATGGTCCGTTTTCAAATGTTTTATTTTTGAACGTCAGTTCACATTTGTAGGTGGATCATCAGTGTTAGAGCTAAAATTAGCATGTTTAAAGTGATTTTCATGCTTCCAGGGGCTCGGGAAGTTAATTAAATACCATTTGGAAGCATTTAATGTTCGAGCAAAAACGGCTGATTTTCGACAAAAGAGATAACACCCCCCCATTACGTCATGCTTCAGAAATGTGGAAAATGGTCCGTTTTCAAATGTTTTATTTTTGAACGTCAGTTCACATTTGTAGGTGGATCATCAGTGTTAGAGCTAAAATTAGCATGTTTAAAGTGATTTTCATGCTTCCAGGGGCTCGGGAAGTGAAATAAATACCATTTGGAGGCATTTAATGTTCGAGCAAAAACGGCTGATTTTCGACAAAAGAGATAACACCCCCCCATTACGTCATGCTTCAGAAATGTGGAAAATGGTCAGTTTTCAAATGTTTTATTTTTGAACGTCAGTTCACATTTGTAGGTGGATCATCAGTGTTAGAGCTGAAATTAGCATGTTTAAAGTGATTTTCATGCTTCCAGGGGCTCGGGAAGTTAATTAAATACCATTTGGAGGCATTTAATGTTCGAGCAAAAACGGCTGATTTTCGACAAAAGAGATAACACCCCCCCATTACGTCATGCTTCAGAAATGTGGAAAATGGTCCGTTTTCAAATGTTTTATTTTTGAACGTCAGTTCACATTTGTAGGTGGATCATCAGTGTTAGAGCTAAAATTAGCATGTTTAAAGCGATTTTCATGCTTCCAGGGGCCCAAAACACAAGATTAATGGAATGGTTAAAAGTGCATGAAAATGGCCAATTTACTCACTCTGAGTTCTCACAAGGGTTTCTTCACCCCGGGAAGTGAAATAAATACCATTTGGAGGCATTTAATGTTCGAGCAAAAACGGCTGATTTTCGACAAAAGAGATAACACCCCCCCATTACGTCATGCTTCAGAAATGTGGAAAATGGTCCGTTTTCAAATGTTTTATTTTTGAACGTCAGTTCACATTTGTAGGTGGATCATCAGTGTTAGAGCTAAAATTAGCATGTTTAAAGTGATTTTCATGCTTCCAGGGGCTCGGGAAGTTAATTAAATACCATTTGGAGGCATTTAATGTTCGAGCAAAAACGGCTGATTTTCGACAAAAGAGATAACCCCCCCCCCATTACGTCATGCTTCAGAAATGTGGAAAATGGTCCGTTTTCAAATGTTTTATTTTTAAACGTCAGTTCACATTTGTAGGTGGATCATCAGTGTTAGAGCTAAAATTAGCATGTTTAAAGTGATTTTCATGCTTCCAGGGGCTCGGGAAGTTAATTAAATACCATTTGGAGGCATTTAATGTTCGAGCAAAAACGGCTGATTTTCGACAAAAGAGATAACACCCCCCCATTACGTCATGCTTCAGAAATGTGGAAAATGGTCCGTTTTCAAATGTTTTATTTTTGAACGTCAGTTCACATTTGTAGGTGGATCATCAGTGTTAGAGCTAAAATTAGCATGTTTAAAGTGATTTTCATGCTTCCAGGGGCTCGGGAAGTGAAATAAATACCATTTGGAGGCATTTAATGTTCGAGCAAAAACGGCTGATTTTCGACAAAAGAGATAACACCCCCCCATTACGTCATGCTTCAGAAATGTGGAAAATGGTCCGTTTTCAAATGTTTTATTTTTGAACGTCAGTTCACATTTGTAGGTGGATCATCAGTGTTAGAGCTAAAATTAGCATGTTTAAAGTGATTTTCATGCTTCCAGGGGCTCGGGAAGTTAATTAAATACCATTTGGAGGCATTTAATGTTCGAGCAAAAACGGCTGATTTTCGACAAAAGAGATAACACCCCCCCATTACGTCATGCTTCAGAAATGTGGAAAATGGTCCGTTTTCAAATGTTTTATTTTTGAACGTCAGTTCACATTTGTAGGTGGATCATCAGTGTTAGAGCTAAAATTAGCATGTTTAAAGTGATTTTCATGCTTCCAGGGGCTCGGGAAGTGAAATAAATACCATTTGGAGGCATTTAATGTTCGAGCAAAAACGGCTGATTTTCGACAAAAGAGATAACACCCCCCCATTACGTCATGCTTCAGAAATGTGGAAAATGGTCCGTTTTCAAATGTTTTATTTTTGAACGTCAGTTCACATTTGTAGGTGGATCATCAGTGTTAGAGCTAAAATTAGCATGTTTAAAGTGATTTTCATGCTTCCAGGGGCTCGGGAAGTTAATTAAATACCATTTGGAGGCATTTAATGTTCGAGCAAAAACGGCTGATTTTCGACAAAAGAGATAACACCCCCCCATTACGTCATGCTTCAGAAATGTGGAAAATGGTCCGTTTTCAAATGTTTTATTTTTGAACGTCAGTTCACATTTGTAGGTGGATCATCAGTGTTAGAGCTAAAATTAGCATGTTTAAAGTGATTTTCATGCTTCCAGGGGCCCAAAACACAAAATTAATGGAATGGTTAAAAGTGCATGAAAATGGCCAATTTACTCACTCTGAGTTCTCAAAAGGGTTTCTTCACCCCGGGAAGTGAAATAAATACCATTTGGAGGCATTTAATGTTCGAGCAAAAACGGCTGATTTTCGACAAAAGAGATAACACCCCCCCATTACGTCATGCTTCAGAAATGTGGAAAATGGTCCGTTTTCAAATGTTTTATTTTTGAACGTCAGTTCACATTTGTAGGTGGATCATCAGTGTTAGAGCTAAAATTAGCATGTTTAAAGTGATTTTCATGCTTCCAGGGGCTCGGGAAGTTAATTAAATACCATTTGGAGGCATTTAATGTTCGAGCAAAAACGGCTGATTTTCGACAAAAGAGATAACACCCCCCCCATTACGTCATGCTTCAGAAATGTGGAAAATGGTCCGTTTTCAAATGTTTTATTTTTGAACGTCAGTTCACATTTGTAGGTGGATCATCAGTGTTAGAGCTAAAATTAGCATGTTTAAAGTGATTTTCATGCTTCCAGGGGCTCGGGAAGTTAATTAAATACCATTTGGAGGCATTTAATGTTCGAGCAAAAACGGCTGATTTTCGACAAAAGAGATAACACCCCCCCATTACGTCATGCTTCAGAAATGTGGAAAATGGTCCGTTTTCAAATGTTTTATTTTTGAACGTCAGTTCACATTTGTAGGTGGATCATCAGTGTTAGAGCTAAAATTAGCATGTTTAAAGTGATTTTCATGCATCCAGGGGCTCGGGAAGTGAAATAAATACCATTTGGAGGCATTTAATGTTCGAGCAAAAACGGCTGATTTTCGACAAAAGAGATAACACCCCCCCATTACGTCATGCTTCAGAAATGTGGAAAATGGTCCGTTTTCAAATGTTTTATTTTTGAACGTCAGTTCACATTTGTAGGTGGATCATCAGTGTTAGAGATAAAATTAGCATGTTTAAAGTGATTTTCATGCTTCCGGGGGCTCGGGAAGTGAAATAAATACCATTTGGAGGCATTTAATGTTCGAGCAAAAACGGCTGATTTTCGACAAAAGAGATAACACCCCGCCATTACGTCATGCTTCAGAAATGTGGAAAATGGTCCGTTTTCAAATGTTTTATTTTTGAACGTCAGTTCACATTTGTAGGTGGATCATCAGTGTTAGAGCTAAAATTAGCATGTTTAAAGTGATTTTCATGCTTCCAGGGGCTCGGGAAGTTAATTAAATACCATTTGGAGGCATTTAATGTTCGAGCAAAAACGGCTGATTTTCGACAAAAGAGATAACACCCCCCGATTACGTCATGCTTCAGAAATGTGGAAAATGGTCCGTTTTCAAATGTTTTATTTTTGAACGTCAGTTCACATTTGTAGGTGGATCATCAGTGTTAGAGCTAAAATTAGCATGTTTAAAGTGATTTTCATGCTTCCAGGGGCCCAAAACACAAGATTAATGGAATGGTTAAAAGTGCATGAAAATGGCCAATTTACTCACTCTGAGTTCTCAAAAAGGGTTTCTTCACCCCGGGAAGTGAAATAAATACCATTTGGAGGCATTTAATGTTCGAGCAAAAACGGCTGATTTTCGACAAAAGAGATAACACCCCCCCATTACGTCATGCTTCAGAAATGTGGAAAATGGTCCGTTTTCAAATGTTTTATTTTTGAACGTCAGTTCACATTTGTAGGTGGATCATCAGTGTTAGAGCTAAAATTAGCATGTTTAAAGTGATTTTCATGCTTCCAAGGGCTCGGGAAGTTAATTAAATACCATTTGGAGGCATTTAATGTTCGAGCAAAAACGGCTGATTTTCGACAAAAGAGATAACACCCCCCCCCATTACGTCATGCTTCAGAAATGTGGAAAATGGTCCGTTTTCAAATGTTTTATTTTTGAACGTCAGTTCACATTTGTAGGTGGATCATCAGTGTTAGAGCTAAAATTAGCATGTTTAAAGTGATTTTCATGCGTCCAAGGGCCCAAAACACAAGATTTATGGAATGGTTAAAAGTGCATGAAAATGGCCAATTTACTCACTCTGAGTTCTCAAAAAGGGTTTCTTCACCCCGGGAAGTTAATTAAATACCATTTGAAGGCATTTAATGTTCGAGCAAAAACGGCTGATTTTCGACAAAAGAGATAACACCCCCCCATTACGTCATGCTTCAGAAATGTGGAAAATGGTCCGTTTTCAAATGTTTTATTTTTGAACGTCAGTTCACATTTGTAGGTGGATCATCAGTGTTAGAGCTAAAATTAGCATGTTTAAAGTGATTTTCATGCTTCCAGGGGCTCGGGAAGTGAAATAAATACCATTTGGAGGCATTTAATGTGCGAGCAAAAACGGCTGATTTTCGACAAAAGAGATAACACCCCCCCCATTACGTCATGCTTCAGAAATGTGGAAAATGGTCCGTTTTCAAATGTTTTATTTTTGAACGTCAGTTCACATTTGTAGGTGGATCATCAGTGTTAGAGCTAAAATTAGCATGTTTAAAGTGATTTTCATGCTTCCAGGGGCTCGGGAAGTGAAATAAATACCATTTGGAGGCATTTAATGTTCGCGCAAAAACGGCTGATTTTCGACAAAAGAGATAACACCCCCCCCATTACGTCATGCTTCAGAAATGTGGAAAATGGTCCGTTTTCAAATGTTTTATTTTTGAACGTCAGTTCACATTTGTAGTTGGATCATCAGTGTTAGAGCTAAAATTAGCATGTTTAAAGTGATTTTCATGCTTCCAGGGGCCCAAAACACAAGATTTATGGAATGGTTAAAAGTGCATGAAAATGGCCAATTTACTCACTCTGAGTTCTCAAAAAGGGTTTCTTCACCCCGGGAAGTGAAATAAATACCATTTGGAGGCATTTAATGTTCGAGCAAAAACGGCTGATTTTCGACAAAAGAGATAACACCCCCCCATTACGTCCTGCTTCAGAAATGTGGAAAATGGTCCGTTTTCAAATGTTTTATTTTTGAACGTCAGTTCACATTTGTAGGTAATTCATCAGTGTTAGAGCTAAAATTAGCATGTTTAAAGTGATTTTCATGCTTCCAGGGGCTCGGGAAGTTAATTAAATACCATTTGGAGGCATTTAATGTTCGAGCAAAAACGGCTGATTTTCGACAAAAGAGATAACACCCCCCCATTACGTCATGCTTCAGAAATGTGGAAAATGGTCCGTTTTCAAATGTTTTATTTTTGAACTTCAGTTCACATTTGTAGGTGGATCATCAGTGTTAGAGCTAAAATTAGCATGTTTAAAGTGATTTTCATGCTTCCAGGGGCCCAAAACACAAGATTAATGGAATGGTTAAAAGTGCATGAAAATGGCCAATTTACTCACTCTGAGTTCTCAAAAAGGGTTTCTTCACCCCGGGAAGTGAAATAAATACCATTTGGAGGCATTTAATGTTCGAGCAAAAACGGCTGATTTTCGACAAAAGAGATAACACCCCCCCATTACGTCATGCTTCAGAAATGTGGAAAATGGTCCGTTTTCAAATGTTTTATTTTTGAACGTCAGTTCACATTTGTAGGTGGATCATCAGTGTTAGAGCTAAAATTAGCATGTTTAAAGTGATTTTCATGCTTCCAGGGGCCCAAAACACAAGATTTATGGAATGGTTAAAAGTGCATGAAAATGGCCAATTTACTCACTCTGAGTTCTCAAAAAGGGTTTCTTCACCCCGGGAAGTTAATTAAATACCATTTGGAGGCATTTAATGTTCGAGCAAAAACGGCTGATTTTCGACAAAAGAGATAACACCCCCCCATTACGTCATGCTTCAGAAATGTGGAAAATGGTCCGTTTTCAAATGTTTTATTTTTGAACGTCAGTTCACATTTGTAGGTGGATCATCAGTGTTAGAGCTAAAATTAGCATGTTTAAAGTGATTTTCATGCTTCCAGGGGCTCGGGAAGTTAATTAAATACCATTTGGAGGCATTTAATGTTCGAGCAAAAACGGCTGATTTTCGACAAAAGAGATAACACCCCCCCATTACGTCATGCTTCAGAAATGTGGAAAATGGTCCGTTTTCAAATGTTTTATTTTTGAACGTCAGTTCACATTTGTAGGTTGATCATCAGTGTTAGAGCTAAAATTAGCATGTTTAAAGTGATTTTCATGCTTCCAGGGGCCCAAAACACAAGATTTATGGAATGGTTAAAAGTGCATGAAAATGGCCAATTTACTCACTCTGAGTTCTCAAAAAGGGTTTCTTCACCCCGGGAAGTTAATTAAATACCATTTGGAGGCATTTAATGTTCGAGCAAAAACGGCTGATTTTCGACAAAAGAGATAACACCCCCCCCATTACGTCATGCTTCAGAAATGTGGAAAATGGTCCGTTTTCAAATGTTTATTTTTGAACGTCAGTTCACATTTGTAGGTGGATCATCAGTGTTAGAGCTAAAATTAGCATGTTTAAAGTGATTTTCATGCTTCCGGGGGCTCGGGAAGTGAAATAATTACCATTTGGAGGCATTTAATGTTCGAGCAAAAACGGCTGATTTTCGACAAGAGATAACACCCCCCCATTACGCCATGCTTCAGAAATGTGGAAAATGGTCCGTTTTCAAATGTTTTATTTTTGAACGTCAGTTCACATTTGTAGGTGGATCATCAGTGTTAGAGCTAAAATTAGCATGTTTAAAGTGATTTTCATGCTTCCAGGGGCTCGGGAAGTTAATTAAATACCATTTGGAGTCATTTAATGTTCGAGCAAAAACGGCTGATTTTCAACAAAAGAGATAACACCCCCCCATTACGTCATGCTTCAGAAATGTGGACAATGGTCCGTTTTCAAATGTTTTATTTTTGAACGTCAGTTCACATTTGTAGGTGGATCATCAGTGTTAGAGCTAAAATTAGCATGTTTAAAGTGATTTTCATGCTTCCAAGGGCTCGGGAAGTTAATTAAATACCATTTGGAGGCATTTAATGTTCGAGCAAAAACGGCTGATTTTCGACAAAAGAGATAACACCCCCCCCATTACGTCATGCTTCAGAAATGTGGAAAATGGTCCGTTTTCAAATGTTTTATTTTTGAACGTCAGTTCACATTTGTAGGTGGATCATCAGTGTTAGAGCTAAAATTAGCATGTTTAAAGTGATTTTCATGCTTCCAAGGGCCCAAAACACAAGATTTATGGAATGGTTAAAAGTGCATGAAAATGGCCAATTTACTCACTCTGAGTTCTCAAAAAGGGTTTCTTCACCCCGGGAAGTTAATTAAATACCATTTGAAGGCATTTAATGTTCGAGCAAAAACGGCTGATTTTCGACAAAAGAGATAACACCCCCCCATTACGTCATGCTTCAGAAATGTGGAAAATGGTCCGTTTTCAAATGTTTTATTTTTGAACGTCAGTTCACATTTGTAGGTGGATCATCAGTGTTAGAGCTAAAATTAGCATGTTTAAAGTGATTTTCATGCTTCCAGGGGCTCGGGAAGTGAAATAAATACCATTTGGAGGCATTTAATGTGCGAGCAAAAACGGCTGATTTTCGACAAAAGAGATAACACCCCCCCCATTACGTCATGCTTCAGAAATGTGGAAAATGGTCCGTTTTCAAATGTTTTATTTTAGAACGTCAGTTCACATTTGTAGGTGGATCATCAGTGTTAGAGCTAAAATTAGCATGTTTAAAGTGATTTTCATGCTTCCAGGGGCTCGGGAAGTGAAATAAATACCATTTGGAGGCATTTAATGTTCGCGCAAAAACGGCTGATTTTCGACAAAAGAGATAACACCCCCCCCATTACGTCATGCTTCAGAAATGTGGAAAATGGTCCGTTTTCAAATGTTTTATTTTTGAACGTCAGTTCACATTTGTAGTTGGATCATCAGTGTTAGAGCTAAAATTAGCATGTTTAAAGTGATTTTCATGCTTCCAGGGGCCCAAAACACAAGATTTATGGAATGGTTAAAAGTGCATGAAAATGGCCAATTTACTCACTCTGAGTTCTCAAAAAGGGTTTCTTCACCCCGGGAAGTGAAATAAATACCATTTGGAGGCATTTAATGTTCGAGCAAAAACGGCTGATTTTCGACAAAAGAGATAACACCCCCCCATTACGTCCTGCTTCAGAAATGTGGAAAATGGTCCGTTTTCAAATGTTTTATTTTTGAACGTCAGTTCACATTTGTAGGTAATTCATCAGTGTTAGAGCTAAAATTAGCATGTTTAAAGTGATTTTCATGCTTCCAGGGGCTCGGGAAGTTAATTAAATACCATTTGGAGGCATTTAATGTTCGAGCAAAAACGGCTGATTTTCGACAAAAGAGATAACACCCCCCCATTACGTCATGCTTCAGAAATGTGGAAAATGGTCCGTTTTCAAATGTTTTATTTTTGAACTTCAGTTCACATTTGTAGGTGGATCATCAGTGTTAGAGCTAAAATTAGCATGTTTAAAGTGATTTTCATGCTTCCAGGGGCCCAAAACACAAGATTAATGGAATGGTTAAAAGTGCATGAAAATGGCCAATTTACTCACTCTGAGTTCTCAAAAAGGGTTTCTTCACCCCGGGAAGTGAAATAAATACCATTTGGAGGCATTTAATGTTCGAGCAAAAACGGCTGATTTTCGACAAAAGAGATAACACCCCCCCATTACGTCATGCTTCAGAAATGTGGAAAATGGTCCGTTTTCAAATGTTTTATTTTTGAACGTCAGTTCACATTTGTAGGTGGATCATCAGTGTTAGAGCTAAAATTAGCATGTTTAAAGTGATTTTCATGCTTCCAGGGGCCCAAAACACAAGATTTATGGAATGGTTAAAAGTGCATGAAAATGGCCAATTTACTCACTCTGAGTTCTCAAAAAGGGTTTCTTCACCCCGGGAAGTTAATTAAATACCATTTGGAGGCATTTAATGTTCGAGCAAAAACGGCTGATTTTCGACAAAAGAGATAACACCCCCCCATTACGTCATGCTTCAGAAATGTGGAAAATGGTCCGTTTTCAAATGTTTTATTTTTGAACGTCAGTTCACATTTGTAGGTGGATCATCAGTGTTAGAGCTAAAATTAGCATGTTTAAAGTGATTTTCATGCTTCCAGGGGCTCGGGAAGTTAATTAAATACCATTTGGAGGCATTTAATGTTCGAGCAAAAACGGCTGATTTTCGACAAAAGAGATAACACCCCCCCATTACGTCATGCTTCAGAAATGTGGAAAATGGTCCGTTTTCAAATGTTTTATTTTTGAACGTCAGTTCACATTTGTAGGTTGATCATCAGTGTTAGAGCTAAAATTAGCATGTTTAAAGTGATTTTCATGCTTCCAGGGGCCCAAAACACAAGATTTATGGAATGGTTAAAAGTGCATGAAAATGGCCAATTTACTCACTCTGAGTTCTCAAAAAGGGTTTCTTCACCCCGGGAAGTTAATTAAATACCATTTGGAGGCATTTAATGTTCGAGCAAAAACGGCTGATTTTCGACAAAAGAGATAACACCCCCCCCATTACGTCATGCTTCAGAAATGTGGAAAATGGTCCGTTTTCAAATGTTTATTTTTGAACGTCAGTTCACATTTGTAGGTGGATCATCAGTGTTAGAGCTAAAATTAGCATGTTTAAAGTGATTTTCATGCTTCCGGGGGCTCGGGAAGTGAAATAATTACCATTTGGAGGCATTTAATGTTCGAGCAAAAACGGCTGATTTTCGACAAGAGATAACACCCCCCCATTACGCCATGCTTCAGAAATGTGGAAAATGGTCCGTTTTCAAATGTTTTATTTTTGAACGTCAGTTCACATTTGTAGGTGGATCATCAGTGTTAGAGCTAAAATTAGCATGTTTAAAGTGATTTTCATGCTTCCAGGGGCTCGGGAAGTTAATTAAATACCATTTGGAGTCATTTAATGTTCGAGCAAAAACGGCTGATTTTCGACAAAAGAGATAACACCCCCCCATTACGTCATGCTTCAGAAATGTGGACAATGGTCCGTTTTCAAATGTTTTATTTTTGAACGTCAGTTCACATTTGTAGGTGGATCATCAGTGTTAGAGCTAAAATTAGCATGTTTAAAGTGATTTTCATGCTTCCAGGGGCCCAAAACACAAGATTTATGGAATGGTTAAAAGTGCATGAAAATGGCCAATTTACTCACTCTGAGTTCTCAAAAAGGGTTTCTTCACCCCGGGAAGTTAATTAAATACCATTTGGAGGCATTTAATGTTCGAGCAAAAACGGCTGATTTTCGACAAAAGAGATAACACCCCCCCATTACGTCATGCTTCAGAAATGTGGAAAATGGTCCGTTTTCAAATGTTTTATTTTTGAACGTCAGTTCACATTTGTAGGTGGATCATCAGTGTTAGAGCTAAAATTAGCATGTTTAAAGTGATTTTCATGCTTCCAGGGGCTCGGGAAGTTAATTAAATACCATTTGGAGGCATTTAATGTTCGAGCAAAAACGGCTTATTTTCGACAAAAGAGATAACACCCCCCCATTACGTCATGCTTCAGAAATGTGGAAAATGGTCCGTTTTCAAATGTTTTATTTTTGAACGTCAGTTCACATTTGTAGGTGGATCATCAGTGTAGAGCTAAAATTAGCATGTTTAAAGTGATTTTCATGCTTCCAGGGGCCCAAAACACAAGATTTATGGAATGGTTAAAAGTGCATGAAAATGGCCAATTTACTCACTCTGAGTTCTCAAAAAGGGTTTCTTCACCCCGGGAAGTTAATTAAATACCATTTGGAGGCATTTAATGTTCGAGCAAAAACGGCTGATTTTCGACAAAAGAGATAACACCCCCCCATTACGTCATGCTTCAGAAATGTGGAAAATGGTCCGTTTTCAAATGTTTTATTTTTGAACGTCAGTTCACATTTGTAGGTGGATCATCAGTGTTAGAGCTAAAATTAGCATGTTTAAAGTGATTTTCATGCTTCCAGGGGCTCGGGAAGTTAATTAAATACCATTTGGAGGCATTTAATGTTCGAGCAAAAACGGCTGATTTTCGACAAAAGAGATAACACCCCCCCATTACGTCATGCTTCAGAAATGTGGAAAATGGTCCGTTTTCAAATGTTTTATTTTTGAACGTCAGTTCACATTTGTAGGTGGATCATGAGTGTTAGAGCTAAAATTAGCATGTTTAAAGTGATTTTCATGCTTCCAGGGGCTCGGGAAGTGAAATAAATACAATTTGGAGGCATTTAATGTTCGAGCAAAAACGGCTGATTTTCGACAAAAGAGATAACACCCCCCCATTACGTCATGCTTCAGAAATGTGGAAAATGGTCAGTTTTCAAATGTTTTATTTTTGAACGTCAGTTCACATTTGTAGGTGGATCATCAGTGTTAGAGCTAAAATTAGCATGTTTAAAGTGATTTTCATGCTTCCAGGGGCCCAAAACACAAGATTTATGGAATGGTTAAAAGTGCATGAAAATGGCCAATTTACTCACTCTGAGTTCTCAAAAAGGGTTTCTTCACCCCGGGAAGTTAATTAAATACCATTTGGAGGCATTTAATGTTCGAGCAAAAACGGCTGATTTTCGACAAAAGAGATAACACCCCCCCATTACGTCATGCTTCAGAAATGTGGAAAATGGTCCGTTTTCAAATGTTTTATTTTTGAACGTCAGTTCACATTTGTAGGTGGATCATCAGTGTTAGAGCTAAAATTAGCATGTTTAAAGTGATTTTCATGCTTCCAGGGGCCCAAAACACAAGATTTATGGAATGGTTAAAAGTGCATGGAAATGGCCAATTTACTCACTCTGAGTTCTCAAAAAGGGGTTCTTCACCCCGGGAAGTTAATTAAATACCATTTGGAGGCATTTAATGTTCGAGCAAAAACGGCTGATTTTCGACAAAAGAGATAACACCCCCCCATTACGTCATGCTTCAGAAATGTGGAAAATGGTCCGTTTTCAAATGTTTTATTTTTGAACGTCAGTTCACATTTGTAGGTGGATCATCAGTGTTAAAGCTAAAATTAGCATGTTTAAAGTGATTTTCATGCTTCCAGGGGCTCGGGAAGTTAATTAAATACCATTTGGAGGCATTTAATGTTCGAGCAAAAACGGCTGATTTTCGACAAAAGAGATAAAACCCCCCCATTACGTCATGCTTCAGAAATGTGGAAAATGGTCCGTTTTCAAATGTTTTATTTTTGAACGTCAGTTCACATTTGTAGGTGGATCATCAGTGTTAGAGCTAAAATTAGCATGTTTAAAGTGATTTTCATGCTTCCAGGGGCTCGGGAAGTTAATTAAATACCATTTGGAAGCATTTAATGTTCGAGCAAAAACGGCTGATTTTCGACAAAAGAGATAACACCCCCCCATTACGTCATGCTTCAGAAATGTGGAAAATGGTCCGTTTTCAAATGTTTTATTTTTGAACGTCAGTTCACATTTGTAGGTGGATCATCAGTGTTAGAGCTAAAATTAGCATGTTTAAAGTGATTTTCATGCTTCCAGGGGCTCGGGAAGTGAAATAAATACCATTTGGAGGCATTTAATGTTCGAGCAAAAACGGCTGATTTTCGACAAAAGAGATAACACCCCCCCATTACGTCATGCTTCAGAAATGTGGAAAATGGTCCGTTTTCAAATGTTTTATTTTTGAACGTCAGTTCACATTTGTAGGTGGATCATCAGTGTTAGAGCTGAAATTAGCATGTTTAAAGTGATTTTCATGCTTCCAGGGGCTCGGGAAGTTAATTAAATACCATTTGGAGGCATTTAATGTTCGAGCAAAAACGGCTGATTTTCGACAAAAGAGATAACACCCCCCCATTACGTCATGCTTCAGAAATGTGGAAAATGGTCCGTTTTCAAATGTTTTATTTTTGAACGTCAGTTCACATTTGTAGGTGGATCATCAGTGTTAGAGCTAAAATTAGCATGTTTAAAGCGATTTTCATGCTTCCAGGGGCCCAAAACACAAGATTAATGGAATGGTTAAAAGTGCATGAAAATGGCCAATTTACTCACTCTGAGTTCTCACAAGGGTTTCTTCACCCCGGGAAGTGAAATAAATACCATTTGGAGGCATTTAATGTTCGAGCAAAAACGGCTGATTTTCGACAAAAGAGATAACACCCCCCCATTACGTCATGCTTCAGAAATGTGGAAAATGGTCCGTTTTCAAATGTTTTATTTTTGAACGTCAGTTCACATTTGTAGGTGGATCATCAGTGTTAGAGCTAAAATTAGCATGTTTAAAGTGATTTTCATGCTTCCAGGGGCTCGGGAAGTTAATTAAATACCATTTGGAGGCATTTAATGTTCGAGCAAAAACGGCTGATTTTCGACAAAAGAGATAACCCCCCCCCCATTACGTCATGCTTCAGAAATGTGGAAAATGGTCCGTTTTCAAATGTTTTATTTTTAAACGTCAGTTCACATTTGTAGGTGGATCATCAGTGTTAGAGCTAAAATTAGCATGTTTAAAGTGATTTTCATGCTTCCAGGGGCTCGGGAAGTTAATTAAATACCATTTGGAGGCATTTAATGTTCGAGCAAAAACGGCTGATTTTCGACAAAAGAGATAACACCCCCCCATTACGTCATGCTTCAGAAATGTGGAAAATGGTCCGTTTTCAAATGTTTTATTTTTGAACGTCAGTTCACATTTGTAGGTGGATCATCAGTGTTAGAGCTAAAATTAGCATGTTTAAAGTGATTTTCATGCTTCCAGGGGCTCGGGAAGTGAAATAAATACCATTTGGAGGCATTTAATGTTCGAGCAAAAACGGCTGATTTTCGACAAAAGAGATAACACCCCCCCATTACGTCATGCTTCAGAAATGTGGAAAATGGTCCGTTTTCAAATGTTTTATTTTTGAACGTCAGTTCACATTTGTAGGTGGATCATCAGTGTTAGAGCTAAAATTAGCATGTTTAAAGTGATTTTCATGCTTCCAGGGGCTCGGGAAGTTAATTAAATACCATTTGGAGGCATTTAATGTTCGAGCAAAAACGGCTGATTTTCGACAAAAGAGATAACACCCCCCCATTACGTCATGCTTCAGAAATGTGGAAAATGGTCCGTTTTCAAATGTTTTATTTTTGAACCAGTTCACATTTGTAGGTGGATCATCAGTGTTAGAGCTAAAATTAGCATGTTTAAAGTGATTTTCATGCTTCCAGGGGCTCGGGAAGTTAATTAAATACCAATTGGAGGCAATTAATGTTCGAGCAAAAACGGCTGATTTTCGACAAAAGAGATAACACCCCCCCATTACGTCATGCTTCAGAAATGTGGAAAATGGTCCGTTTTCAAATGTTTTATTTTTGAACGTCAGTTCACATTTGTAGGTGGATCATCAGTGTTAGAGCTAAAATTAGCATGTTTAAAGTGATTTTCATGCTTCCAGGGGCTCGGGAAGTTAATTAAATACCATTTGGAGGCATTTAGTGTTCGAGCAAAAATGGCTGATTTTCGACAAAAGAGATAACACCCCCCCATTACGTCATGCTTCAGAAATGTGGAAAATGGTCCGTTTTCAAATGTTTTATTTTTGAACGTCAGTTCACATTTGTAGGTGGATCATCAGTGTTAGAGCTAAAATTAGCATGTTTAAAGTGATTTTCATGCTTCCAGGGGCCCAAAACACAAGATTTATGGAATTGTTAAAAGTGCATGAAAATGGCCAATTTACTCACTCTGAGTTCTCAAAAGGGTTTCTTCACCCCGGGAAGTTAATTAAATACCATTTGGAGGCATTTAATGTTCGAGCAAAAACGGCTGATTTTCGACAAAAGAGATAACACCCCCCATTACGTCATGCTTCAGAAATGTGGAAAATGGTCTGTTTTCAAATGTTTTATTTTTGAACGTCAGTTCACATTTGTAGGTGGATCATCAGTGTTAGAGCTGAAATTAGCATGTTTAAAGTGATTTTCATGCTTCCAGGGGCTCGGGAAGTTAATTAAATACCATTTGGAGGCATTTAATGTTCGAGCAAAAACGGCTGATTTTCGACAAAAGAGATAACACCCCCCCATTACGTCATGCTTCAGAAATGTGGAAAATGGTCCGTTTTCAAATGTTTTATTTTTGAACGTCAGTTCACATTTGTAGGTGGATCATCAGTGTTAGAGCTAAAATTAGCATGTTTAAAGTGATTTTCATGCTTCCAGGGGCTCGGGAAGTGAAATAAATACCATTTGGAGGCATTTCATGTTCCAGCAAAAACGGCTGATTTTCGACAAAAGAGATAACACCCCCCCATTACGTCATGCTTAAGAAATGTGGAAAATGGTCCGTTTTCAAGTGTTTTATTTTTGAACGTCAGTTCACATTTGTAGGTGGATCATCAGTGTTAGAGCTAAAATTAGCATGTTTAAAGTGATTTTCATGCTTCCAGGGGCTCGGGAAGTTAATTAAATACCATTTGGAGGCATTTAATGTTCGAGCAAAAACGGCTGATTTTCGACAAAAGAGATAACACCCCCCCATTACGTCATGCTTCAGAAATGTGGAAAATGGTCCGTTTTCAAATGTTTTATTTTTGAACGTCAGTTCACATTTGTAGGTGGATCATCAGTGTTAGAGCTAAAATTAGCATGTTTAAAGTGATTTTCATGCTTCCAGGGGCTCGGGAAGTGAAATAAATACCATTTGGAGGCATTTAATGTTCGAGCAAAAACGGCTGATTTTCGACAAAAGAGATAACACCCCCCGCATTACGTCATGCTTCAGAAATGTGGAAAATGGTCCGTTTTCAAATGTTTTATTTTTGAACGTCAGTTCACATTTGTAGGTGGATCATCAGTGTTAGAGCTAAAATTAGCATGTTTAAAGTGATTTTCATGCTTCCAGGGGCCCAAAACACAAGATTTATGGAATGGTTAAAAGTGCATGAAAATGGCCAATTTACTCACTCTGAGTTCTCAAAAAGGGTTTCTTCACCCCGGGAAGTTAATTAAATACCATTTGGAGGCATTTAATGTTTGAGCAAAAACGGCTGATTTTCGACAAAAGAGATAACACCCCCCCATCACGTAATGCTTCAGAAATGTGGAAAATGGTCCGTTTTCAAATGTTTTATTTTTGAACGTCAGTTCACATTTGTAGGTGGATCATCAGTGTTAGAGCTAAAATTAGCATGTTTAAAGTGATTTTCATGCTTCCAGGGGCTCTGGAAGTTAATTAAATACCATTTGGAGGCATTTAATGTTCGAGCAAAAACGGCTGATTTTCGACAAAAGAGATAACACCCCCCCATTACGTCATGCTTCAGAAATGTGGAAAATGGTCCGTTTTCAAATGTTTTATTTTTGAACGTCAGTTCACATTTGTAGGTGGATCATCAGTGTTAGAGCTAAAATTAGCATGTTTAAAGTGATTTTCATGCTTCCAGGGGCTCGGGAAGTTAATTAAATACCATTTGGAGGCATTTAATGTTCGAGCAAAAACGGCTGATTTTCGACAAAAGAGATAACACCCCCCCATTACGTCATGCTTCAGAAATGTGGAAAATGGTCCGTTTTCAAATGTTTTATTTTTGAACGTCAGTTCACATTTGTAGGTGGATCATCAGTGTTAGAGCTAAAATTAGCATGTTTAAAGTGATTTTCATGCTTCCAGGGGCTCGGGAAGTGAAATAAATACCATTTGGAGGCATTTAATGTTCGAGCAAAAACGGCTGATTTTCGACAAAAGAGATAACACCCCCCCATTACGTCATGCTTCAGAAATGTGGAAAATGGTCCATTTTCAAATGTTTTATTTTTGAACGTCAGTTCACATTTGTAGGTGGATCATCAGTGTTAGAGCTAAAATTAGCATGTTTAAAGTGATTTTCATGCTTCCAGGGGCTCGGGAAGTGAAATAAATACCATTTGGAGGCATTTAATGTTCGAGCAAAAACGGCTGATTTTCGACAAAAGAGATAACACCCCCCCATTACGTCATGCTCTAGAAATGTGGAAAATGGTCCGTTTTCAAATGTTTTATTTTTGAACGTCAGTTCACATTTGTAGGCGGATCATCAGTGTTAGAGCTAAAATTAGCATGTTTAAAGTGATTTTCATGCTTCCAGGGGCCCAAAACACAAGATTTATGGAATGGTTAAAAGTGCATGAAAATGGCCAATTTACTCACTCTGAGTTCTCAAAAAGGGTTTCTTCACCCCGGGAAGTTAATTAAATACCATTTGGAGGCATTTAATGTTCGAGCAAAAACGGCTGATTTTCGACAAAAGAGATAACACCCCCCCATTACGTCATGCTTCAGAAATGTGGAAAATGGTCCGTTTTCAAATGTTTTATTTTTGAACGTCAGTTCACATTTGTAGGTGGATCATCAGTGTTAGAGCTAAAATTAGCATGTTTAAAGTGATTTTCATGCTTCCAGGGGCTCGGGAAGTAAATTAAATACCATTTGGAGGCATTTAATGTTCGAGCAAAAACGGCTGATTTTCGACAAAAGAGATAACTCCCCCCCCCCCATTACGTCATGCTTCAGAAATGTGGAAAATGGTCCGTTTTCAAATGTTTTATTTTTGAACGTCAGTTCACATTTGTAGGTTGATCATCAGTGTTAGAGCTAAAATTAGCATGTTTAAAGTGATTTTCATGCTTCCAGGGGCTCGGGAAGTTAATTAAATACCATTTGGAGGCATTTAATGTTCGAGCAAAAACGGCTGATTTTCGACAAAAGAGATAACACCCCCCCATTACGTAATGCTTCAGAAATGTGGAAAATGGTCCGTTTTCAAATGTTTTATTTTTGAACGTCAGTTCACATTTGTAGGTGGATCATCAGTGTTAGAGCTAAAATTAGCATGTTTAAAGTGATTTTCATGCTTCCAGGGGCTCGGGAAGTTAATTAAATACCATTTGGAGGCACTTAATGTTCGAGCAAAAACGGCTGATTTTCGACAAAAGAGATAACACCCCCCCATTACGTCATGCTTCAGAAATGTGGAAAATGGTCCGTTTTCAAATGTTTTATTTTTGAACGTCAGTTCACATTTGTAGGTGGATCATCAGTGTTAGAGCTAAAATTAGCATGTTTAAAGTGATTTTCATGCTTCCAGGGGCCCAAAACACAAGATTTATGGAATGGTTAAAAGTGCATGAAAATGGCCAATTTACTCACTCTGAGTTCTCAAAAAGGGTTTCTTCACCCCGGGAAGTTAATTAAATACCATTTGGAGGCATTTAATGTTCGAGCAAAAACGGCTGATTTTCGACAAAAGAGATAACACCCCCCCATTACGTCATGCTTCAGAAATGTGGAAAATGGTCCGTTTTCAAATGTTTTATTTTTGAACGTCAGTTCACATTTGTAGGTGGATCATCAGTGTTAGAGCTAAAATTAGCATGTTTAAAGTGATTTTCATGCTTCCAGGGGCTCGGGAAGTAAATTAAATACCATTTGGAGGCATTTAATGTTCGAGCAAAAACGGCTGATTTTCGACAAAAGAGATAACTCCCCCCCCATTACGTCATGCTTCAGAAATGTGGAAAATGGTCCGTTTTCAAATGTTTTATTTTTGAACGTCAGTTCACATTTGTAGGTTGATCAACAGTGTTAGAGCTAAAATTAGCATGTTTAAAGTGATTTTCATGCTTCCAGGGGCTCGGGAATTTAATTAAATACCATTTGGAGGCATTTAATGTTCGAGCAAAAACGGCTGATTTTCGACAAAAGAGATAACACCCCCCCATTACGTAATGCTTCAGAAATGTGGAAAATGGTCCGTTTTCAAATGTTTTATTTTTGAACGTCAGTTCACATTTGTAGGTGGATCATCAGTGTTAGAGCTAAAATTAGCATGTTTAAAGTGATTTTCATGCTTCCAGGGGCTCGGGAAGTTAATTAAATACCATTCGGAGGCACTTAATGTTCGAGCAAAAACGGCTGATTTTCGACAAAAGAGATAACACCCCCCCATTACGTCATGCTTCAGAAATGTGGAAAATGGTCCGTTTTCAAATGTTTTATTTTTGAACGTCAGTTCACATTTGTAGGTGGATCATCAGTGTTAGAGCTAAAATTAGCATGTTTAAAGTGATTTTCATGCTTCCAGGGGCTCGGGAAGTTAATTAAATACCATTTGGAGGCATTTAATGTTCGAGCAAAAACGGCTGATTTTCGACAAAAGAGGTAACACCCCCCCATTACGTCATGCTTCAGAAATGTGGAAAATGGTCCGTTTTCAAATGTTTTATTTTTGAACGTCAGTTCACATTTGTAGGTGGATCATCAGTGTTAGAGCTAAAATTTGCATGTTTAAAGTGATTTTCATGCTTCCAGGGGCTCGGGAAGTGAAATAAATACCATTTGGAGGCATTTAATGTTCGAGCAAAAACGGCTGATTTTCGACAAAAGAGATAACACCCCCCCATTACGTCATGCTTCAGAAATGTGGAAAATGGTCCGTTTTCAAATGTTTTATTTTTGAACGTCAGTTCACATTTGTAGGTGGATCATCAGTGTTAGAGCTAAAATTAGCATGTTTAAAGTGATTTTCATGCTTCCAGGGGCCCAAAACACAAGATTTATGGAATGGTTAAAAGTGCATGAAAATGGCCAATTTACTCACTCTGAGTTCTCAAAAAGGGTTTCTTCACCCCGGGAAGTTAATTAAATACCATTTGGAGGCATTTAATGTTCGAGCAAAAACGGCTGATTTTCGACAAAAGAGATAACACCCCCCCATTACGTCATGCTTCAGAAATGTGGAAAATGGTCCGTTTTCAAATGTTTTATTTTTGAACGTCAGTTCACATTTGTAGGTGGATCATCAGTGTTAGAGCTAAAATTAGCATGTTTAAAGTGATTTTCATGCTTCCAGGGGCTCGGGAAGTAAATTAAATACCATTTGGAGGCATTTAATGTTCGAGCAAAAACGGCTGATTTTCGACAAAAGAGATAAATCCCCCCCCCATTACGTCATGCTTCAGAAATGTGGAAAATGGTCCGTTTTCAAATGTTTTATTTTTGAACGTCAGTTCACATTTGTAGGTGGATCATCAGTGTTAGAGCTAAAATTAGCATGTTTAAAGTGATTTTCATGCTTCCAGGGGCTCGGGAAGTTAATTAAATACCATTTGGAGGCACTTAATGTTCGAGCAAAAACGGCTGATTTTCGACAAAAGAGATAACACCCCCCCATTACGTCATGCTTCAGAAATGTGGAAAATGGTCCGTTTTCAAATGTTTTATTTTTGAACGTCAGTTCACATTTGTAGGTGGATCATCAGTGTTAGAGCTAAAATTAGCATGTTTAAAGTGATTTTCATGCTTCCAGGGGCCCAAAACACAAGATTTATGGAATGGTTAAAAGTGCATGAAAATGGCCAATTTACTCACTCTGAGTTCTCAAAAAGGGTTTCTTCACCCCGGGAAGTTAATTAAATACCATTTGGAGGCATTTAATGTTCGAGCAAAAACGGCTGATTTTCGACAAAAGAGATAACACCCCCCCATTACGTCATGCTTCAGAAATGTGGAAAATGGTCCGTTTTCAAATGTTTTATTTTTGAACGTCAGTTCACATTTGTAGGTGGATCATCAGTGTTAGAGCTAAAATTAGCATGTTTAAAGTGATTTTCATGCTTCCAGGGGCTCGGGAAGTAAATTAAATACCATTTGGAGGCATTTAATGTTCGAGCAAAAACGGCTGATTTTCGACAAAAGAGATAACTCCCCCCCCATTACGTCATGCTTCAGAAATGTGGAAAATGGTCCGTTTTCAAATGTTTCATTTTTGAACGTCAGTTCACATTTGTAGGTTGATCATCAGTGTTAGAGCTAAAATTAGCATGTTTAAAGTGATTTTCATGCTTCCAGGGGCTCGGGAATTTAATTAAATACCATTTGGAGGCATTTAATGTTCGAGCAAAAACGGCTGATTTTCGACAAAAGAGATAACACCCCCCCATTACGTAATGCTTCAGAAATGTGGAAAATGGTCCGTTTTCAAATGTTTTATTTTTGAACGTCAGTTCACATTTGTAGGTGGATCATCAGTGTTAGAGCTAAAATTAGCATGTTTAAAGTGATTTTCATGCTTCCAGGGGCTCGGGAAGTTAATTAAATACCATTTGGAGGCACTTAATGTTCGAGCAAAAACGGCTGATTTTCGACAAAAGAGATAACACCCCCCCATTACGTCATGCTTCAGAAATGTGGAAAATGGTCCGTTTTCAAATGTTTTATTTTTGAACGTCAGTTCACATTTGTAGGTGGATCATCAGTGTTAGAGCTAAAATTAGCATGTTTAAAGTGATTTTCATGCTTCCAGGGGCTCGGGAAGTTAATTAAATACCATTTGGAGGCATTTAATGTTCGAGCAAAAACGGCTGATTTTCGACAAAAGAGGTAACACCCCCCCATTACGTCATGCTTCAGAAATGTGGAAAATGGTCCGTTTTCAAATGTTTTATTTTTGAACGTCAGTTCACATTTGTAGGTGGATCATCAGTGTTAGAGCTAAAATTAGCATGTTTAAAGTGATTTTCATGCTTCCAGGGGCTCGGGAAGTGAAATAAATACCATTTGGAGGCATTTAATGTTCGAGCAAAAACGGCTGATTTTCGACAAAAGAGATAACACCCCCCCATTACGTCATGCTTCAGAAATGTGGAAAATGGTCCGTTTTCAAATGTTTTATTTTTGAACGTCAGTTCACATTTGTAGGTGGATCATCAGTGTTAGAGCTAAAATTAGCATGTTTAAAGTGATTTTCATGCTTCCAGGGGCCCAAAACACAAGATTTATGGAATGGTTAAAAGTGCATGAAAATGGCCAATTTACTCACTCTGAGTTCTCAAAAGGGGTTTCTTCACCCCGGGAAGTTAATTAAATACCATTTGGAGGCATTTAATGTTCGAGCAAAAACGGCTGATTTTCGACAAAAGAGATAACACCCCCCGATTACGTCATGCTTCAGAAATGTGGAAAATGGTCCATTTTCAAATGTTTTATTTTTGAACGTCAGTTCACATTTGTAGGTGGATCATCAGTGTTAGAGCTAAAATTAGCATGTTTAAAGTGATTTTCATGCTTCCAGGGGCTCGGGAAGTTAATTAAATACCATTTGGAGGCATTTAATGTTCGAGCAAAAACGGCTGATTTTCGACAAAAGAGATAACACCCCCCCATTACGTCATGCTTCAGAAATGTGGAAAATGGTCAGTTTTCAAATGTTTTATTTTTGAACGTCAGTTCACATTTGTAGGTGGATCATCAGTGTTAGAGCTAAAATTAGCATGTTTAAAGTGATTTTCATGCTTCCAGGGGCTCGGGAAGTTAATTAAATACCATTTGGAGGCATTTAATGTTCGAGAAAAAACGGCTGATTTTCGACAAAAGAGATAACACCCCCCCATTACGTCATGCTTCAGAAATGTGGAAAATGGTCCGTTTTCAAATGTTTTATTTTTGAACGTCAGTTCACATTTGTAGGTGGATCATCAGTGTTAGAGCTAAAATTAGCATGTTTAAAGTGATTTTCATGCTTCCAGGGGCCCAAAACACAAGATTTATGGAATGGTTAAAAGTGCATGAAAATGGCCAATTTACTCACTCTGAGTTCTCAAAAAGGGTTTCTTCACCCCGGGAAGTTAATTAAATACCAGTTGGAGGCATTTAATGTTCGAGCAAAAACGGCTGATTTTCGACAAAAGAGATAACACCCCCCCATTACGTCATGCTTCAGAAATGTGGAAAATGGTCCGTTTTCAAATGTTTTATTTTTGAACGTCATTTCACATTTGTAGGTGGATCATCAGTGTTAGAGCTAAAATTAGCATGTTTAAAGTGATTTTCATGCTTCCAGGGGCTCGGGAAGTTAATTAAATACCATTTGGAGGCATTTAATGTTCGAGCAAAAACTGCTGATTTTCGACAAAAGAGATAACACCCCCCCATTACGTCATGCTTCAGAAATGTGGAAAATGGTCCGTTTTCAAATGTTTTATTTTTGAACGTCAGTTCACATTTGTAGGTGGATCATCAGTGTTAGAGCTAAAATTAGCATGTTTAAAGTGATTTTCATGCTTCCAGGGGCTCGGGAAGTTAATTAAATACCATTTGGAGGCATTTAACCCCTTCGAGGCTAATGACGAGCTGGGCTCGTCATGGCGCTTACCTGCCGTGCGCGGATGACAAGGCCAGCTCGTCATAAAACAATGAAAAACAATAAATCCCAGCGCAGGACGGGAAAACGCCTAGCAGCCATGGGGTTAATGTTCGAGCAAAAACGGCTGATTTTCGACAAAAGAGATAACACCCCCCCATTACGTCATGCTTCAGAAATGTGGAAAATGGTCCGTTTTCAAATGTTTTATTTTTGAACGTCAGTTCACATTTGTAGGTGGATCATCAGTGTTAGAGCTAAAATTAGCATGTTTAAAGTGATTTTCATGCTTCCAGGGGCTCGGGAAGGGAAATAAATACCATTTGAAGGCATTTAATGTTCGAGCAAAAACGGCTGATTTTCGACAAAAGAGATAACACCCCCCCATTACGTCATGCTTCAGAAATGTGGAAAATGGTCTGTTTTCAAATGTTTTATTTTTGAACGTCAGTTCACATTTGTAGGTGGATCATCAGTGTTAGAGCTAAAATTAGCATGTTTAAAGTGATTTTCATGCTTCCAGGGGCTCGGGAAGTTAATTAAATACCATTTGGAGGCATTTAGTAATCGAGCAAAAACGGCTGATTTTCGACAAAAGAGATAACACCCCCCCATTACGTCATGCTTTAGAAATGTGGAAAATGGTCCGTTTTCAAATGTTTTATTTTTGAACGTCAGTTCACATTTGTAGGTGGATCATCAGTGTTAGAGCTAAAATTAGCATGTTTAAAGTGATTTTCATGCTTCCAGGGGCCCAAAACACAAGATTTATGGAATGGTTAAAAGTGCATGAAAATGGCCAATTTACTCACTCTGAGTTTTCAAAAAGGGTTTCTTCACCCCGGGAAGTTAATTAAATACCATTTGGAGGCATTTAATGTTTGAGCGAAAACGGCTGATTTTCGACAAAAGAGATAACACCCCCCCATTACGTCATGCTTCAGAAATGTGGAAAATGGTCCGTTTTCAAATGTTTTATTTTTGAACGTCAGTTCACATTTGTAGGTGGATCATCAGTGTTAGAGCTAAAATTAGCATGTTTAAAGTGATTTTCATGCTTCCAGGGGCTCGGGAAGTTAATTAAATACCATTTGGAGGCATTTAATGTTCGAGCAAAAACGGCTGATTTTCGACAAAAGAGATAACACCCCCCCCATTACGCCATGCTTCAGAAATGTGGAAAATGGTCCGTTTTCAAATGTTTTATTTTTGAACGTCAGTTCACATTTGTAGGTGGATCATCAGTGTTAGAGCAAAAATTAGCATGTTTAAAGTGATTTTCATGCTTCCAGGGGCTCGGGAAGTTAATTAAATACCATTTGGAGGCATTTAATGTTCGAGCAAAAACGGCTGATTTTCGACAAAAGAGATAACTCCCCCCCATTACGTCATGCTTCAGAAATGTGGAAAATGGTCCGTTTTCAAATGTTTTATTTTTGAACGTCAGTTCACATTTGTAGGTGGATCATCAGTGTTAGAGCTAAAATTAGCATGTTTAAAGTGATTTTCATGCTTCCAGGGGCTCGGGAAGTTAATTAAATACCATTTGGAGGCATTTAATGTTCGAGCAAAAACGGCTGATTTTCGACAAAAGAGATAACACCCCCCCATTACGTCATGCTTCAGAAATGTGGAAAATGGTCCGTTTTCAAATGTTTTATTTTTGAACGTCAGTTCACATTTGTAGGTGGATCATCAGTGTTAGAGCTAAAATTAGCATGTTTAAAGTGATTTTCATGCTTCCAGGGGCTCGGGAAGTGAAATAAATACCATTTGGAGGCATTTAATGTTCCAGCAAAAACGGCTGATTTTCGACAAAAAGATAACACCCCCCCATTACGTCATGCTTCAGAAATGTGGAAAATGGTCCGTTTTCAAATGTTTTATTTTTGAACGTCAGTTCACATTTGTAGGTGGATCATCAGTGTTAGAGCTAAAATTAGCATGTTTAAAGTGATTTTCATGCTTCCAGGGGCTCGGGAAGTTAATTAAATACCATTTGGAGGCATTTAATGTTCGAGCAAAAACGGCTGATTTTCGACAAAAGAGATAACACCCCCCCATTACGTCATGCTTCAGAAATGTGGAAAATGGTCCGTTTTCAAATGTTTTATTTTTGAACGTCAGTTCACATTTGTAGGTGGATCATCAGTGTTAGAGCTAAAATTAGCATGTTTAAAGTGATTTTCATGCTTCCAGGGGCCCAAAACACAAGATTTATGGAATGGTTAAAAGTGCATGAAAATGGCCAATTTACTCACTCTGAGTTCTCAAAAAGGGTTTCTTCACCCCGGGAAGTTAATTAAATACCATTTGGAGGCATTTAATGTTCGAGCAAAAACGGCTGATTTTCGACAAAAGAGATAACACCCCCCCATTACGTCATGCTTCAGAAATGTGGAAAATGGTCCGTTTTCAAATGTTTTATTTTTGAACGTCAGTTCACATTTGTAGGTGGATCATCAGTGTTAGAGCTAAAATTAGCATGTTTAAAGTGATTTTCATGCTTCCAGGGGCTCGGGAAGGGAAATAAATACCATTTGGAGGCATTTAATGTTCAAGCAAAAACGGCTGATTTTCGACAAAAGAGATAACACCCCCCCATTACGTCATGCTTCAGAAATGTGGAAAATGGTCTGTTTTCAAATGTTTTATTTTTGAACGTCAGTTCACATTTGTAGGTGGATCATCAGTGTTAGAGCTAAAATTAGCATGTTTAAAGTGATTTTCATGCTTCCAGGGGCTCGGGAAGTTAATTAAATACCATTTGGAGGCATTTAGTAATCGAGCAAAAACGGCTGATTTTCGACAAAAGAGATAACACCCCCCCATTACGTCATGCTTCAGAAATGTGGAAAATGGTCCGTTTTCAAATGTTTTATTTTTGAACGTCAGTTCACATTTGTAGGTGGATCATCAGTGTTAGAGCTAAAATTAGCATGTTTAAAGTGATTTTCATGCTTCCAGGGGCCCAAAACACAAGATTTATGGAATGGTTAAAAGTGCATGAAAATGGCCAATTTACTCACTCTGAGTTTTCAAAAAGGGTTTCTTCACCCCGGGAAGTTAATTAAATACCATTTGGAGGCATTTAATGTTCGAGCGAAAACGGCTGATTTTCGACAAAAGAGATAACACCCCCCCATTACGTCATGCTTCAGAAATGTGGAAAATGGTCCGTTTTCAAATGTTTTATTTTTGAACGTCAGTTCACATTTGTAGGTGGATCATCAGTGTTAGAGCTAAAATTAGCATGTTTAAAGTGATTTTCATGCTTCCAGGGGCTCGGGAAGTTAATTAAATACCATTTGGAGGCATTTAATGTTCGAGCAAAAACGGCTGATTTTCGACAAAAGAGATAACACCCCCCCATTACGTCATGCTTCAGAAATGTGGAAAATGGTCCGTTTTCAAATGTTTTATTTTTGAACGTCAGTTCACATTTGTAGGTGGATCATCAGTGTTAGAGCTAAAATTAGCATGTTTAAAGTGATTTTCATGCTTCCAGGGGCTCGGGAAGTTAATTAAATACCATTTGGAGGCATTTAATGTTCGAGCAAAAACGGCTGATTTTCGACAAAAGAGATAACACCCCCCCATTACGTCATGCTTCAGAAATGTGGAAAATGGTCCGTTTTCAAATGTTTTATTTTTGAACGTCAGTTCACATTTGTAGGTGGATCATCAGTGTTAGAGCTAAAATTAGCATGTTTAAAGTGATTTTCATGCTTCCAGGGGCCCAAAACACAAGATTTATGGAATGGTTAAAAGTGCATGAAAATGGCCAATTTACTCACTCTGAGTTCTCAAAAAGGGTTTCTTCACCCCGGGAAGTTAATTAAATACCATTTGGAGGCATTTAATGTTCGAGCAAAAACGGCTGATTTTCGACAAAAGAGATAACACCCCCCCATTACGTCATGCTTCAGAAATGTGGAAAATGGTCCGTTTTCAAATGTTTTATTTTTGAACGTCAGTTCACATTTGTAGGTGGATCATCAGTGTTAGAGCTAAAATTAGCATGTTTAAAGTGATTTTCATGCTTCCAGGGGCTCGGGAAGGGAAATAAATACCATTTGGAGGCATTTAATGTTCAAGCAAAAACGGCTGATTTTCGACAAAAGAGATAACACCCCCCCATTACGTCATGCTTCAGAAATGTGGAAAATGGTCTGTTTTCAAATGTTTTATTTTTGAACGTCAGTTCACATTTGTAGGTGGATCATCAGTGTTAGAGCTAAAATTAGCATGTTTAAAGTGATTTTCATGCTTCCAGGGGCTCGGGAAGTTAATTAAATACCATTTGGAGGCATTTAGTAATCGAGCAAAAACGGCTGATTTTCGACAAAAGAGATAACACCCCCCCATTACGTCATGCTTCAGAAATGTGGAAAATGGTCCGTTTTCAAATGTTTTATTTTTGAACGTCAGTTCACATTTGTAGGTGGATCATCAGTGTTAGAGCTAAAATTAGCATGTTTAAAGTGATTTTCATGCTTCCAGGGGCTCGGGAAGTTAATTAAATACCATTTGGAGGCATTTAATGTTCGAGCAAAAACGGCTGATTTTCGACAAAAGAGA
The DNA here is from genome assembly GCF_964263255.1 of Lissotriton vulgaris. NCBI lineage: Eukaryota > Metazoa > Chordata > Amphibia > Caudata > Salamandridae > Lissotriton > Lissotriton vulgaris. Next base: position 201,216 of record NW_028248118.1, on the reverse strand, counting down.
TAACACCCCCCCATTACGTCATGCTTCAGAAATGTGGAAAATGGTCCGTTTTCAAATGTTTTATTTTTGAACGTCAGTTCACATTTGTAGGTGGATCATCAGTGTTAGAGCTAAAATTAGCATGTTTAAAGTGATTTTCATGCTTCCAGGGGCTCGGGAAGTTAATTAAATACCATTTGGAGGCATTTAATGTTCGAGCAAAAACGGCTGATTTTCGACAAAAGAGATAACACCCCCCCATTACGTCATGCTTCAGAAATGTGGAAAATGGTCCGTTTTCAAATGTTTTATTTTTGAACGTCAGTTCACATTTGTAGGTGGATCATCAGTGTTAGAGCTAAAATTAGCATGTTTAAAGTGATTTTCATGCTTCCAGGGGCTCGGGAAGTTAATTAAATACCATTTGGAGGCATTTAATGTTCGAGCAAAAACGGCTGATTTTCGACAAAAGAGATAACACCCCCCCATTACGTCATGCTTCAGAAATGTGGAAAATGGTCCGTTTTCAAATGTTTTATTTTTGAACGTCAGTTCACATTTGTAGGTGGATCATCAGTGTTAGAGCTAAAATTAGCATGTTTAAAGTGATTTTCATGCTTCCAGGGGCTCGGGAAGGGAAATAAATACCATTTGGAGGCATTTAATGTTCGAGCAAAAACGGCTGATTTTCGACAAAAGAGATAACACCCCCCCATTACGTCATGCTTCAGAAATGTGGAAAATGGTCTGTTTTCAAATGTTTTATTTTTGAACGTCAGTTCACATTTGTAGGTGGATCATCAGTGTTAGAGCTAAAATTAGCATGTTTAAAGTGATTTTCATGCTTCCAGGGGCTCGGGTAGTTAATTAAATACCATTTGGAGGCATTTAGTAATCGAGCAAAAATGGCTGATTTTCGACAAAAGAGATAACACCCCCCCATTACGTCATGCTTCAGAAATGTGGAAAATGGTCCGTTTTCAAATGTTTTATTTTTGAACGTCAGTTCACATTTGTAGGTGGATCATCAGTGTTAGAGCTAAAATTAGCATGTTTAAAGTGATTTTCATGCTTCCAGGGGCTCGGGAAGGGAAATAAATACCATTTGGAGGCATTTAATGTTCAAGCAAAAACGGCTGATTTTCGACAAAAGAGATAACACCCCCCCATTACGTCATGCTTCAGAAATGTGGAAAATGGTCTGTTTTCAAATGTTTTATTTTTGAACGTCAGTTCACATTTGTAGGTGGATCATCAGTGTTAGAGCTAAAATTAGCATGTTTAAAGTGATTTTCATGCTTCCAGGGGCTCGGGAAGTTAATTAAATACCATTTGGAGGCATTTAGTAATCGAGCAAAAACGGCTGATTTTCGACAAAAGAGATAACACCCCCCCATTACGTCATGCTTCAGAAATGTGGAAAATGGTCCGTTTTCAAATGTTTTATTTTTGAACGTCAGTTCACATTTGTAGGTGGATCATCAGTGTTAGAGCTAAAATTAGCATGTTTAAAGTGATTTTCATGCTTCCAGGGGCCCAAAACACAAGATTTATGGAATGGTTAAAAGTGCATGAAAATGGCCAATTTACTCACTCTGAGTTTTCAAAAAGGGTTTCTTCACCCCGGGAAGTTAATTAAATACCATTTGGAGGCATTTAATGTTCGAGCGAAAACGGCTGATTTTTGACAAAAGAGATAACACCCCCCCATTACGTCATGCTTCAGAAATGTGGAAAATGGTCCGTTTTCAAATGTTTTATTTTTGAACGTCAGTTCACATTTGTAGGTGGATCATCAGTGTTAGAGCTAAAATTAGCATGTTTAAAGTGATTTTCATGCTTCCAGGGGCTCGGGAAGTTAATTAAATACCATTTGGAGGCATTTAATGTTCGAGCAAAAACGGCTGATTTTCGACAAAAGAGATAACACCCCCCCATTACGTCATGCTTCAGAAATGTGGAAAATGGTCCGTTTTCAAATGTTTTATTTTTGAACGTCAGTTCACATTTGTAGGTGGATCATCAGTGTTAGAGCTAAAATTAGCATGTTTAAAGTGATTTTCATGCTTCCAGGGGCCCAAAACACAAGATTTATGGAATGGTTAAAAGTGCATGAAAATGGCCAATTTACTCACTCTGAGTTCTCAAAAAGGGTTTCTTCACCCCGGGAAGTTAATTAAATACCAGTTGGAGGCATTTAATGTTCGAGCAAAAACGGCTGATTTTCGACAAAAGAGATAACACCCCCCCATTACGTCATGCTTCAGAAATGTGGAAAATGGTCCGTTTTCAAATGTTTTATTTTTGAACGTCATTTCACATTTGTAGGTGGATCATCAGAGTTAGAGCTAAAATTAGCATGTTTAAAGTGATTTTCATGCTTCCAGGGGCTCGGGAAGTTAATTAAATACCATTTGGAGGCATTTAATGTTCGAGCAAAAACTGCTGATTTTCGACAAAAGAGATAACATCCCCCCATTACGTCATGCTTCAGAAATGTGGAAAATGGTCCGTTTTCAAATGTTTTATTTTTGAACGTCAGTTCACATTTGTAGGTGGATCATCAGTGTTAGAGCTAAAATTAGCATGTTTAAAGTGATTTTCATGCTTCCAGGGGCTCGGGAAGTTAATTAAATACCATTTGGAGGCATTTAATGTTCGAGCAAAAACGGCTGATTTTCGACAAAAGAGATAACACCCCCCCCATTACGTCATGCTTCAGAAATGTGGAAAATGGTCCGTTTTCAAATGTTTTATTTTTGAACGTCAGTTCACATTTGTAGGTGGATCATCAGTGTTAGAGCTAAAATTAGCATGTTTAAAGTGATTTTCATGCTTCCAGGGGCTTGGGAAGGGAAATAAATACCATTTGGAGGCATTTAATGTTCGAGCAAAAACGGCTGATTTTCGACAAAAGAGATAACACCCCCCCATTACGTCATGCTTCAGAAATGTGGAAAATGGTCTGTTTTCAAATGTTTTATTTTTGAACGTCAGTTCACATTTGTAGGTGGATCATCAGTGTTAGAGCTAAAATTAGCATGTTTAAAGTGATTTTCATGCTTCCAGGGGCTCGGGAAGTTAATTAAATACCATTTGGAGGCATTTAGTAATCGAGCAAAAACGGCTGATTTTCGACAAAAGAGATAACACCCCCCCATTACGTCATGCTTCAGAAATGTGGAAAATGGTCCGTTTTCAAATGTTTTATTTTTGAACGTCAGTTCACATTTGTAGGTGGATCATCAGTGTTAGAGCTAAAATTAGCATGTTTAAAGTGATTTTCATGCTTCCAGGGGCCCAAAACACAAGATTTATGGAATGGTTAAAAGTGCATGAAAATGGCCAATTTACTCACTCTGAGTTTTCAAAAAGGGTTTCTTCACCCCGGGAAGTTAATTAAATACCAGTTGGAGGCATTTAATGTTCGAGCAAAAACGGCTGATTTTCGACAAAAGAGATAACACCCCCCCATTACGTCATGCTTCAGAAATGTGGAAAATGGTCCGTTTTCAAATGTTTCATTTTTGAACGTCATTTCACATTTGTAGGTGGATCATCAGAGTTAGAGCTAAAATTAGCATGTTTAAAGTGATTTTCATGCTTCCAGGGGCTCGGGAAGTTAATTAAATACCATTTGGAGGCATTTAATGTTCGAGCAAAAACTGCTGATTTTCGACAAAAGAGATAACACCCCCCCATTACGTCATGCTTCAGAAATGTGGAAAATGGTCCGTTTTCAAATGTTTTATTTTTGAACGTCAGTTCACATTTGTAGGTGGATCATCAGTGTTAGAGCTAAAATTAGCATGTTTAAAGTGATTTTCATGCTTCCAGGGGCTCGGGAAGTTAATTAAATACCATTTGGAGGCATTTAATGTTCGAGCAAAAACGGCTGATTTTCGACAAAAGAGATAACACCCCCCCATTACGTCATGCTTCAGAAATGTGGAAAATGGTCCGTTTTCAAATGTTTTATTTTTGAACGTCAGTTCACATTTGTAGGTGGATCATCAGTGTTAGAGCTAAAATTAGCATGTTTAAAGTGATTTTCATGCTTCCAGGGGCTCGGGAAGGGAAATAAATACCATTTGGAGGCATTTAATGTTCGAGCAAAAACGGCTGATTTTCGACAAAAGAGATAACACCCCCCCATTACGTCATGCTTCAGAAATGTGGAAAATGGTCTGTTTTCAAATGTTTTATTTTTGAACGTCAGTTCACATTTGTAGGTGGATCATCAGTGTTAGAGCTAAAATTAGCATGTTTAAAGTGATTTTCATGCTTCCAGGGGCTCGGGAAGTTAATTAAATACCATTTGGAGGCATTTAGTAATCGAGCAAAAACGGCTGATTTTCGACAAAAGAGATAACACCCCCCCATTACGTCATGCTTCAGAAATGTGGAAAATGGTCCGTTTTCAAATGTTTTATTTTTGAACGTCAGTTCACATTTGTAGGTGGATCATCAGTGTTAGAGCTAAAATTAGCATGTTTAAAGTGATTTTCATGCTTCCAGGGGCCCAAAACACAAGATTTATGGAATGGTTAAAAGTGCATGAAAATGGCCAATTTACTCACTCTGAGTTTTCAAAAAGGGTTTCTTCACCCCGGGAATAGTTAATTAAATACCATTTGGAGGCATTTAATGTTCGAGCGAAAACGGCTGATTTTCGACAAAAGAGATAACACCCCCCCATTACGTCATGCTTCAGAAATGTGGAAAATGGTCCGTTTTCAAATGTTTTATTTTTGAACGTCAGTTCACATTTGTAGGTGGATCATCAGTGTTAGAGCTAAAATGTGCATGTTTAAAGTGATTTTCATGCTTCCAGGGGCTCGGGAAGTTAATTAAATACCATTTGGAGGCATTTAATATTCGAGCAAAAACGGCTGATTTTCGACAAAAGAGATAACACCCCCCCATTACGCCATGCTTCAGAAATGTGGAAAATGGTCCGTTTTCAAATGTTTTATTTTTGAACGTCAGTTCACATTTGTAGGTGGATCATCAGTGTTAGAGCTAAAATTAGCATGTTTAAAGTGATTTTCATGCTTCCAGGGGCTCGGGAAGTTAATTAAATACCATTTGGAGGCATTTAACCCCTTCGAGGCTAATGACGAGCTGGGCTCGTCATGGCGCTTACCTGCCGTGCGCGGATGACAAGGCCAGCTCGTCATAAAACAATGAAAAACAATAAATCCCAGCGCAGGACGGGAAAACGCCTAGCAGCCATGGGGTTAATGTTCGAGCAAAAACGGCTGATTTTCGACAAAAGAGATAACACCCCCCCATTACGTCATGCTTCAGAAATGTGGAAAATGGTCCGTTTTCAAATGTTTTATTTTTGAACGTCAGTTCACATTTGTAGGTGGATCATCAGTGTTAGAGCTAAAATTAGCATGTTTAAAGTGATTTTCATGCTTCCAGGGGCTCGGGAAGGGAAATAAATACCATTTGAAGGCATTTAATGTTCGAGCAAAAACGGCTGATTTTCGACAAAAGAGATAACACCCCCCCATTACGTCATGCTTCAGAAATGTGGAAAATGGTCTGTTTTCAAATGTTTTATTTTTGAACGTCAGTTCACATTTGTAGGTGGATCATCAGTGTTAGAGCTAAAATTAGCATGTTTAAAGTGATTTTCATGCTTCCAGGGGCTCGGGAAGTTAATTAAATACCATTTGGAGGCATTTAGTAATCGAGCAAAAACGGCTGATTTTCGACAAAAGAGATAACACCCCCCCATTACGTCATGCTTTAGAAATGTGGAAAATGGTCCGTTTTCAAATGTTTTATTTTTGAACGTCAGTTCACATTTGTAGGTGGATCATCAGTGTTAGAGCTAAAATTAGCATGTTTAAAAAGATTTTCATGCTTCCAGGGGCCCAAAACACAAGATTTATGGAATGGTTAAAAGTGCATGAAAATGGCCAATTTACTCACTCTGAGTTTTCAAAAAGGGTTTCTTCACCCCGGGAAGTTAATTAAATACCATTTGGAGGCATTTAATGTTTGAGCGAAAACGGCAGATTTTCGACAAAAGAGATAACACCCCCCCATTACGTCATGCTTCAGAAATGTGGAAAATGGTCCGTTTTCAAATGTTTTATTTTTGAACGTCAGTTCACATTTGTAGGTGGATCATCAGTGTTAGAGCTAAAATTAGCATGTTTAAAGTGATTTTCATGCTTCCAGGGGCTCGGGAAGTTAATTAAATACCATTTGGAGGCATTTAATGTTCGAGCAAAAACGGCTGATTTTCGACAAAAGAGATAACACCCCCCCCATTACGCCATGCTTCAGAAATGTGGAAAATGGTCCGTTTTCAAATGTTTTATTTTTGAACGTCAGTTCACATTTGTAGGTGGATCATCAGTGTTAGAGCAAAAATTAGCATGTTTAAAGTGATTTTCATGCTTCCAGGGGCTCGGGAAGTTAATTAAATACCATTTGGAGGCATTTAATGTTCGAGCAAAAACGGCTGATTTTCGACAAAAGAGATAACTCCCCCCCATTACGTCATGCTTCAGAAATGTGGAAAATGGTCCGTTTTCAAATGTTTTATTTTTGAACGTCAGTTCACATTTGTAGGTGGATCATCAGTGTTAGAGCTAAAATTAGCATGTTTAAAGTGATTTTCATGCTTCCAGGGGCTCGGGAAGTTAATTAAATACCATTTGGAGGCATTTAATGTTCGAGCAAAAACGGCTGATTTTCGACAAAAGAGATAACACCCCCCCATTACGTCATGCTTCAGAAATGTGGAAAATGGTCCGTTTTCAAATGTTTTATTTTTGAACGTCAGTTCACATTTGTAGGTGGATCATCAGTGTTAGAGCTAAAATTAGCATGTTTAAAGTGATTTTCATGCTTCCAGGGGCTCGGGAAGTGAAATAAATACCATTTGGAGGCATTTAATGTTCCAGCAAAAACGGCTGATTTTCGACAAAAAGATAACACCCCCCCATTACGTCATGCTTCAGAAATGTGGAAAATGGTCCGTTTTCAAATGTTTTATTTTTGAACGTCAGTTCACATTTGTAGGTGGATCATCAGTGTTAGAGCTAAAATTAGCATGTTTAAAGTGATTTTCATGCTTCCAGGGGCTCGGGAAGTTAATTAAATACCATTTGGAGGCATTTAATGTTCGAGCAAAAACGGCTGATTTTCGACAAAAGAGATAACACCCCCCCATTACGTCATGCTTCAGAAATGTGGAAAATGGTCCGTTTTCAAATGTTTTATTTTTGAACGTCAGTTCACATTTGTAGGTGGATCATCAGTGTTAGAGCTAAAATTAGCATGTTTAAAGTGATTTTCATGCTTCCAGGGGCCCAAAACACAAGATTTATGGAATGGTTAAAAGTGCATGAAAATGGCCAATTTACTCACTCTGAGTTCTCAAAAAGGGTTTCTTCACCCCGGGAAGTTAATTAAATACCATTTGGAGGCATTTAATGTTCGAGCAAAAACGGCTGATTTTCGACAAAAGAGATAACACCCCCCCATTACGTCATGCTTCAGAAATGTGGAAAATGGTCCTTTTTCAAATGTTTTATTTTTGAACGTCAGTTCACATTTGTAGGTGGATCATCAGTGTTAGAGCTAAAATTAGCATGTTTAAAGTGATTTTCATGCTTCCAGGGGCTCGGGAAGGGAAATAAATACCATTTGGAGGCATTTAATGTTCAAGCAAAAACGGCTGATTTTCGACAAAAGAGATAACACCCCCCCATTACGTCATGCTTCAGAAATGTGGAAAATGGTCTGTTTTCAAATGTTTTATTTTTGAACGTCAGTTCACATTTGTAGGTGGATCATCAGTGTTAGAGCTAAAATTAGCATGTTTAAAGTGATTTTCATGCTTCCAGGGGCTCGGGAAGTTAATTAAATACCATTTGGAGGCATTTAGTAATCGAGCAAAAACGGCTGATTTTCGACAAAAGAGATAACACCCCCCCATTACGTCATGCTTCAGAAATGTGGAAAATGGTCCGTTTTCAAATGTTTTATTTTTGAACGTCAGTTCACATTTGTAGGTGGATCATCAGTGTTAGAGCTAAAATTAGCATGTTTAAAGTGATTTTCATGCTTCCAGGGGCCCAAAACACAAGATTTATGGAATGGTTAAAAGTGCATGAAAATGGCCAATTTACTCACTCTGAGTTTTCAAAAAGGGTTTCTTCACCCCGGGAAGTTAATTAAATACCATTTGGAGGCATTTAATGTTCGAGCGAAAACGGCTGATTTTCGACAAAAGAGATAACACCCCCCCATTACGTCATGCTTCAGAAATGTGGAAAATGGTCCGTTTTCAAATGTTTTATTTTTGAACGTCAGTTCACATTTGTAGGTGGATCATCAGTGTTAGAGCTAAAATTAGCATGTTTAAAGTGATTTTCATGCTTCCAGGGGCTCGGGAAGTTAATTAAATACCATTTGGAGGCATTTAATGTTCGAGCAAAAACGGCTGATTTTCGACAAAAGAGATAACACCCCCCCATTACATCATGCTTCAGAAATGTGGAAAATGGTCCGTTTTCAAATGTTTTATTTTTGAACGTCAGTTCACATTTGTAGGTGGATCATCAGTGTTAGAGCTAAAATTAGCATGTTTAAAGTGATTTTCATGCTTCCAGGGGCTCGGGAAGTTAATTAAATACCATTTGGAGGCATTTAATGTTCGAGCAAAAACGGCTGATTTTCGACAAAAGAGATAACACCCCCCCATTACGCCATGCTTCAGAAATGTGGAAAATGGTCCGTTTTCAAATGTTTTATTTTTGAACGTCAGTTCACATTTGTAGGTGGATCATCAGTGTTAGAGCTAAAATTAGCATGTTTAAAGTGATTTTCATGCTTCCAGGGGCCCAAAACACAAGATTTATGGAATGGTTAAAAGTGCATGAAAATGGCCAATTTACTCACTCTGAGTTCTCAAAAAGGGTTTCTTCACCCCGGGAAGTTAATTAAATACCATTTGGAGGCATTTAATGTTCGAGCAAAAACGGCTGATTTTCGACAAAAGAGATAACACCCCCCCATTACGTCATGCTTCAGAAATGTGGAAAATGGTCCGTTTTCAAATGTTTTATTTTTGAACGTCAGTTCACATTTGTAGGTGGATCATCAGTGTTAGAGCTAAAATTAGCATGTTTAAAGTGATTTTCATGCTTCCAGGGGCTCGGGTAGTTAATTAAATACCATTTGGAGGCATTTAGTAATCGAGCAAAAACGGCTGATTTTCGACAAAAGAGATAACACCCCCCCATTACGTCATGCTTCAGAAATGTGGAAAATGGTCCGTTTTCAAATGTTTTATTTTTGAACGTCAGTTCACATTTGTAGGTGGATCATCAGTGTTAGAGCTAAAATTAGCATGTTTAAAGTGATTTTCATGCTTCCAGGGGCTCGGGAAGGGAAATAAATACCATTTGGAGGCATTTAATGTTCAAGCAAAAACGGCTGATTTTCGACAAAAGAGATAACACCCCCCCATTACGTCATGCTTCAGAAATGTGGAAAATGGTCCGTTTTCAAATGTTTTATTTTTGAACGTCAGTTCACATTTGTAGGTGGATCATCAGTGTTAGAGCTAAAATTAGCATGTTTAAAGTGATTTTCATGCTTCCAGGGGCCCAAAACACAAGATTTATGGAATGGTTAAAAGTGCATGAAAATGGCCAATTTACTCACTCTGAGTTTTCAAAAAGGGTTTCTTCACCCCGGGAAGTTAATTAAATACCATTTGGAGGCATTTAATGTTCGAGCGAAAACGGCTGATTTTCGACAAAAGAGATAACACCCCCCCATTACGTCATGCTTCAGAAATGTGGAAAATGGTCCGTTTTCAAATGTTTTATTTTTGAACGCCAGTTCACATTTGTAGGTGGATCATCAGTGTTAGAGCTAAAATTAGCATGTTTAAAGTGATTTTCATGCTTCCAGGGGCTCGGGAAGTTAATTAAATACCATTTGGAGGCATTTAATGTTCGAGCAAAAACGGCTGATTTTCGACAAAAGAGATAACACCCCCCCATTACGTCATGCTTCAGAAATGTGGAAAATGGTCCGTTTTCAAATGTTTTATTTTTGAACGTCAGTTCACATTTGTAGGTGGATCATCAGTGTTAGAGCTAAAATTAGCATGTTTAAAGTGATTTTCATGCTTCCAGGGGCTCGGAAGTTAATTAAATACCATTTGGAGGCATTTAATGTTCGAGCAAAAACGGCTGATTTTCGACAAAAGAGATAACACCCCCCCATTACGTCATGCTTCAGAAATGTGGAAAATGGTCCGTTTTCAAATGTTTTATTTTTGAACGTCAGTTCACATTTGTAGGTGGATCATCAGTGTTAGAGCTAAAATTAGCATGTTTAAAGTGATTTTCATGCTTCCAGGGGCTCGGGAAGGGAAATAAATACCATTTGGAGGCATTTAATGTTCGAGCAAAAACGGCTGATTTTCGACAAAGGAGATAACACCCCCCCATTACGTCATGCTTCAGAAATGTGGAAAATGGTCTGTTTTCAAATGTTTTATTTTTGAACGTCAGTTCACATTTGTAGGTGGATCATCAGTGTTAGAGCTAAAATTAGCATGTTTAAAGTGATTTTCATGCTTCCAGGGGCTCGGGTAGTTAATTAAATACCATTTGGAGGCATTTAGTAATCGAGCAAAAACGGCTGATTTTCGACAAAAGAGATAACACCCCCCCCATTACGTCATGCTTCAGAAATGTGGAAAATGGTCCGTTTTCAAATGTTTTATTTTTGAACGTCAGTTCACATTTGTAGGTGGATCATCAGTGTTAGAGCTAAAATTAGCATGTTTAAAGTGATTTTCATGCTTCCAGGGGCTCGGGAAGGGAAATAAATACCATTTGGAGGCATTTAATGTTCAAGCAAAAACGGCTGATTTTCGACAAAAGAGATAACACCCCCCCATTACGTCATGCTTCAGAAATGTGGAAAATGGTCTGTTTTCAAATGTTTTATTTTTGAACGTCAGTTCACATTTGTAGGTGGATCATCAGTGTTAGAGCTAAAATTAGCATGTTTAAAGTGATTTTCATGCTTCCAGGGGCTCGGGAAGTTAATTAAATACCATTTGGAGGCATTTAGTAATCGAGCAAAAACGGCTGATTTTCGACAAAAGAGATAACACCCCCCCATTACGTCATGCTTCAGAAATGTGGAAAATGGTCCGTTTTCAAATGTTTTATTTTTGAACGTCAGTTCACATTTGTAGGTGGATCATCAGTGTTAGAGCTAAAATTAGCATGTTTAAAGTGATTTTCATGCTTCCAGGGGCCCAAAACACAAGATTTATGGAATGGTTAAAAGTGCATGAAAATGGCCAATTTACTCACTCTGAGTTTTCAAAAAGGGTTTCTTCACCCCGGGAAGTTAATTAAATACCATTTGGAGGCATTTAATGTTCGAGCGAAAACGGCTGATTTTTGACGAAAGAGATAACACCCCCCCATTACGTCATGCTTCAGAAATGTGGAAAATGGTCCGTTTTCAAATGTTTTATTTTTGAACGTCAGTTCACATTTGTAGGTGGATCATCAGTGTTAGAGCTAAAATTAGCATGTTTAAAGTGATTTTCATGCTTCCAGGGGCTCGGGAAGTTAATTAAATACCATTTGGAGGCATTTAATGTTTGAGCAAAAACGGCTGATTTTCGACAAAAGAGATAACACCCCCCCATTACGTCATGCTTCAGAAATGTGGAAAATGGTCCGTTTTCAAATGTTTTATTTTTGAACGTCAGTTCACATTTGTAGGTGGATCATCAGTGTTAGAGCTAAAATTAGCATGTTTAAAGTGATTTTCATGCTTCCAGGGGCCCAAAACACAAGATTTATGGAATGGTTAAAAGTGCATGAAAATGGCCAATTTACTCACTCTGAGTTCTCAAAAAGGGTTTCTTCACCCCGGGAAGTTAATTAAATACCAGTTGGAGGCATTTAATGTTCGAGCAAAAACGGCTGATTTTCGACAAAAGAGATAACACCCCCCCATTACGTCATGCTTCAGAAATGTGGAAAATGGTCCGTTTTCAAATGTTTTATTTTTGAACGTCATTTCACATTTGTAGGTGGATCATCAGAGTTAGAGCTAAAATTAGCATGTTTAAAGTGATTTTCATGCTTCCAGGGGCTCGGGAAGTTAATTAAATACCATTTGGAGGCATTTAATGTTCGAGCAAAAACTGCTGATTTTCGACAAAAGAGATAACACCCCCCCCATTACGTCATGCTTCAGAAATGTGGAAAATGGTCCGTTTTCAAATGTTTTATTTTTGAACGTCAGTTCACATTTGTAGGTGGATCATCAGTGTTAGAGCTAAAATTAGCATGTTTAAAGTGATTTTCATGCTTCCAGGGGCTCGGGAAGTTAATTAAATACCATTTGGAGGCATTTAATGTTCGAGCAAAAACGGCTGATTTTCGACAAAAGAGATAACACCCCCCCCATTACGTCATGCTTCAGAAATGTGGAAAATGGTCCGTTTTCAAATGTTTTATTTTTGAACGTCAGTTCACATTTGTAGGTGGATCATCAGTGTTAGAGCTAAAATTAGCATGTTTAAAGTGATTTTCATGCTTCCAGGGGCTCGGGAAGGGAAATAAATACCATTTGGAGGCATTTAATGTTCGAGCAAAAACGGCTGATTTTCGACAAAAGAGATAACACCCCCCCATTACGTCATGCTTCAGAAATGTGGAAAATGGTCTGTTTTCAAATGTTTTATTTTTGAACGTCAGTTCACATTTGTAGGTGGATCATCAGTGTTAGAGCTAAAATTAGCATGTTTAAAGTGATTTTCATGCTTCCAGGGGCTCGGGAAGTTAATTAAATACCATTTGGAGGCATTTAGCAATCGAGCAAAAACGGCTGATTTTCGACAAAAGAGATAACACCCCCCCATTACGTCATGCTTCAGAAATGTGGAAAATGGTCCGTTTTCAAATGTTTTATTTTTGAACGTCAGTTCACATTTGTAGGTGGATCATCAGTGTTAGAGCTAAAATTAGCATGTTTAAAGTGATTTTCATGCTTCCAGGGGCCCAAAACACAAGATTTATGGAATGGTTAAAAGTGCATGAAAATGGCCAATTTACTCACTCTGAGTTTTCAAAAAGGGTTTCTTCACCCCGGGAAGTTAATTAAATACCAGTTGGAGGCATTTAATGTTCGAGCAAAAACGGCTGATTTTCGACAAAAGAGATAACACCCCCCCATTACGTCATGCTTCAGAAATGTGGAAAATGGTCCGTTTTCAAATGTTTCATTTTTGAACGTCATTTCACATTTGTAGGTGGATCATCAGAGTTAGAGCTAAAATTAGCATGTTTAAAGTGATTTTCATGCTTCCAGGGGCTCGGGAAGTTAATTAAATACCATTTGGAGGCATTTAATGTTCGAGCAAAAACTGCTGATTTTCGACAAAAGAGATAACACCCCCCCATTACGTCATGCTTCAGAAATGTGGAAAATGGTCCGTTTTCAAATGTTTTATTTTTGAACGTCAGTTCACATTTGTAGGTGGATCATCAGTGTTAGAGCTAAAATTAGCATGTTTAAAGTGATTTTCATGCTTCCAGGGGGTCGGGAAGTTAATTAAATACCATTTGGAGGCATTTAATGTTCGAGCAAAAACGGCTGATTTTCGACAAAAGAGATAACACCCCCCCATTACGTCATGCTTCAGAAATGTGGAAAATGGTCCGTTTTCAAATGTTTTATTTTTGAACGTCAGTTCACATTTGTAGGTGGATCATCAGTGTTAGAGCTAAAATTAGCATGTTTAAAGTGATTTTCATGCTTCCAGGGGCTCGGGAAGGGAAATAAATACCATTTGGAGGCATTTAATGTTCGAGCAAAAACGGCTGATTTTCGACAAAAGAGATAACACCCCCCCATTACGTCATGCTTCAGAAATGTGGAAAATGGTCTGTTTTCAAATGTTTTATTTTTGAACGTCAGTTCACATTTGTAGGTGGATCATCAGTGTTAGAGCTAAAATTAGCATGTTTAAAGTGATTTTCATGCTTCCAGGGGCTCGGGAAGTTAATTAAATACCATTTGGAGGCATTTAGTAATCGAGCAAAAACGGCTGATTTTCGACAAAAGAGATAACACCCCCCCATTACGTCATGCTTCAGAAATGTGGAAAATGGTCCGTTTTCAAATGTTTTATTTTTGAACGTCAGTTCACATTTGTAGGTGGATCATCAGTGTTAGAGCTAAAATTAGCATGTTTAAAGTGATTTTCATGCTTCCAGGGGCCCAAAACACAAGATTTATGGAATGGTTAAAAGTGCATGAAAATGGCCAATTTACTCACTCTGAGTTTTCAAAAAGGGTTTCTTCACCCCGGGAATAGTTAATTAAATACCATTTGGAGGCATTTAATGTTCGAGCGAAAACGGCTGATTTTCGACAAAAGAGATAACACCCCCCCATTACGTCATGCTTCAGAAATGTGGAAAATGGTCCGTTTTCAAATGTTTTATTTTTGAACGTCAGTTCACATTTGTAGGTGGATCATCAGTGTTAGAGCTAAAATTTGCATGTTTAAAGTGATTTTCATGCTTCCAGGGGCTCGGGAAGTTAATTAAATACCATTTGGAGGCATTTAATGTTCGAGCAAAAACGGCTGATTTTCGACAAAAGAGATAACACCCCCCCATTACGCCATGCTTCAGAAATGTGGAAAATGGTCCGTTTTCAAATGTTTTATTTTTGAACGTCAGTTCACATTTGTAGGTGGATCATCAGTGTTAGAGCAAAAATTAGCATGTTTAAAGTGATTTTCATGCTTCCAGGGGCTCGGGAAGTTAATTAAATACCATTTGGAGGCATTTAATGTTCGAGCAAACACGGCTGATTTTCGACAAAAGAGATAACTCCCCCCCATTACGTCATGCTTCAGAAATGTGGAAAATGGTCCGTTTTCAAATGTTTTATTTTTGAACGTCAGTTCACATTTGTAGGTGGATCATCAGTGTTAGAGCTAAAATTAGCATGTTTAAAGTGATTTTCATGCTTCCAGGGGCTCGGGAAGTTAATTAAATACCATTTGGAGGCATTTAATGTTCGAGCAAAAACGGCTGATTTTCGACAAAAGAGATAACACCCCCCCATTACGTCATGCTTCAGAAATGTGGAAAATGGTCCGTTTTCAAATGTTTTATTTTTGAACGTCAGTTCACATTTGTAGGTGGATCATCAGTGTTAGAGCTAAAATTAGCATGTTTAAAGTGATTTTCATGCTTCCAGGGGCTCGGGAAGTGAAATAAATACCATTTGGAGGCATTTAATGTTCCAGCAAAAACGGCTGATTTTCGACAAAAAGATAACACCCGCCCATTACGTCATGCTTCAGAAATGTGGAAAATGGTCCGTTTTCAAATGTTTTATTTTTGAACGTCAGTTCACATTTGTAGGTGGATCATCAGTGTTAGAGCTAAAATTAGCATGTTTAAAGTGATTTTCATGCTTCCAGGGGCTCGGGAAGTTAATTAAATACCATTTGGAGGCATTTAATGTTCGAGCAAAAACGGCTGATTTTCGACAAAAGAGATAACACCCCCCCATTACGTCATGCTTCAGAAATGTGGAAAATGGTCCGTTTTCAAATGTTTTATTTTTGAACGTCAGTTCACATTTGTAGGTGGATCATCAGTGTTAGAGCTAAAATTAGCATGTTTAAAGTGATTTTCATGCTTCCAGGGGCCCAAAACACAAGATTTATGGAATGGTTAAAAGTGCATGAAAATGGCCAATTTACTCACTCTGAGTTTTCAAAAAGGGTTTCTTCACCCCGGGAAGTTAATTAAATACCATTTGGAGGCATTTAATGTTCGAGCGAAAACGGCTGATTTTCGACAAAAGAGATAACACCCCCCCATTACGTCATGCTTCAGAAATGTGGAAAATGGTCCGTTTTCAAATGTTTTATTTTTGAACGTCAGTTCACATTTGTAGGTGGATCATCAGTGTTAGAGCTAAAATTAGCATGTTTAAAGTGATTTTCATGCTTCCAGGGGCTCGGGAAGTTAATTAAATACCATTTGGAGGCATTTAATGTTCGAGCAAAAACGGCTGATTTTCGACAAAAGAGATAACACCCCCCCATTACGCCATGCTTCAGAAATGTGGAAAATGGTCCGTTTTCAAATGTTTTATTTTTGAACGTCAGTTCACATTTGTAGGTGGATCATCAGTGTTAGAGCAAAAATTAGCATGTTTAAAGTGATTTTCATGCTTCCAGGGGCTCGGGAAGTTAATTAAATACCATTTGGAGGCATTTAATGTTCGAGCAAAAACGGCTGATTTTCGACAAAAGAGATAACTCCCCCCCATTACGTCATGCTTCAGAAATGTGGAAAATGGTCCGTTTTCAAATGTTTTATTTTTGAACGTCAGTTCACATTTGTAGGTGGATCATCAGTGTTAGAGCTAAAATTAGCATGTTTAAAGTGATTTTCATGCTTCCAGGGGCCCAAAACACAAGATTTATGGAATGGTTAAAAGTGCATGAAAATGGCCAATTTACTCACTCTGAGTTTTCAAAAAGGGTTTCTTCACCCCGGGAAGTTAATTAAATACCATTTGGAGGCATTTAATGTTCGAGCGAAAACGGCTGATTTTCGACAAAAGAGATAACACCCCCCCATTACGTCATGCTTCAGAAATGTGGAAAATGGTCCGTTTTCAAATGTTTTATTTTTGAACGTCAGTTCACATTTGTAGGTGGATCATCAGTGTTAGAGCTAAAATTAGCATGTTTAAAGTGATTTTCATGCTTCCAGGGGCTCGGGAAGTTAATTAAATACCATTTGGAGGCATTTAATGTTCGAGCAAAAACGGCTGATTTTCGACAAAAGAGATAACACCCCCCCATTACGTCATGCTTCAGAAATGTGGAAAATGGTCCGTTTTCAAATGTTTTATTTTTGAACGTCAGTTCACATTTGTAGGTGGATCATCAGTGTTAGAGCTAAAATTAGCATGTTTAAAGTGATTTTCATGCTTCCAGGGGCTCGGGAAGTTAATTAAATACCATTTGGAGGCATTTAATGTTCGAGCAAAAACGGCTGATTTTCGACAAAAGAGATAACACCCCCCCATTACGTCATGCTTCAGAAATGTGGAAAATGGTCCGTTTTCAAATGTTTTATTTTTGAACGTCAGTTCACATTTGTAGGTGGATCATCAGTGTTAGAGCTAAAATTAGCATGTTTAAAGTGATTTTCATGCTTCCAGGGGCTCGGGAAGGGAAATAAATACCATTTGGAGGCATTTAATGTTCGAGCAAAAACGGCTGATTTTCGACAAAAGAGATAACACCCCCCCATTACGTCATGCTTCAGAAATGTGGAAAATGGTCTGTTTTCAAATGTTTTATTTTTGAACGTCAGTTCACATTTGTAGGTGGATCATCAGTGTTAGAGCTAAAATTAGCATGTTTAAAGTGATTTTCATGCTTCCAGGGGCTCGGGTAGTTAATTAAATACCATTTGGAGGCATTTAGTAATCGAGCAAAAACGGCTGATTTTCGACAAAAGAGATAACACCCCCCCATTACGTCATGCTTCAGAAATGTGGAAAATGGTCCGTTTTCAAATGTTTTATTTTTGAACGTCAGTTCACATTTGTAGGTGGATCATCAGTGTTAGAGCTAAAATTAGCATGTTTAAAGTGATTTTCATGCTTCCAGGGGCTCGGGAAGGGAAATAAATACCATTTGGAGGCATTTAATGTTCAAGCAAAAACGGCTGATTTTCGACAAAAGAGATAACACCCCCCCATTACGTCATGCTTCAGAAATGTGGAAAATGGTCTGTTTTCAAATGTTTTATTTTTGAACGTCAGTTCACATTTGTAGGTGGATCATCAGTGTTAGAGCTAAAATTAGCATGTTTAAAGTGATTTTCATGCTTCCAGGGGCTCGGGAAGTTAATTAAATACCATTTGGAGGCATTTAGTAATCGAGCAAAAACGGCTGATTTTCGACAAAAGAGATAACACCCCCCCATTACGTCATGCTTCAGAAATGTGGAAAATGGTCCGTTTTCAAATGTTTTATTTTTGAACGTCAGTTCACATTTGTAGGTGGATCATCAGTGTTAGAGCTAAAATTAGCATGTTTAAAGTGATTTTCATGCTTCCAGGGGCCCAAAACACAAGATTTATGGAATGGTTAAAAGTGCATGAAAATGGCCAATTTACTCACTCTGAGTTTTCAAAAAGGGTTTCTTCACCCCGGGAAGTTAATTAAATACCATTTGGAGGCATTTAATGTTCGAGCGAAAACGGCTGATTTTTGACGAAAGAGATAACACCCCCCCATTACGTCATGCTTCAGAAATGTGGAAAATGGTCCGTTTTCAAATGTTTTATTTTTGAACGTCAGTTCACATTTGTAGGTGGATCATCAGTGTTAGAGCTAAAATTAGCATGTTTAAAGTGATTTTCATGCTTCCAGGGGCTCGGGAAGTTAATTAAATACCATTTGGAGGCATTTAATGTTCGAGCAAAAACGGCTGATTTTCGACAAAAGAGATAACACCCCCCCATTACGTCATGCTTCAGAAATGTGGAAAATGGTCCGTTTTCAAATGTTTTATTTTTGAACGTCAGTTCACATTTGTAGGTGGATCATCAGTGTTAGAGCTAAAATTAGCATGTTTAAAGTGATTTTCATGCTTCCAGGGGCCCAAAACACAAGATTTATGGAATGGTTAAAAGTGCATGAAAATGGCCAATTTACTCACTCTGAGTTCTCAAAAAGGGTTTCTTCACCCCGGGAAGTTAATTAAATACCAGTTGGAGGCATTTAATGTTCGAGCAAAAACGGCTGATTTTCGACAAAAGAGATAACACCCCCCCATTACGTCATGCTTCAGAAATGTGGAAAATGGTCCGTTTTCAAATGTTTTATTTTTGAACGTCATTTCACATTTGTAGGTGGATCATCAGAGTTAGAGCTAAAATTAGCATGTTTAAAGTGATTTTCATGCTTCCAGGGGCTCGGGAAGTTAATTAAATACCATTTGGAGGCATTTAATGTTCGAGCAAAAACTGCTGATTTTCGACAAAAGAGATAACACCCCCCCCATTACGTCATGCTTCAGAAATGTGGAAAATGGTCCGTTTTCAAATGTTTTATTTTTGAACGTCAGTTCACATTTGTAGGTGGATCATCAGTGTTAGAGCTAAAATTAGCATGTTTAAAGTGATTTTCATGCTTCCAGGGGCTCGGGAAGTTAATTAAATACCATTTGGAGGCATTTAATGTTCGAGCAAAAACGGCTGATTTTCGACAAAAGAGATAACACCCCCCCCATTACGTCATGCTTCAGAAATGTGGAAAATGGTCCGTTTTCAAATGTTTTATTTTTGAACGTCAGTTCACATTTGTAGGTGGATCATCAGTGTTAGAGCTAAAATTAGCATGTTTAAAGTGATTTTCATGCTTCCAGGGGCTCGGGAAGGGAAATAAATACCATTTGGAGGCATTTAATGTTCGAGCAAAAACGGCTGATTTTCGACAAAAGAGATAACACCCCCCCATTACGTCATGCTTCAGAAATGTGGAAAATGGTCTGTTTTCAAATGTTTTATTTTTGAACGTCAGTTCACATTTGTAGGTGGATCATCAGTGTTAGAGCTAAAATTAGCATGTTTAAAGTGATTTTCATGCTTCCAGGGGCTCGGGAAGTTAATTAAATACCATTTGGAGGCATTTAGCAATCGAGCAAAAACGGCTGATTTTCGACAAAAGAGATAACACCCCCCCATTACGTCATGCTTCAGAAATGTGGAAAATGGTCCGTTTTCAAATGTTTTATTTTTGAACGTCAGTTCACATTTGTAGGTGGATCATCAGTGTTAGAGCTAAAATTAGCATGTTTAAAGTGATTTTCATGCTTCCAGGGGCCCAAAACACAAGATTTATGGAATGGTTAAAAGTGCATGAAAATGGCCAATTTACTCACTCTGAGTTTTCAAAAAGGGTTTCTTCACCCCGGGAAGTTAATTAAATACCAGTTGGAGGCATTTAATGTTCGAGCAAAAACGGCTGATTTTCGACAAAAGAGATAACACCCCCCCATTACGTCATGCTTCAGAAATGTGGAAAATGGTCCGTTTTCAAATGTTTCATTTTTGAACGTCATTTCACATTTGTAGGTGGATCATCAGAGTTAGAGCTAAAATTAGCATGTTTAAAGTGATTTTCATGCTTCCAGGGGCTCGGGAAGTTAATTAAATACCATTTGGAGGCATTTAATGTTCGAGCAAAAACTGCTGATTTTCGACAAAAGAGATAACACCCCCCCATTACGTCATGCTTCAGAAATGTGGAAAATGGTCCGTTTTCAAATGTTTTATTTTTGAACGTCAGTTCACATTTGTAGGTGGATCATCAGTGTTAGAGCTAAAATTAGCATGTTTAAAGTGATTTTCATGCTTCCAGGGGCTCGGGAAGGGAAATAAATACCATTTGGAGGCATTTAATGTTCGAGCAAAAACGGCTGATTTTCGACAAAAGAGATAACACCCCCCCATTACGTCATGCTTCAGAAATGTGGAAAATGGTCTGTTTTCAAATGTTTTATTTTTGAACGTCAGTTCACATTTGTAGGTGGATCATCAGTGTTAGAGCTAAAATTAGCATGTTTAAAGTGATTTTCATGCTTCCAGGGGCTCGGGAAGTTAATTAAATACCATTTGGAGGCATTTAGCAATCGAGCAAAAACGGCTGATTTTCGACAAAAGAGATAACACCCCCCCATTACGTCATGCTTCAGAAATGTGGAAAATGGTCCGTTTTCAAATGTTTTATTTTTGAACGTCAGTTCACATTTGTAGGTGGATCATCAGTGTTAGAGCTAAAATTAGCATGTTTAAAGTGATTTTCATGCTTCCAGGGGCCCAAAACACAAGATTTATGGAATGGTTAAAAGTGCATGAAAATGGCCAATTTACTCACTCTGAGTTTTCAAAAAGGGTTTCTTCACCCCGGGAAGTTAATTAAATACCAGTTGGAGGCATTTAATGTTCGAGCAAAAACGGCTGATTTTCGACAAAAGAGATAACACCCCCCCATTACGTCATGCTTCAGAAATGTGGAAAATGGTCCGTTTTCAAATGTTTCATTTTTGAACGTCATTTCACATTTGTAGGTGGATCATCAGAGTTAGAGCTAAAATTAGCATGTTTAAAGTGATTTTCATGCTTCCAGGGGCTCGGGAAGTTAATTAAATACCATTTGGAGGCATTTAATGTTCGAGCAAAAACTGCTGATTTTCGACAAAAGAGATAACACCCCCCCATTACGTCATGCTTCAGAAATGTGGAAAATGGTCCGTTTTCAAATGTTTTATTTTTGAACGTCAGTTCACATTTGTAGGTGGATCATCAGTGTTAGAGCTAAAATTAGCATGTTTAAAGTGATTTTCATGCTTCCAGGGGCTCGGGAAGTTAATTAAATACCATTTGGAGGCATTTAATGTTCGAGCAAAAACGGCTGATTTTCGACAAAAGAGATAACACCCCCCCATTACGTCATGCTTCAGAAATGTGGAAAATGGTCCGTTTTCAAATGTTTTATTTTTGAACGTCAGTTCACATTTGTAGGTGGATCATCAGTGTTAGAGCTAAAATTAGCATGTTTAAAGTGATTTTCATGCTTCCAGGGGCTCGGGAAGGGAAATAAATACCATTTGGAGGCATTTAATGTTCGAGCAAAAACGGCTGATTTTCGACAAAAGAGATAACACCCCCCCATTACGTCATGCTTCAGAAATGTGGAAAATGGTCTGTTTTCAAATGTTTTATTTTTGAACGTCAGTTCACATTTGTAGGTGGATCATCAGTGTTAGAGCTAAAATTAGCATGTTTAAAGTGATTTTCATGCTTCCAGGGGCTCGGGAAGTTAATTAAATACCATTTGGAGGCATTTAGTAATCGAGCAAAAACGGCTGATTTTCGACAAAAGAGATAACACCCCCCCATTACGTCATGCTTCAGAAATGTGGAAAATGGTCCGTTTTCAAATGTTTTATTTTTGAACGTCAGTTCACATTTGTAGGTGGATCATCAGTGTTAGAGCTAAAATTAGCATGTTTAAAGTGATTTTCATGCTTCCAGGGGCCCAAAACACAAGATTTATGGAATGGTTAAAAGTGCATGAAAATGGCCAATTTACTCACTCTGAGTTTTCAAAAAGGGTTTCTTCACCCCGGGAATAGTTAATTAAATACCATTTGGAGGCATTTAATGTTCGAGCGAAAACGGCTGATTTTCGACAAAAGAGATAACACCCCCCCATTACGTCATGCTTCAGAAATGTGGAAAATGGTCCGTTTTCAAATGTTTTATTTTTGAACGTCAGTTCACATTTGTAGGTGGATCATCAGTGTTAGAGCTAAAATTTGCATGTTTAAAGTGATTTTCATGCTTCCAGGGGCTCGGGAAGTTAATTAAATACCATTTGGAGGCATTTAATGTTCGAGCAAAAACGGCTGATTTTCGACAAAAGAGATAACACCCCCCCATTACGCCATGCTTCAGAAATGTGGAAAATGGTCCGTTTTCAAATGTTTTATTTTTGAACGTCAGTTCACATTTGTAGGTGGATCATCAGTGTTAGAGCAAAAATTAGCATGTTTAAAGTGATTTTCATGCTTCCAGGGGCTCGGGAAGTTAATTAAATACCATTTGGAGGCATTTAATGTTCGAGCAAACACGGCTGATTTTCGACAAAAGAGATAACTCCCCCCCATTACGTCATGCTTCAGAAATGTGGAAAATGGTCCGTTTTCAAATGTTTTATTTTTGAACGTCAGTTCACATTTGTAGGTGGATCATCAGTGTTAGAGCTAAAATTAGCATGTTTAAAGTGATTTTCATGCTTCCAGGGGCTCGGGAAGTTAATTAAATACCATTTGGAGGCATTTAGCAATCGAGCAAAAACGGCTGATTTTCGACAAAAGAGATAACACCCCCCCATTACGTCATGCTTCAGAAATGTGGAAAATGGTCCGTTTTCAAATGTTTTATTTTTGAACGTCAGTTCACATTTGTAGGTGGATCATCAGTGTTAGAGCTAAAATTAGCATGTTTAAAGTGATTTTCATGCTTCCAGGGGCCCAAAACACAAGATTTATGGAATGGTTAAAAGTGCATGAAAATGGCCAATTTACTCACTCTGAGTTTTCAAAAAGGGTTTCTTCACCCCGGGAAGTTAATTAAATACCAGTTGGAGGCATTTAATGTTCGAGCAAAAACGGCTGATTTTCGACAAAAGAGATAACACCCCCCCATTACGTCATGCTTCAGAAATGTGGAAAATGGTCCGTTTTCAAATGTTTCATTTTTGAACGTCATTTCACATTTGTAGGTGGATCATCAGAGTTAGAGCTAAAATTAGCATGTTTAAAGTGATTTTCATGCTTCCAGGGGCTCGGGAAGTTAATTAAATACCATTTGGAGGCATTTAATGTTCGAGCAAAAACTGCTGATTTTCGACAAAAGAGATAACACCCCCCCATTACGTCATGCTTCAGAAATGTGGAAAATGGTCCGTTTTCAAATGTTTTATTTTTGAACGTCAGTTCACATTTGTAGGTGGATCATCAGTGTTAGAGCTAAAATTAGCATGTTTAAAGTGATTTTCATGCTTCCAGGGGCTCGGGAAGTTAATTAAATACCATTTGGAGGCATTTAATGTTCGAGCAAAAACGGCTGATTTTCGACAAAAGAGATAACACCCCCCCATTACGTCATGCTTCAGAAATGTGGAAAATGGTCCGTTTTCAAATGTTTTATTTTTGAACGTCAGTTCACATTTGTAGGTGGATCATCAGTGTTAGAGCTAAAATTAGCATGTTTAAAGTGATTTTCATGCTTCCAGGGGCTCGGGAAGGGAAATAAATACCATTTGGAGGCATTTAATGTTCGAGCAAAAACGGCTGATTTTCGACAAAAGAGATAACACCCCCCCATTACGTCATGCTTCAGAAATGTGGAAAATGGTCTGTTTTCAAATGTTTTATTTTTGAACGTCAGTTCACATTTGTAGGTGGATCATCAGTGTTAGAGCTAAAATTAGCATGTTTAAAGTGATTTTCATGCTTCCAGGGGCTCGGGAAGTTAATTAAATACCATTTGGAGGCATTTAGTAATCGAGCAAAAACGGCTGATTTTCGACAAAAGAGATAACACCCCCCCATTACGTCATGCTTCAGAAATGTGGAAAATGGTCCGTTTTCAAATGTTTTATTTTTGAACGTCAGTTCACATTTGTAGGTGGATCATCAGTGTTAGAGCTAAAATTAGCATGTTTAAAGTGATTTTCATGCTTCCAGGGGCCCAAAACACAAGATTTATGGAATGGTTAAAAGTGCATGAAAATGGCCAATTTACTCACTCTGAGTTTTCAAAAAGGGTTTCTTCACCCCGGGAATAGTTAATTAAATACCATTTGGAGGCATTTAATGTTCGAGCGAAAACGGCTGATTTTCGACAAAAGAGATAACACCCCCCCATTACGTCATGCTTCAGAAATGTGGAAAATGGTCCGTTTTCAAATGTTTTATTTTTGAACGTCAGTTCACATTTGTAGGTGGATCATCAGTGTTAGAGCTAAAATTTGCATGTTTAAAGTGATTTTCATGCTTCCAGGGGCTCGGGAAGTTAATTAAATACCATTTGGAGGCATTTAATGTTCGAGCAAAAACGGCTGATTTTCGACAAAAGAGATAACACCCCCCCATTACGCCATGCTTCAGAAATGTGGAAAATGGTCCGTTTTCAAATGTTTTATTTTTGAACGTCAGTTCACATTTGTAGGTGGATCATCAGTGTTAGAGCAAAAATTAGCATGTTTAAAGTGATTTTCATGCTTCCAGGGGCTCGGGAAGTTAATTAAATACCATTTGGAGGCATTTAATGTTCGAGCAAACACGGCTGATTTTCGACAAAAGAGATAACTCCCCCCCATTACGTCATGCTTCAGAAATGTGGAAAATGGTCCGTTTTCAAATGTTTTATTTTTGAACGTCAGTTCACATTTGTAGGTGGATCATCAGTGTTAGAGCTAAAATTAGCATGTTTAAAGTGATTTTCATGCTTCCAGGGGCTCGGGAAGTTAATTAAATACCATTTGGAGGCATTTAATGTTCGAGCAAAAACGGCTGATTTTCGACAAAAGAGATAACACCCCCCCATTACGTCATGCTTCAGAAATGTGGAAAATGGTCCGTTTTCAAATGTTTTATTTTTGAACGTCAGTTCACATTTGTAGGTGGATCATCAGTGTTAGAGCTAAAATTAGCATGTTTAAAGTGATTTTCATGCTTCCAGGGGCTCGGGAAGTGAAATAAATACCATTTGGAGGCATTTAATGTTCCAGCAAAAACGGCTGATTTTCGACAAAAAGATAACACCCGCCCATTACGTCATGCTTCAGAAATGTGGAAAATGGTCCGTTTTCAAATGTTTTATTTTTGAACGTCAGTTCACATTTGTAGGTGGATCATCAGTGTTAGAGCTAAAATTAGCATGTTTAAAGTGATTTTCATGCTTCCAGGGGCTCGGGAAGTTAATTAAATACCATTTGGAGGCATTTAATTTTCGAGCAAAAACGGCTGATTTTCGACAAAAGAGATAACACCCCCCCATTACGTCATGCTTCAGAAATGTGGAAAATGGTCCGTTTTCAAATGTTTTATTTTTGAACGTCAGTTCACATTTGTAGGTGGATCATCAGTGTTAGAGCTAAAATTAGCATGTTTAAAGTGATTTTCATGCTTCCAGGGGCCCAAAACACAAGATTTATGGAATGGTTAAAAGTGCATGAAAATGGCCAATTTACTCACTCTGAGTTTTCAAAAAGGGTTTCTTCACCCCGGGAAGTTAATTAAATACCATTTGGAGGCATTTAATGTTCGAGCGAAAACGGCTGATTTTCGACAAAAGAGATAACACCCCCCCATTAGGTCATGCTTCAGAAATGTGGAAAATGGTCAGTTTTCAAATGTTTTATTTTTGAACGTCAGTTCACATTTGTAGGTGGATCATCAGTGTTAGAGCTAAAATTAGCATGTTTAAAGTGATTTTCATGCTTCCAGGGGCTCGGGAAGTTAATTAAATACCATTTGGAGGCATTTAATGTTCGAGCAAAAACGGCTGATTTTCGACAAAAGAGATAACACCCCCCCATTACGCCATGCTTCAGAAATGTGGAAAATGGTCCGTTTTCAAATGTTTTATTTTTGAACGTCAGTTCACATTTGTAGGTGGATCATCAGTGTTAGAGCAAAAATTAGCATGTTTAAAGTGATTTTCATGCTTCCAGGGGCTCGGGAAGTTAATTAAATACCATTTGGAGGCATTTAATGTTCGAGCAAAAACGGCTGATTTTCGACAAAAGAGATAACTCCCCCCCATTACGTCATGCTTCAGAAATGTGGAAAATGGTCCGTTTTCAAATGTTTTATTTTTGAACGTCAGTTCACATTTGTAGGTGGATCATCAGTGTTAGAGCTAAAATTAGCATGTTTAAAGTGATTTTCATGCTTCCAGGGGCCCAAAACACAAGATTTATGGAATGGTTAAAAGTGCATGAAAATGGCCAATTTACTCACTCTGAGTTTTCAAAAAGGGTTTCTTCACCCCGGGAAGTTAATTAAATACCATTTGGAGGCATTTAATGTTCGAGCGAAAACGGCTGATTTTCGACAAAAGAGATAACACCCCCCATTACGTCATGCTTCAGAAATGTGGAAAATGGTCCGTTTTCAAATGTTTTATTTTTGAACGTCAGTTCACATTTGTAGGTGGATCATCAGTGTTAGAGCTAAAATTAGCATGTTTAAAGTGATTTTCATGCTTCCAGGGGCTCGGGAAGTTAATTAAATACCATTTGGAGGCATTTAATGTTCGAGCAAAAACGGCTGATTTTCGACAAAAGAGATAACACCCCCCCATTACGCCATGCTTCAGAAATGTGGAAAATGGTCCGTTTTCAAATGTTTTATTTTTGAACGTCAGTTCACATTTGTAGGTGGATCATCAGTGTTAGAGCAAAAATTAGCATGTTTAAAGTGATTTTCATGCTTCCAGGGGCTCGGGAAGTTAATTAAATACCATTTGGAGGCATTTAATGTTCGAGCAAAAACGGCTGATTTTCGACAAAAGAGATAACTCCCCCCCATTACGTCATGCTTCAGAAATGTGGAAAATGGTCCGTTTTCAAATGTTTTATTTTTGAACGTCAGTTCACATTTGTAGGTGGATCATCAGTGTTAGAGCTAAAATTAGCATGTTTAAAGTGATTTTCATGCTTCCAGGGGCTCGGGAAGTTAATTAAATACCATTTGGAGGCATTTAATGTTCGAGCAAAAACGGCTGATTTTCGACAAAAGAGATAACACCCCCCCATTACGTCATGCTTCAGAAATGTGGAAAATGGTCCGTTTTCAAATGTTTTATTTTTGAACGTCAGTTCACATTTGTAGGTGGATCATCAGTGTTAGAGCTAAAATTAGCATGTTTAACGTGATTTTCATGCTTCCAGGGGCTCGGGAAGTGAAATAAATACCATTTGGAGGCATTTAATGTTCCAGCAAAAACGGCTGATTTTCGACAAAAAGATAACACCCCCCCATTACGTCATGCTTCAGAAATGTGGAAAATGGTCCGTTTTCAAATGTTTTATTTTTGAACGTCAGTTCACATTTGTAGGTGGATCATCAGTGTTAGAGCTAAAATTAGCATGTTTAAAGTGATTTTCATGCTTCCAGGGGCTCGGGAAGTTCATTAAATACCATTTGGAGGCATTTAATGTTCGAGCAAAAACGGCTGATTTTCGACAAAAGAGATAACACCCCCCCATTACGTCATGCTTCAGAAATGTGGAAAATGGTCCGTTTTCAAATGTTTTATTTTTGAACGTCAGTTCACATTTGTAGGTGGATCATCAGTGTTAGAGCTAAAATTAGCATGTTTAAAGTGATTTTCATGCTTCCAGGGGCCAAAAACACAAGATTTATGGAATGGTTAAAAGTGCATGAAAATGGCCAATTTACTCACTCTGAGTTCTCAAAAAGGGTTTCTTCACCCCGGGAAGTTAATTAAATACCATTTGGAGGCATTTAATGTTTGAGCAAAAACGGCTGATTTTCGACAAAAGAGATAACACCCCCCGATTACGTCATGCTTCAGAAATGTGGAAAATGGTCCGTTTTCAAATGTTTTATTTTTGAACGTCAGTTCACATTTGTAGGTGGATCATCAGTGTTAGAGCTAAAATTAGCATGTTTAAAGTGATTTTCATGCTTCCAGGGGCTCGGGAAGTTAATTAAATACCATTTGGAGGCATTTAATGTTCGAGCAAAAACGGCTGATTTTCGACAAAAGAGATAACACCCCCCCATTACGTCATGCTTCAGAAATGTGGAAAATGGTCCGTTTTCAAATGTTTTATTTTTGAACGTCAGTTCACATTTGTAGGTGGATCATCAGTGTTAGAGCTAAAATTAGCATGTTTAAAGTGATTTTCATGCTTCCAGGGGCTCGGGAAGTTAATTAAATACCATTTGGAGGCATTTAATGTTCGAGCAAAAACGGCTGATTTTCGACAAAAGAGATAACACCCCCCCATTACGTCATGCTTCAGAAATGTGGAAAATGGTCCGTTTTCAAATGTTTTATTTTTGAACGTCAGTTCACATTTGTAGGTGGATCATCAGTGTTAGAGCTAAAATTAGCATGTTTAAAGTGATTTTCATGCTTCCAGGGGCTCGGGAAGTGAAATAAATACCATTTGGAGGCATTTAATGTTCCAGCAAAAACGGCTGATTTTCGACAAAAAGATAACACCCCCCCATTACGTCATGCTTCAGAAATGTGGAAAATGGTCCGTTTTCAAATGTTTTATTTTTGAACGTCAGTTCACATTTGTAGGTGGATCATCAGTGTTAGAGCTAAAATTAGCATGTTTAAAGTGATTTTCATGCTTCCAGGGGCCCAAAACACAAGATTTATGGAATGGTTAAAAGTGCATGAAAATGGCCAATTTACTCACTCTGAGTTCTCAAAAAGGGTTTCTTCACCCCGGGAAGTTAATTAAATACCATTTGGAGGCATTTAATGTTTGAGCAAAAACGGCTGATTTTCGACAAAAGAGATAACACCCCCCGATTACGTCATGCTTCAGAAATGTGGAAAATGGTCCGTTTTCAAATGTTTTATTTTTGAACGTCAGTTCACATTTGTAGGTGGATCATCAGTGTTAGAGCTAAAATTAGCATGTTTAAAGTGATTTTCATGCTTCCAGGGGCTCGGGAAGTTAATTAAATACCATTTGGAGGCATTTAATGTTCGAGCAAAAACGGCTGATTTTCGACAAAAGAGATAACACCCCCCCATTACGTCATGCTTCAGAAATGTGGAAAATGGTCCGTTTTCAAATGTTTTATTTTTGAACGTCAGTTCACATTTGTAGGTGGATCATCAGTGTTAGAGCTAAAATTAGCATGTTTAAAGTGATTTTCATGCTTCCAGGGGCTCGGGAAGTTAATTAAATACCATTTGGAGGCATTTAATGTTCGAGCAAAAACGGCTGATTTTCGACAAAAGAGATAACACCCCCCCATTACGTCATGCTTCAGAAATGTTGAAAATGGTCCGTTTTCAAATGTTTTATTTTTGAACGTCAGTTCACATTTGTAGGTGGATCATCAGTGTTAGAGCTAAAATTAGCATGTTTAAAGTGATTTTCATGCTTCCAGGGGCCCAAAACACAAGATTTATGGAATGGTTAAAAGTGCATGAAAATGGCCAATTTACTCACTCTGAGTTCTCAAAAAGGGTTTCTTCACCCCGGGAAGTTAATTAAATACCATTTGGAGGCATTTAATGTTCGAGCAAAAACGACTGATTTTCGACAAAAGAGATAACACCCCCCCATTACGTCATGCTTCAGAAATGTGGAAAATGGTCCGTTTTCAAATGTTTTATTTTTGAACGTCAGTTCACATTTGTAGGTGGATCATCAGTGTTAGAGCTAAAATGAGCATGTTTAAAGTGATTTTCATGCTTCCAGGGGCTCGGGAAGTTAATTAAATACCATTTGGAGGCATTTAATGTTCGAGCAAAAACTGCTGATTTTCGACACAAGAGATAACACCCCCCCATTACGTCATGCTTCAGAAATGTGGAAAATGGTCCGTTTTCAAATGTTTTATTTTTGAACGTCAGTTCACATTTGTAGGTGGATCATCAGTGTTAGAGCTAAAATTAGCATGTTTAAAGTGATTTTCATGCTTCCAGGGGCTCGGGAAGTTAATTAAATACCATTTGGAGGCATTTAATGTTCGAGTAAAAACGGCTGATTTTCGACAAAAGAGATAACACCCCCCCATTACGTCATGCTTCAGAAATGTGGAAAATGGTCCGTTTTCAAATGTTTTATTTTTGAACGTCAGTTCACATTTGTAGGTGGATCATCAGTGTTAGAGCTAACATTAGCATGTTTAAAGTGATTTTCATGCTTCCAGGGGCTCGGGAAGTGAAATAAATACCATTTGGAGGCATTTAATGTTCGAGCAAAAACGGCTGATTTTCGACAAAAGAGATAACACCCCCCCATTATGTCATGCTTCAGAAATGTGGAAAATGGTCTGTTTTCAAATGTTTTATTTTTGAACGTCAGTTCACATTTGTAGGTGGATCATCAGTGTTAGAGCAAAAATTAGCATGTTTAAAGTGATTTTCATGCTTCCAGGGGCTCGGGAAGTTAATTAAATACCATTTGGAGGCATTTAGTAATCGAGCAAAAACGGCTGATTTTCGACAAAAGAGATAACACCCCCCCATTACGTCATGCTTCAGAAATGTGGAAAATGGTCCGTTTTCAAATGTTTTATTTTTGAACGTCAGTTCACATTTGTAGGTGGATCATCAGTGTTAGAGCAAAAATTAGCATGTTTAAAGTGATTTTCATGCTTCCAGGGGCTCGGGAAGTTAATTAAATACCATTTGGAGGCATTTAATGTTCGAGCAAAAACGGCTGATTTTCGACAAAAGAGATAACACCCCCCCATTACGTCATGCTTCAGAAATGTGGAAAATGGTCCGTTTTCAAATGTTTTATTTTTGAACGTCAGTTCACATTTGTAGGTGGATCATCAGTGTTAGAGCTAAAATTAGCATGTTTAAAGTGATTTTCATGCTTCCAGGGGCTCGGGAAGTTAATTAAATACCATTTGGAGGCATTTAATGTTCGAGCAAAAACGGCTGATTTTCGACAAAAGAGATAACACCCCCCCCATTACGTCATGCTTCAGAAATGTGGAAAATGGTCCATTTTCAAATGTTTTATTTTTGAACGTCAGTTCACATTTGTAGGTGGATCATCAGTGTTAGAGCTAAAATTAGCATGTTTAAAGTGATTTTCATGCTTCCAGGGGCTCGGGAAGTGAAATAAATACCATTTGGAGGCATTTAATGTTCCAGCAAAAACGGCTGATTTTCGACAAAAAGATAACACCCCCCCATTACGTCATGCTTCAGAAATGTGGAAAATGGTCCGTTTTCAAATGTTTTATTTTTGAACGTCAGTTCACATTTGTAGGTGGATCATCAGTGTTAGAGCTAAAATTAGCATGTTTAAAGTGATTTTCATGCTTCCAGGGGCTCGGGAAGTTAATTAAATACCACTTGGAGGCATTTAATGTTCGAGCAAAAACGGCTGATTTTCGACAAAAGAGATAACACCCCCCCATTACGTCATGCTTCAGAAATGTGGAAAATGGTCCGTTTTCAAATGTTTTATTTTTGAACGTCAGTTCACATTTGTAGGTGGATCATCAGTGTTAGAGCTAAAATTAGCATGTTTAAAGTGATTTTCATGCTTCCAGGGGCCCAAAACACAAGATTTATGGAATGGTTAAAAGTGCATGAAAATGGTCAATTTACTCACTCTGAGTTCTCAAAAAGGGTTTCTTCACCCCGGGAAGTTAATTAAATACCATTTGGAGGCATTTAATGTTCGAGCAAAAACGGCTGATTTTCGACAAAAGAGATAACACCCCCCCATTACGTCATGCTTCAGAAATGTGGAAAATGGTCCGTTTTCAAATGTTTTATTTTTGAACGTCAGTTCACATTTGTAGGTGGATCATCAGTGTTAGAGCTAAAATTAGCATGTTTAAAGTGATTTTCATGCTTCCAGGGGCTCGGGAAGTGAAATAAATGCCATTTGGAGGCATTTAATGTTCCAGCAAAAACGGCTGATTTTCGACAAAAGAGATAACACCCCCCCAATACGTCATGCTTCAGAAATGTGGAAAATGGTCCGTTTTCAAATGTTTTATTTTTAAACGTCAGTTCACATTTGTAGGTGGATCATCAGTGTTAGAGCTAAAATTAGCATGTTTAAAGTGATTTTCATGCTCCCAGGGGCTCGGGAAGTTAATTAAATACCATTTGGAGGCATTTAATGTTCGAGCAAAAATGGCTGATTTTCGACAAAAGAGATAACACCCCCCCATTACGTCATGCTTCAGAAATGTGGAAAATGGTCCGTTTTCAAATGTTTTATTTTTGAACGTCAGTTCACATTTGTAGGTGGATCATCAGTGTTAGAGCTAAAATTAGCATGATTAAAGTG
Source organism: Lissotriton vulgaris (assembly GCF_964263255.1). Classification (NCBI taxonomy): domain Eukaryota; kingdom Metazoa; phylum Chordata; class Amphibia; order Caudata; family Salamandridae; genus Lissotriton; species Lissotriton vulgaris. The sequence continues at coordinate 168,533 of NW_028248118.1, read as the reverse complement.
ATTTTCATGCTTCCAGGGGCTCGGGAAGTTAATTAAATAACATTTGTAGGCATTTAATGTTCGAGCAAAAACGGCTGATTTTCGACAAAAGAGATAACTCCCCCCCATTACGTCATGCTTCAGAAATGTGGAAAATGGTCCGTTTTCAAATGTTTTATTTTTGAACGTCAGTTCACATTTGTAGGTGGATCATCAGTGTTAGAGCTAAAATTAGCATGTTTAAAGTGATTTTCATGCTTCCAGGGGCTCGGGAAGTTAATTAAATACCATTTGGAGGCATTTAATGTTCGAGCAAAAACGGCTGATTTTCGACAAAAGAGATAACACCCCCCCCATTACGTCATGCTTCAGAAATGTGGAAAATGGTCCGTTTGCAAATGTTTTATTTTTGAACGTCAGTTCACATTTGTAGGTGGATCATCAGTGTTAGAGCTAAAATTAGCATGTTTAAAGTGATTTTCATGCTTCCAGGGGCTCGGGAAGTTAATTAAATACCATTTGGAGGCATTTAATGTTCGAGCAAAAACGGCTGATTTTCGACAAAAGAGATAACACCCCCCCATTACGTCATGCTTCAGAAATGTGGAAAATGGTCAGTTTTCAAATGTTTTATTTTTGAACGTCAGTTCACATTTGTAGGTGGATCATCAGTGTTAGAGCTAAAATTAGCATGTTTAAAGTGATTTTCATGCTTCCAGGGGCTCGGGAAGTTAATTAAATACCATTTGGAGGCATTTAATGTTTGAGCAAAAACGGCTGATTTTCGACAAAAGAGATAACACCCCCCCATTACGTCATGCTTCAGAAATGTGGAAAATGGTCCGTTTTCAAATGTTTTATTTTTGAACGTCAGTTCACATTTGTAGGTGGATCATCAGTGTTAGAGCTAAAATTAGCATGTTTAAAGTGATTTTCATGCTTCCAGGGGCTCGGGAAGTGAAATAAATACCATTTGGAGGCATTTAATGTTCGAGCAAAAACGGCTGATTTTCGACAAAAGAGATAACACCCCCCCATTACGTCATGCTTCAGAAATGTGGAAAATGGTCCATTTTCAAATGTTTTATTTTTGAACGTCAGTTCACATTTGTAGGTGGATCATCAGTGTTAGAGCTAAAATTAGCATGTTTAAAGTGATTTTCATGCTTCCAGGGGCTCGGGAAGTGAAATAAATACCATTTGGAGGCATTTAATGTTCGAGCAAAAACGGCTGATTTTCGACAAAAGAGATAACACCCCCCCCATTACGTCATGCTTCAGAAATGTGGAAAATGGTCCGTTTTCAAATGTTTTATTTTTGAACGTCAGTTCACATTTGTAGGTGGATCATCAGTGTTAGAGCTAAAATTAGCATGTTTAAAGTGATTTTCATGCTTCCAGGGGCCCAAAACACAAGATTTATGGAATGGTTAAAAGTTCATGAAAATGGCCAATTTACTCACTCTGAGTTCTCAAAAAGGGTTTCTTCACCCCGGGAAGTTAATTAAATACCATTTGGAGGCATTTAATGTTCGAGCAAAAACGGCTGATTTTCGACAAAAGAGATAACACCCCCCCATTACGTCATGCTTCAGCAATGTGGAAAATGGTCCGTTTTCAAATGTTTTATTTTTGAACGTCAGTTCACATTTGTAGGTGGATCATCAGTGTTAGAGCTAAAATTAGCATGTTTAAAGTGATTTTCATGCTTCCAGGGGCTCGGGAAGTTAATTAAATACCATTTGGAGGCATTTAATGTTCGAGCAAAAACGGCTGATTTTCGACAAAAGAGATAACACCCCCCCATTACGTCATGCTTCAGAAATGTGGAAAATGGTCCGTTTTCAAATGTTTTATTTTTGAACGTCAGTTCACATTTGTAGGTGGATCATCAGTGTTAGAGCTAAAATTAGCATGTTTAAAGTGATTTTCATGCTTCCAGGGGCCCAAAAACACAAGATTTATGGAATGGTTAAAAGTGCATGAAAATGGCCAATTTACTCACTCTGAGTTCTCAAAAAGGGTTTCTTCACCCCGGGAAGTTAATTAAATACCATTTGGAGGCATTTAATGTTCGAGCAAAAACGGCTGATTTTCGACAAAAGAGATAACACCCCCCCATTACGTCATGCTTCAGAAATGTGGAAAATGGTCCGTTTTGAAATGTTTTATTTTTGAACGGCAGTTCACATTTGTAGGTGGATCATCAGTGTTAGAGCTAAAATTAGCATGTTTAAAGTGATTTTCATGCTTCCAGGGGCTCGGGAAGTTAATTAAATACCATTTGGAGGCATTTAATGTTCGAGCAAAAACTGCTGATTTTCGACAAAAGAGATAACACCCCCCCATTACGTCATGCTTCAGAAATGTGGAAAATGGTCCGTTTTCAAATGTTTTATTTTTGAACGTCAGTTCACATTTGTAGGTGGATCATCAGTGTTAGAGCTAAAATTAGCATGTTTAAAGTGATTTTCATGCTTCCAGGGGCTCGGGAAGTGAAATAAATACCATTTGGAGGCATTTAATGTTCGAGCAAAAACGGCTGATTTTCGATAAAAGAGATAACACCCCCCCATTACGTCATGCTTCAGAAATGTGGAAAATGGTCTGTTTTCAAATGTTATATTTTTGAACGTCAGTTCACATTTGTAGGTGGATCATCAGTGTTAGAGCTAAAATTAGCATGTTTAAAGTGATTTTCATGCTTCCAGGGGCTCGGGAAGTTAATTAAATACCATTTGGAGGCATTTAGTAATCGAGCAAAAACGGCTGATTTTCGACAAAAGAGATAACACCCCCCCATTACGTCATGCTTCAGAAATATGGAAAATGGTCCGTTTTCAAATGTTTTATTTTTGAACGTCAGTTCACATTTGTAGGTGGATCATCAGTGTTAGAGCTAAAATTAGCATGTTTAAAGTGATTTTCATGCTTCCAGGGGCCCAAAACACAAGATTTATGGAATGGTTAAAAGTGCATGAATATGGCCAATTTACTCACTCTGAGTTCTCAAAAAGGGTTTCTTCACCCCGGGAAGTTAATTAAATACCATTTGGAGGCATTTAATGTTCGAGCGAAAACGGCTGATTTTCGACAAAAGAGATAACACCCCCCCCATTACGTCATGCTTCAGAAATGTGGAAAATGGTCCGTTTTCAAATGTTTTATTTTTGAACGTCAGTTCACATTTGTAGGTGGATCATCAGTGTTAGAGCTAAAATTAGCATGTTTAAAGTGATTTTCATGCTTCCAGGGGCTCGGGAAGGTAATTAAATACCATTTGGAGGCATTTAATGTTCGAGCAAAAACGGCTGATTTTCGACAAAAGAGATAACACCCCCCCATTACGTCATGCTTCAGAAATGTGGAAAATGGTCCGTTTTCAAATGTTTTATTTTTGAACGTCAGTTCACATTTGTAGGTGGATCATCAGTGTTAGAGCTAAAATTAGCATGTTTAAAGTGATTTTCATGCTTCCAGGGGCTCGGGAAGTGAAATAAATACCATTTGGAGGCATTTAATGTTCCAGCAAAAACGGCTGATTTTCGACAAAAAGATAACACCCGCCCATTACGTCATGCTTCAGAAATGTGGAAAATGGTCCGTTTTCAAATGTTTTATTTTTGAACGTCAGTTCACATTTGTAGGTGGATCATCAGTGTTAGAGCTAAAATTAGCATGTTTAAAGTGATTTTCATGCTTCCAGGGGCTCGGGAAGGGAAATAAATACCATTTGGAGGCATTTAATGTTCGAGCAAAAACGGCTGATTTTCGACAAAAGAGATAACACCCCCCCATTACGTCATGCTTCAGAAATGTGGAAAATGGTCTGTTTTCAAATGTTTTATTTTTGAACGTCAGTTCACATTTGTAGGTGGATCATCAGTGTTAGAGCTAAAATTAGCATGTTTAAAGTGATTTTCATGCTTCAAGGGGCTCGGGAAGTTAATTAAATACCATTTGGAGGCATTTAGTAATCGAGCAAAAACGGCTGATTTTCGACAAAAGAGATAACACCCCCCCATTACGTCATGCTTCAGAAATGTGGAAAATGGTCCGTTTTCAAATGTTTTATTTTTGAACGTCAGTTCACATTTGTAGGTGGATCATCAGTGTTAGAGCTAAAATTAGCATGTTTAAAGTGATTTTCATGCTTCCAGGGGCTCGGGAAGGGAAATAAATACCATTTGGAGGCATTTAATGTTCGAGCAAAAACGGCTGATTTTTGACAAAAGAGATAACACCCCCCCATTACGTCATGCTTCAGAAATGTGGAAAATGGTCTGTTTTCAAATGTTTTATTTTTGAACGTCAGTTCACATTTGTAGGTGGATCATCAGTGTTAGAGCTAAAATTAGCATGTTTAAAGTGATTTTCATGCTTCCAGGGGCCCAAAACACAAGATTTATGGAATGGTTAAAAGTGCATGAAAATGGCCAATTTACTCACTCTGAGTTTTCAAAAAGGGTTTCTTCACCCCGGGAAGTTAATTAAATACCATTTGGAGGCATTTAATGTTCGAGCGAAAACGGCTGATTTTCGACAAAAGAGATAACACCCCCCCATTACGTCATGCTTCAGAAATGTGGAAAATGGTCCGTTTTCAAATGTTTTATTTTTGAACGTCAGTTCACATTTGTAGGTGGATCATCAGTGTTAGAGCTAAAATTAGCATGTTTAAAGTGATTTTCATGCTTCCAGGGGCTCGGGAAGTTAATTAAATACCATTTGGAGGCATTTAATGTTCGAGCAAAAACGGCTGATTTTCGACAAAAGAGATAACACCCCCCCATTACGCCATGCTTCAGAAATGTGGAAAATGGTCCGTTTTCAAATGTTTTATTTGTGAACGTCAGTTCACATTTGTAGGTGGATCATCAGTGTTAGAGCAAAAATTAGCATGTTTAAAGTGATTTTCATGCTTCCAGGGGCTCGGGAAGTTAATTAAATACCATTTGGAGGCATTTAATGTTCGAGCAAAAACGGCTGATTTTCGACAAAAGAGATAACTCCCCCCCATTACGTCATGCTTCAGAAATGTGGAAAATGGTCCGTTTTCAAATGTTTTATTTTTGAACGTCAGTTCACATTTGTAGGTGGATCATCAGTGTTAGAGCTAAAATTAGCATGTTTAAAGTGATTTTCATGCTTCCAGGGGCTCGGGAAGTTAATTAAATACCATTTGGAGGCATTTAATGTTCGAGCAAAAACGGCTGATTTTCGACAAAAGAGATAACACCCCCCCATTACGTCATGCTTCAGAAATGTGGAAAATGGTCCGTTTTCAAATGTTTTATTTTTGAACGTCAGTTCACATTTGTAGGTGGATCATCAGTGTTAGAGCTAAAATTAGCATGTTTAAAGTGATTTTCATGCTTCCAGGGGCTCGGGAAGTGAAATAAATACCATTTGGAGGCATTTAATGTTCCAGCAAAAACGGCTGATTTTCGACAAAAAGATAACACCCCCCCATTACGTCATGCTTCAGAAATGTGGAAAATGGTCCGTTTTCAAATGTTTTATTTTTGAACGTCAGTTCACATTTGTAGGTGGATCATCAGTGTTAGAGCTAAAATTAGCATGTTTAAAGTGATTTTCATGCTTCCAGGGGCTCGGGAAGTTCATTAAATACCATTTGGAGGCATTTAATGTTCGAGCAAAAACGGCTGATTTTCGACAAAAGAGATAACACCCCCCCATTACGTCATGCTTCAGAAATGTGGAAAATGGTCCGTTTTCAAATGTTTTATTTTTGAACGTCAGTTCACATTTGTAGGTGGATCATCAGTGTTAGAGCTAAAATTAGCATGTTTAAAGTGATTTTCATGCTTCCAGGGGCCCAAAACACAAGATTTATGGAATGGTTAAAAGTGCATGAAAATGGCCAATTTACTCACTCTGAGTTCTCAAAAAGGGTTTCTTCACCCCGGGAAGTTAATTAAATACCATTTGGAGGCATTTAATGTTCGAGCAAAAACGGCTGATTTTCGACAAAAGAGATAACACCCCCCGATTACGTCATGCTTCAGAAATGTGGAAAATGGTCCGTTTTCAAATGTTTTATTTTTGAACGTCAGTTCACATTTGTAGGTGGATCATCAGTGTTAGAGCTAAAATTAGCATGTTTAAAGTGATTTTCATGCTTCCAGGGGCTCGGGAAGTTAATTAAATACCATTTGGAGGCATTTAATGTTCGAGCAAAAACGGCTGATTTTCGACAAAAGAGATAACACCCCCCCATTACGTCATGCTTCAGAAATGTGGAAAATGGTCCGTTTTCAAATGTTTTATTTTTGAACGTCAGTTCACATTTGTAGGTGGATCATCAGTGTTAGAGCTAAAATTAGCATGTTTAAAGTGATTTTCATGCTTCCAGGGGCTCGGGAAGTTAATTAAATACCATTTGGAGGCATTTAATGTTCGAGCAAAAACGGCTGATTTTCGACAAAAGAGATAACACCCCCCCCATTACGTCATGCTTCAGAAATGTGGAAAATGGTCCGTTTTCAAATGTTTTATTTTTGAACGTCAGTTCACATTTGTAGGTGGATCATCAGTGTTAGAGCTAAAATTAGCATGTTTAAAGTGATTTTCATGCTTCCAGGGGCCCAAAACACAAGATTTATGGAATGGTTAAAAGTGCATGAAAATGGCCAATTTACTCACTCTGAGTTCTCAAAAAGGGTTTCTTCACCCCGGGAAGTTAATTAAATACCATTTGGAGGCATTTAATGTTCGAGCAAAAACGGCTGATTTTCGACAAAAGAGATAACACCCCCCCATTACGTCATGCTTCAGAAATGTGGAAAATGGTCCGTTTTCAAATGTTTTATTTTTGAACGTCAGTTCACATTTGTAGGTGGATCATCAGTGTTAGAGCTAAAATTAGCATGTTTAAAGTGATTTTCATGCTTCCAGGGGCTCGGGAAGTTAATTAAATACCATTTGGAGGCATTTAATGTTCGAGCAAAAACGGCTGATTTTCGACAAAAGAGATAACTCCCCCCCATTACGTCATGCTTCAGAAATGTGGAAAATGGTCCGTTTTCAAATGTTTTATTTTTGAACGTCAGTTCACATTTGTAGGTGGATCATCAGTGTTAGAGCTAAAATTAGCATGTTTAAAGTGATTTTCATGCTTCCAGGGGCTCGGGAAGTTAATTAAATACCATTTGGAGGCATTTAATGTTCGAGCAAAAACGGCTGATTTTCGACAAAAGAGATAACACCCCCCCATTACGTCATGCTTCAGAAATGTGGAAAATGGTCCGTTTTCAAATGTTTTATTTTTGAACGGCAGTTCACATTTGTAGGTGGATCATCAGTGTTAGAGCTAAAATTAGCATGTTTAAAGTGATTTTCATGCTTCCAGGGGCTCGGGAAGTGAAATAAATACCATTTGGAGGCATTTAATGTTCCAGCAAAAACGGCTGATTTTCGACAAAAAGATAACACCCCCCCATTACGTCATGCTTCAGAAATGTGGAAAATGGTCCGTTTTCAAATGTTTTATTTTTGAACGTCAGTTCACATTTGTAGGTGGATCATCAGTGTTAGAGCTAAAATTAGCATGTTTAAAGTGATTTTCATGCTTCCAGGGGCTCGGGAAGTTAATTAAATACCATTTGGAGGCATTTAATGTTCGAGCAAAAACGGCTGATTTTCGACAAAAGAGATAACACCCCCCCATTACGTCATGCTTCAGAAATGTGGAAAATGGTCCGTTTTCAAATGTTTTATTTTTGAACGTCAGTTCACATTTGTAGGTGGATCATCAGTGTTAGAGCTAAAATTAGCATGTTTAAAGTGATTTTCATGCTTCCAGGGGCCCAAAACACAAGATTTATGGAATGGTTAAAAGTGCATGAAAATGGCCAATTTACTCACTCTGAGTTCTCAAAAAGGGTTTCTTCACCCCGGGAAGTTAATTAAATACCATTTGGAGGCATTTAATGTTCGAGCAAAAATGGCAGATTTTCGACAAAAGAGATATCACCCCCCCATTACGTCATGCTTCAGAAATGTGGAAAATGGTCCGTTTTCAAATGTTTTATTTTTGAACGTCAGTTCACATTTGTAGGTGGATCATCAGTGTTAGAGCTAAAATTAGCATGTTTAAAGTGATTTTCATGCTTCCAGGGGCTCGGGAAGTGAAATAAATGCCATTTGGAGGCATTTAATGTTCCAGCAAAAACGGCTGATTTTCGACAAAAGAGATAACACCCCCCCAATACGTCATGCTTCAGAAATGTGGAAAATGGTCCGTTTTCAAATGTTTTATTTTTAAACGTCAGTTCACATTTGTAGGTGGATCATCAGTGTTAGAGCTAAAATTAGCATGTTTAAAGTGATTTTCATGCTCCCAGGGGCTCGGGAAGTTAATTAAATACCATTTGGAGGCATTTAATGTTCGAGCAAAAATGGCTGATTTTCGACAAAAGAGATAACACCCCCCCATTACGTCATGCTTCAGAAATGTGGAAAATGGTCCGTTTTCAAATGTTTTATTTTTGAACGTCAGTTCACATTTGTAGGTGGATCATCAGTGTTAGAGCTAAAATTAGCATGATTAAAGTGATTTTCATGCTTCCAGGGGCTCGGGAAGTTAATTAAATAACATTTGTAGGCATTTAATGTTCGAGCAAAAACGGCTGATTTTCGACAAAAGAGATAACTCCCCCCATTACGTCATGCTTCAGAAATGTGGAAAATGGTCCGTTTTCAAATGTTTTATTTTTGAACGTCAGTTCACATTTGTAGGTGGATCATCAGTGTTAGAGCTAAAATTAGCATGTTTAAAGTGATTTTCATGCTTCCAGGGGCTCGGGAAGTTAATTAAATACCATTTGGAGGCATTTAATGTTCGAGCAAAAACGGCTGATTTTCGACAAAAGAGATAACACCCCCCCCATTACGTCATGCTTCAGAAATGTGGAAAATGGTCCGTTTGCAAATGTTTTATTTTTGAACGTCAGTTCACATTTGTAGGTGGATCATCAGTGTTAGAGCTAAAATTAGCATGTTTAAAGTGATTTTCATGCTTCCAGGGGCTCGGGAAGTTAATTAAATACCATTTGGAGGCATTTAATGTTCGAGCAAAAACGGCTGATTTTCGACAAAAGAGATAACACCCCCCATTACGTCATGCTTCAGAAATGTGGAAAATGGTCAGTTTTCAAATGTTTTATTTTTGAACGTCAGTTCACATTTGTAGGTGGATCATCAGTGTTAGAGCTAAAATTAGCATGTTTAAAGTGATTTTCATGCTTCCAGGGGCTCGGGAAGTTAATTAAATACCATTTGGAGGCATTTAATGTTTGAGCAAAAACGGCTGATTTTCGACAAAAGAGATAACACCCCCCCATTACGTCATGCTTCAGAAATGTGGAAAATGGTCCGTTTTCAAATGTTTTATTTTTGAACGTCAGTTCACATTTGCAGGTGGATCATCAGTGTTAGAGCTAAAATTAGCATGTTTAAAGTGATTTTCATGCTTCCAGGGGCTCGGGAAGTGAAATAAATACCATTTGGAGGCATTTAATGTTCGAGCAAAAACGGCTGATTTTCGACAAAAGAGATAACACCCCCCCATTACGTCATGCTTCAGAAATGTGGAAAATGGTCCATTTTCAAATGTTTTATTTTTGAACGTCAGTTCACATTTGTAGGTGGATCATCAGTGTTAGAGCTAAAATTAGCATGTTTAAAGTGATTTTCATGCTTCCAGGGGCTCGGGAAGTGAAATAAATACCATTTGGAGGCATTTAATGTTCGAGCAAAAACGGCTGATTTTCGACAAAAGAGATAACACCCCCCCCATTACGTCATGCTTCAGAAATGTGGAAAATGGTCCGTTTTCAAATGTTTTATTTTTGAACGTCAGTTCACATTTGTAGGTGGATCATCAGTGTTAGAGCTAAAATTAGCATGTTTAAAGTGATTTTCATGCTTCCAGGGGCCCAAAACACAAGATTTATGGAATGGTTAAAAGTTCATGAAAATGGCCAATTTACTCACTCTGAGTTCTCAAAAAGGGTTTCTTCACCCCGGGAAGTTAATTAAATACCATTTGGAGGCATTTAATGTTTGAGCAAAAACGGCTGATTTTCGACAAAAGAGATAACACCCCCCCATTACGTCATGCTTCAGAAATGTGGAAAATGGTCCGTTTTCAAATGTTTTATTTTTGAACGTCAGTTCACATTTGTAGGTGGATCATCAGTGTTAGAGCTAAAATTAGCATGTTTAAAGTGATTTTCATGCTTCCAGGGGCTCGGGAAGTTAATTAAATACCATTTGGAGGCATTTAATGTTCGAGCAAAAACGGCTGATTTTCGACAAAAGAGATAACACCCCCCCATTACGTCATGCTTCAGAAATGTGGAAAATGGTCCGTTTTCAAATGTTTTATTTTTGAACGTCAGTTCACATTTGTAGGTGGATCATCAGTGTTAGAGCTAAAATTAGCATGTTTAAAGTGATTTTCATGCTTCCAGGGGCCCAAAACACAAGATTTATGGAATGGTTAAAAGTGCATGAAAATGGCCAATTTACTCACTCTGAGTTCTCAAAAAGGGTTTCTTCACCCCGGGAAGTTAATTAAATACCATTTGGAGGCATTTAATGTTCGAGCAAAAACAGCTGATTTTCGACAAAAGAGATAACACCCCCCCATTACGTCATGCTTCAGAAATGTGGAAAATGGTCCGTTTTGAAATGTTTTATTTTTGAACGGCAGTTCACATTTGTAGGTGGATCATCAGTGTTAGAGCTAAAATTAGCATGTTTAAAGTGATTTTCATGCTTCCAGGGGCTCGGGAAGTTAATTAAATACCATTTGGAGGCATTTAATGTTCGAGCAAAAACTGCTGATTTTCGACAAAAGAGATAACACCCCCCCATTACGTCATGCTTCAGAAATGTGGAAAATGGTCAGTTTTCAAATGTTTTATTTTTAAACGTCAGTTCACATTTGTAGGTGGATCATCAGTGTTAGAGCTAAAATTAGCATGTTTAAAGTGATTTTCATGCTTCCAGGGGCTCGGGAAGTGAAATAAATACCATTTGGAGGCATTTAATTTTCGAGCAAAAACGGCTGATTTTCGATAAAAGAGATAACACCCCCCCATTACGTCATGCTTCAGAAATGTGGAAAATGGTCTGTTTTCAAATGTTTTATTTTTGAACGTCAGTTCACATTTGTAGGTGGATCATCAGTGTTAGAGCTAAAATTAGCATGTTTAAAGTGATTTTCATGCTTCCAGGGGCTCGGGAAGTTAATTAAATACCATTTGGAGGCATTTAGTAATCGAGCAAAAACGGCTGATTTTCGACAAAAGAGATAACACCCCCCCATTACGTCATGCTTCAGAAATATGGAAAATGGTCCGTTTTCAAATGTTTTATTTTTGAACGTCAGTTCACATTTGTAGATGGATCATCAGTGTTAGAGCTAAAATTAGCATGTTTAAAGTGTTTTTCATGCTTCCAGGGGCCCAAAACACAAGATTTATGGAATGGTTAAAAGTGCATGAATATGGCCAATTTACTCACTCTGAGTTCTCAAAAAGGGTTTCTTCACCCCGGGAAGTTAATTAAATACCATTTGGAGGCATTTAATGTTCGAGCAAAAACGGCTGATTTTCGACAAAAGAGATAACACCCCCCCCATTACGTCATGCTTCAGAAATGTGGAAAATGGTCCGTTTTCAAATGTTTTATTTTTGAACGTCAGTTCACATTTGTAGGTGGATCATCAGTGTTAGAGCTAAAATTAGCATGTTTAAAGTGATTTTCATGCTTCCAGGGGCTCGGGAAGTTAATTAAATACCATTTGGAGGCATTTAATGTTCGAGCAAAAACGGCTGATTTTCGACAAAAGAGATAACACCCCCCCATTACGTCATGCTTCAGAAATGTGGAAAATGGTCCGTTTTCAAATGTTTTATTTTTGAACGTCAGTTCACATTTGTAGGTGGATCATCAGTGTTAGAGCAAAAATTAGCATGTTTAAAGTGATTTTCATGCTTCCAGGGGCTCGGGAAGTTAATTAAATACCATTTGGAGGCATTTAATGTTCGAGCAAAAACGGATGATTTTCGACAAAAGAGATAACTCCCCCCCATTACGTCATGCTTCAGAAATGTGGAAAATGGTCCGTTTTCAAATGTTTTATTTTTGAACGTCAGTTCACATTTGTAGGTGGATCATCAGTGTTAGAGCTAAAATTAGCATGTTTAAAGTGATTTTCATGCTTCCAGGGGCTCGGGAAGTGAAATAAATACCATTTGGAGGCATTTAATGTTCCAGCAAAAACGGCTGATTTTCGACAAAAAGATAACACCCCCCCATTACGTCATGCTTCAGAAATGTGGAAAATGGTCCGTTTTCAAATGTTTTATTTTTGAACGTCAGTTCACATTTGTAGGTGGATCATCAGTGTTAGAGCTCAAATAAGCATGTTTAAAGTGATTTTCATGCTTCCAGGGGCTCGGGAAGTTAATTAAATACCATTTGGAGGCATTTAATGTTCGAGCAAAAACGGCTGATTTTCGACAAAAGAGATAACACCCCCCCATTACGTCATGCTTCAGAAATGTGGAAAATGGTCCGTTTTCAAATGTTTTATTTTTGAACGTCAGTTCACATTTGTAGGTGGATCATCAGTGTTAGAGCTAAAATTAGCATGTTTAAAGTGATTTTCATGCTTCCAGGGGCCCAAAACACAAGATTTATGGAATGGTTAAAAGTGCATGAAAATGGCCAATTTACTCACTCTGAGTTCTCAAAAAGGGTTTCTTCACCCCGGGAAGTTAATTAAATACCATTTGGAGGCATTTAATGTTCGAGCAAAAACGGCTGATTTTCGACAAAAGAGATAACACCCCCCCCATTACGTCATGCTTCAGAAATGTGGAAAATGGTCCGTTTTCAAATGTTTTATTTTTGAACGTCAGTTCACATTTGTAGGTGGATCATCAGTGTTAGAGCTAAAATTAGCATGTTTAAAGTGATTTTCATGCTTCCAGGGGCTCGGGAAGTGAAATAAATGCCATTTGGAGGCATTTAATGTTCCAGCAAAAACGGCTGATTTTCGACAAAAGAGATAACACCCCCCCAATACGTCATGCTTCAGAAATGTGGAAAATGGTCCGTTTTCAAATGTTTTATTTTTAAACGTCAGTTCACATTTGTAGGTGGATCATCAGTGTTAGAGCTAAAATTAGCATGTTTAAAGTGATTTTCATGCTCCCAGGGGCTCGGGAAGTTAATTAAATACCATTTGGAGGCATTTAATGTTCGAGCAAAAATGGCTGATTTTCGACAAAAGAGATAACACCCCCCCATTACGTCATGCTTCAGAAATGTGGAAAATGGTCCGTTTTCAAATGTTTTATTTTTGAACGTCAGTTCACATTTGTAGGTGGATCATCAGTGTTAGAGCTAAAATTAGCATGATTAAAGTGATTTTCATGCTTCCAGGGGCTCGGGAAGTTAATTAAATAACATTTGTAGGCATTTAATGTTCGAGCAAAAACGGCTGATTTTCGACAAAAGAGATAACTCCCCCCCATTACGTCATGCTTCAGAAATGTGGAAAATGGTCCGTTTTCAAATGTTTTATTTTTGAACGTCAGTTCACATTTGTAGGTGGATCATCAGTGTTAGAGCTAAAATTAGCATGTTTAAAGTGATTTTCATGCTTCCAGGGGTTCGGGAAGTTAATTAAATACCATTTGGAGGCATTTAATGTTCGAGCAAAAACGGCTGATTTTCGACAAAAGAGATAACACCCCCCCATTACGTCATGCTTCAGAAATGTGGAAAATGGTCCGTTTGCAAATGTTTTATTTTTGAACGTCAGTTCACATTTGTAGGTGGATCATCAGTGTTAGAGCTAAAATTAGCATGTTTAAAGTGATTTTCATGCTTACAGGGGCTCGGGAAGTTAATTAAATACCATTTGGAGGCATTTAATGTTCGAGCAAAAACGGCTGATTTTCGACAAAAGAGATAACACCCCCCCATTACGTCATGCTTCAGAAATGTGGAAAATGGTCCGTTTTCAAATGTTTTATTTTTGAACGTCAGTTCACATTTGTAGGTGGATCATCAGTGTTAGAGCTAAAATTAGCATGTTTAAAGTGATTTTCATGCTTCCAGGGGCCCAAAACACAAGATTTATGGAATGGTTAAAAGTGCATGAAAATGGCCAATTTACTCACTCTGAGTTCTCAAAAAGGGTTTCTTCACCCCGGGAAGTTAATTAAATACCATTTGGAGGCATTTAATGTTCGAGCAAAAACGGCTGATTTTCGACAAAAGAGATAACACCCCCCCATTACGTCATGCTTCAGAAATGTGGAAAATTGTCCGTTTTGAAATGTTTTATTTTTGAACGGCAGTTCACATTTGTAGGTGGATCATCAGTGTTAGAGCTAAAATTAGCATGTTTAAAGTGATTTTCATGCTTCCAGGGGCTCGGGAAGTTAATTAAATACCATTTGGAGGCATTTAATGTTCGAGCAAAAACTGCTGATTTTCGACAAAAGAGATAACACCCCCCCATTACGTCATGCTTCAGAAATGTGGAAAATGGTCCGTTTTCAAATGTTTTATTTTTGAACGTCAGTTCACATTTGTAGGTGGATCATCAGTGTTAGAGCTAAAATTAGCATGTTTAAAGTGATTTTCATGCTTCCAGGGGCTCGGGAAGTGAAATAAATACCATTTGGAGGCATTTAATGTTCGAGCAAAAACGGCTGATTTTCGATAAAAGAGATAACACCCCCCCATTACGTCATGCTTCAGAAATGTGGAAAATGGTCTGTTTTCAAATGTTTTATTTTTGAACGTCAGTTCACATTTGTAGGTGGATCATCAGTGTTAGAGCTAAAATTAGCATGTTTAAAGTGATTTTCATGCTTCCAGGGGCTCGGGAAGTTAATTAAATACCATTTGGAGGCATTTAGTAATCGAGCAAAAACGGCTGATTTTCGACAAAAGAGATAACACCCCCCCATTACGTCATGCTTCAGAAATGTGGAAAATGGTCCGTTTTCAAATGTTTTATTTTTGAACGTCAGTTCACATTTGTAGGTGGATCATCAGTGTTAGAGCTAAAATTAGCATGTTTAAAGTGATTTTCATGCTTCCAGGGGCCCAAAACACAAGATTTATGGAATGGTTAAAAGTGCATGAATATGGCCAATTTACTCACTCTGAGTTCTCAAAAAGGGTTTCTTCACCCCGGGAAGTTAATTAAATACCATTTGGAGGCATTTAATGTTCGAGCGAAAACGGCTGATTTTCGACAAAAGAGATAACACCCCCCCCCATTACGTCATGCTTCAGAAATGTGGAAAATGGTCCGTTTTCAAATGTTTTATTTTTGAACGTCAGTTCACATTTGTAGGTGGATCATCAGTGTTAGAGCAAAAATTAGCATGTTTAAAGTGATTTTCATGCTTCCAGGGGCTCGGGAAGTTAATTAAATACCATTTGGAGGCATTTAATGTTTGAGCAAAAACGGATGATTTTCGACAAAAGAGATAACTCCCCCCCATTACGTCATGCTTCAGAAATGTGGAAAATGGTCCGTTTTCAAATGTTTTATTTTTGAACGTCAGTTCACATTTGTAGGTGGATCATCAGTGTTAGAGCTAAAATTAGCATGTTTAAAGTGATTTTCATGCTTCCAGGGGCTCGGGAAGTTAATTAAATACCATTTGGAGGCATTTAATGTTCGAGCAAAAACGGCTGATTTTCGACAAAAGAGATAACACCCCCCCATTACGTCATGCTTCAGAAATGTGGAAAATGGTCCGTTTTCAAATGTTTTATTTTTGAACGTCAGTTCACATTTGTAGGTGGATCATCAGTGTTAGAGCTAAAATTAGCATGTTTAAAGTGATTTTCATGCTTTCAGGGGCTCGGGAAGTGAAATAAATACCATTTGGAGGCATTTAATGTTCCAGCAAAAACGGCTGATTTTCGACAAAAAGATAACACCCCCCCATTACGTCATGCTTCAGAAATGTGGAAAATGGTCCGTTTTCAAATGTTTTATTTTTGAACGTCAGTTCACATTTGTAGGTGGATCATCAGTGTTAGAGCTAAAATTAGCATGTTTAAAGTGATTTTCATGCTTCCAGGGGCTCGGGAAGTTAATTAAATACCATTTGGAGGCATTTAATGTTCGAGCAAAAACGGCTGATTTTCGACAAAAGAGATAACACCCCCCCATTACGTCATGCTTCAGAAATGTGGAAAATGGTCCATTTTCAAATGTTTTATTTTTGAACGTCAGTTCACATTTGTAGGTGGATCATCAGTGTTAGAGCTAAAATTAGCATGTTTAAAGTGATTTTCATGCTTCCAGGGGCCCAAAACACAAGATTTATGGAATGGTTAAAAGTGCATGAAAATGGCCAATTTACTCACTGTGAGTTCTCAAAAAGGGTTTCTTCACCCCGGGAAGTTAATTAAATACCATTTGGAGGCATTTAATGTTCGAGCAAAAACGGCTGATTTTCGACAAAAGAGATAACACCCCCCCCATTACGTCATGCTTCAGAAATGTGAAAAATGGTCCGTTTTCAAATGTTTTATTTTTGAACGTCAGTTCACATTTGTAGGTGGATCATCAGTGTTAGAGCTAAAATTAGCATGTTTAAAGTGATTTTCATGCTTCCAGGGGCTCGGGAAGTGAAATAAATGCCATTTGGAGGCATTTAATGTTCCAGCAAAAACGGCTGATTTTCGACAAAAGAGATAACACCCCCCCAATACGTCATGCTTCAGAAATGTGGAAAATGGTCCGTTTTCAAATGTTTTATTTTTAAACGTCAGTTCACATTTGTAGGTGGATCATCAGTGTTAGAGCTAAAATTAGCATGTTTAAAGTGATTTTCATGCTCCCAGGGGCTCGGGAAGTTAATTAAATACCATTTGGAGGCATTCAATGTTAGAGCAAAAATGGCTGATTTTCGACAAAAGAGATAACACCCCCCCATTACGTCATGCTTCAGAAATGTGGAAAATAGTCCGTTTTCAAATGTTTTATTTTTGAACGTCAGTTCACATTTGTAGGTGGATCATCAGTGTTAGAGCTAAAATTAGCATGATTAAAGTGATTTTCATGCTTCCAGGGGCTCGGGAAGTTAATTAAATAACATTTGTAGGCATTTAATGTTCGAGCAAAAACGGCTGATTTTCGACAAAAGAGATAACTCCCCCCCATTACGTCATGCTTCAGAAATGTGGAAAATGGTCCGTTTTCAAATGTTTTATTTTTGAACGTCAGTTCACATTTGTAGGTGGATCATCAGTGTTAGAGCTAAAATTAGCATGTTTAAAGTGATTTTCATGCTTCCAGGGGCTCGGGAAGTTAATTAAATACCATTTGGAGGCATTTAATGTTCGAGCAAAAACGGCTGATTTTCGACAAAAGAGATAACACCCCCCCCCATTACGTCATGCTTCAGAAATGTGGAAAATGGTCCGTTTGCAAATGTTTTATTTTTGAACGTCAGTTCACATTTGTAGGTGGATCATCAGTGTTAGAGCTAAAATTAGCATGTTTAAAGTGATTTTCATGCTTCCAGGGGCTCGGGAAGTTAATTAAATACCATTTGGAGGCATTTAATGTTCGAGCAAAAACGGCTGATTTTCGACAAAAGAGATAACACCCCCCCATTACGTCATGCTTCAGAAATGTGGAAAATGGTCAGTTTTCAAATGTTTTATTTTTGAACGTCAGTTCACATTTGTAGGTGGATCATCAGTGTTAGAGCTAAAATTAGCATGTTTAAAGTGATTTTCATGCTTCCAGGGGCTCGGGAAGTTAATTAAATACCATTTGGAGGCATTTAATGTTTGAGCAAAAACGGCTGATTTTCGACAAAAGAGATAACACCCCCCCATTACGTCATGCTTCAGAAATGTGGAAAATGGTCCGTTTTCAAATGTTTTATTTTTGAACGTCAGTTCACATTTGTAGGTGGATCATCAGTGTTAGAGCTAAAATTAGCATGTTTAAAGTGATTTTCATGCTTCCAGGGGCTCGGGAAGTGAAATAAATACCATTTGGAGGCATTTAATGTTCGAGCAAAAACGGCTGATTTTTGACAAAAGAGATAACACCCCCCCCATTACGTCATGCTTCAGAAATGTGGAAAATGGTCCGTTTTCAAATGTTTTATTTTTGAACGTCAGTTCACATTTGTAGGTGGATCATCAGTGTTAGAGCTAAAATTAGCATGTTTAAAGTGATTTTCATGCTTCCAGGGGCTCGGGAAGTTAATTAAATACCATTTGGAGGCATTTAGTAATCGAGCAAAAACGGCTGATTTTCGACAAAAGAGATAACACCCCCCCATTACGTCATGCTTCAGAAATGTGGAAAATGGTCCGTTTTCAAATGTTTTATTTTTGAACGTCAGTTCACATTTGTAGGTGGATCATCAGTGTTAGAGCTAAAATTAGCATGTTTAAAGTGATTTTCATGCTTCCAGGGGCCCAAAACACAAGATTTATGGAATGGTTAAAAGTTCATGAAAAATGCCAATTTACTCACTCTGAGTTCTCAAAAAGGGTTTCTTCACCCCGGGAAGTTAATTAAATACCGTTTGGAGGCATTTAATGTTCGAGCAAAAACGGCTGATTTTCGACAAAAGAGATAACACCCCCCCATTACGTCATGCTTCAGAAATGTGGAAAATGGTCCGTTTTCAAATGTTTTATTTTTGAACGTCAGTTCACATTTGTAGGTGGATCATCAGTGTTAGAGCTAAAATTAGCATGTTTAAAGTGATTTTCATGCTTCCAGGGGCTCGGGAAGTTAATTAAATACCATTTGGAGGCATTTAATGTTCGAGCAAAAACGGCTGATTTTCGACAAAAGAGATAACACCCCCCCATTACGTCATGCTTCAGAAATGTGGAAAATGGTCCGTTTTCAAATGTTTTATTTTTGAACGTCAGTTCACATTTGTAGGTGGATCATCAGTGTTAGAGCTAAAATTAGCATGTTTAAAGTGATTTTCATGCTTCCAGGGGCCCAAAACACAAGATTTATGGAATGGTTAAAAGTGCATGAAAATGGCCAATTTACTCACTCTGAGTTCTCAAAAAGGGTTTCTTCACCCCGGGAAGTTAATTAAATACCATTTGGAGGCATTTAATGTTCGAGCAAAAACGGCTGATTTTCGACAAAAGAGATAACACCCCCCCATTACGTCATGCTTCAGAAATGTGGAAAATGGTCCGTTTTGAAATGTTTTATTTTTGAACGGCAGTTCACATTTGTAGGTGGATCATCAGTGTTAGAGCTAAAATTAGCATGTTTAAAGTGATTTTCATGCTCCCAGGGGCTCGGGAAGTTAATTAAATACCATTTGGAGGCATTTAATGTTCGAGCAAAAATGGCTGATTTTCGACAAAAGAGATAACACCCCCCCATTACGTCATGCTTCAGAAATGTGGAAAATGGTCCGTTTTCAAATGTTTTATTTTTGAACGTCAGTTCACATTTGTAGGTGGATCATCAGTGTTAGAGCTAAAATTAGCATGATTAAAGTGATTTTCATGCTTCCAGGGGCTCGGGAAGTTAATTAAATAACATTTGTAGGCATTTAATGTTCGAGCAAAAACGGCTGATTTTCGACAAAAGAGATAACTCCCCCCATTACGTCATGCTTCAGAAATGTGGAAAATGGTCCGTTTTCAAATGTTTTATTTTTGAACGTCAGTTCACATTTGTAGGTGGATCATCAGTGTTAGAGCTAAAATTAGCATGTTTAAAGTGATTTTCATGCTTCCAGGGGCCCAAAACACAAGATTTATGGAATGGTTAAAAGTTCATGAAAATGGCCAATTTACTCACTCTGAGTTCTCAAAAAGGGTTTCTTCACCCCGGGAAGTTAATTAAATACCATTTGGAGGCATTTAATGTTCGAGCAAAAACGGCTGATTTTCGACAAAAGAGATAACACCCCCCCCATTACGTCATGCTTCAGAAATGTGGAAAATGGTCCGTTTTCAAATGTTTTATTTTTGAACGTCAGTTCACATTTGTAGGTGGATCATCAGTGTTAGAGCTAAAATTAGCATGTTTAAAGTGATTTTCATGCTTCCAGGGGCTCGGGAAGTTAATTAAATATCATTTGGAGGCATTTAATGTTCGAGCAAAAACGGCTGATTTTCGACAAAAGAGATAACACCCCCCCATTACGTCATGCTTCAGAAATGTGGAAAATGGTCCGTTTTCAAATGTTTTATTTTTGAACGTCAGTTCACATTTGTAGGTGGATCATCAGTGTTAGAGCTAAAATTAGCATGTTTAAAGTGATTTTCATGCTTCCAGGGGCCCAAAACACAAGATTTATGGAATGGTTAAAAGTGCATGAAAATGGCCAATTTACTCACTCTGAGTTCTCAAAAAGGGTTTCTTCACCCCGGGAAGTTAATTAAATACCATTTGGAGGCATTTAATGTTCGAGCAAAAACGGCTGATTTTCGACAAAAGAGATAACACCCCCCCATTACGTCATGCTTCAGAAATGTGGAAAATGGTCAGTTTTGAAATGTTTTATTTTTGAACGGCAGTTCACATTTGTAGGTGGATCATCAGTGTTAGAGCTAAAATTAGCATGTTTAAAGTGATTTTCATGCTTCCAGGGGCTCGGGAAGTTAATTAAATACCATTTGGAGGCATTTAATGTTCGAGCAAAAACTGCTGATTTTCGACAAAAGAGATAACACCCCCCCATTACGTCATGCTTCAGAAATGTGGAAAATGGTCCGTTTTCAAATGTTTTATTTTTGAACGTCAGTTCACATTTGTAGGTGGATCATCAGTGTTAGAGCTAAAATTAGCATGTTTAAAGTGATTTTCATGCTTCCAGGGGCTCGGGAAGTGAAATAAATACCATTTGGAGGCATTTAATGTTCGAGCAAAAACGGCTGATTTTCGATAAAAGAGATAACACCCCCCCATTACGTCATGCTTCAGAAATGTGGAAAATGGTCTGTTTTCAAATGTTTTATTTTTGAACGTCAGTTCACATTTGTAGGTGGATCATCAGTGTTAGAGCTAAAATTAGCATGTTTAAAGTGATTTTCATGCTTCCAGGGGCTCGGGAAGTTAATTAAATACCATTTGGAGGCATTTAGTAATCGAGCAAAAACGGCTGATTTTCGACAAAAGAGATAACACCCCCCATTACGTCATGCTTCAGAAATGTGGAAAATGGTCCGTTTTCAAATGTTTTATTTTTGAACGTCAGTTCACATTTGTAGGTGGATCATCAGTGTTAGAGCTAAAATTAGCATGTTTAAAGTGATTTTCATGCTTCCAGGGGCCCAAAACACAAGATTTATGGAATGGTTAAAAGTGCATGAATATGGCCAATTTACTCACTCTGAGTTCTCAAAAAGGGTTTCTTCACCCCGGGAAGTTAATTAAATACCATTTGGAGGCATTTAATGTTCGAGCGAAAATGGCTGATTTTCGACAAAAGAGATAACACCCCCCCCCATTACGTCATGCTTCAGAAATGTGGAAAATGGTCCGTTTTCAAATGTTTTATTTTTGAACGTCAGTTCACATTTGTAGGTGGATCATCAGTGTTAGAGCTAAAATTAGCATGTTTAAAGTGATTTTCATGCTTCCAGGGGCTCGGGAAGTTAATTAAATACCATTTGGAGGCATTTAATGTTCGAGCAAAAACGGCTGATTTTCGACAAAAGAGATAACACCCCCCCATTACGTCATGCTTCAGAAATGTGGAAAATGGTCCGTTTTCAAATGTTTTATTTTTGAACGTCAGTTCACATTTGTAGGTGAATCATCAGTGTTAGAGCTAAAATTAGCATGTTTAAAGTGATTTTCATGCTTCCAGGGGCTCGGGAAGTTAATTAAATACCATTTGGAGGCATTTAATGTTCGAGCAAAAACGGCTGATTTTCGACAAAAGAGATAACACCCCCCCCATTACGTCATGCTTCAGAAATGTGGAAAATGGTCCGTTTTCAAATGTTTTATTTTTGAACGTCAGTTCACATTTGTAGGTGGATCATCAGTGTTAGAGCTAAAATTAGCATGTTTAAAGTAATTTTCATGCTTCCAGGGGCTCGGGAAGTTAATTAAATACCATTTGGAGGCATTTAATGTTCGAGCAAAAACGGCTGATTTTCGACAAAAGAGATAACACCCCCCCATTACGTCATGCTTCAGAAATGTGGAAAATGGTCCGTTTTCAAATGCTTTATTTTTGAACGTCAGTTCACATTTGTAGGTGGATCATCAGTGTTAGAGCTAAAATTAGCATGTTTAAAGTGATTTTCATGCTTCCAGGGGCTCGGGAAGTTAATTAAATACCATTTGGAGGCATTTAGTGTTCGAGCAAAAATGGCTGATTTTCGACAAAAGAGATAACACCCCCCCATTACGTCATGCTTCAGAAATGTGGAAAATGGTCCGTTTTCAAATGTTTTATTTTTGAACGTCAGTTCACATTTGTAGGTGGATCATCAGTGTTAGAGCTCAAATTAGCATGTTTAAAGTGATTTTCATGCTGCCAGGGGCTCGGGAAGTTAATTAAATACCATTTGGAGGCATTTAATGTTCGAGCAAAAACGGCTGATTTTCGACAAAAGAGATAACTCCCCCCCATTACGTCATGCTTCAGAAATGTGGAAAATGGTCCGTTTTCAAATGTTTTATTTTTGAACGTCAGTTCACATTTGTAGGTGGATCATCAGTGTTAGAGCTAAAATTAGCATGTTTAAAGTGATTTTCATGCTTCCAGGGGCTCGGGAAGTTAATTAAATACAATTTGGAGGCATTTAATGTTCGAGCAAAAACGGATGATTTTCGACAAAAGAGATAACTCCCCCCCATTACGTCATGCTTCAGAAATGTGGAAAATGGTCCGTTTTCAAATGTTTTGTTTTTGAACGTCAGTTCACATTTGTAGGTGGATCATCAGTGTTAGAGCTAAAATTAGCATGTTTAAAGTGATTTTCATGCTTCCAGGGGCTCGGGAAGTTAATTAAATACCATTTGGAGGCATTTAATGTTCGAGCAAAAACGGCTGATTTTCGACAAAAGAGATAACACCCCCCCATTACGTCATGCTTCAGAAATGTGGAAAATGGTCCGTTTTCAAATGTTTTATTTTTGAACGTCAGTTCACATTTGTAGGTGGATCATCAGTGTTAGAGCTAAAATTAGCATGTTTAAAGTGATTTTCATGCTTCCAGGGGCTCGGGAAGTGAAATAAATACCATTTGGAGGCATTTAATGTTCCAGCAAAAACGGCTGATTTTCGACAAAAAGATAACACCCCCCCATTACGTCATGCTTCAGAAATGTGGAAAATGGTCTGTTTTCAAATGTTTTATTTTTGAACGTCAGTTCACATTTGTAGGTGGATCATCAGTGTTAGAGCTAAAATTAGCATGTTTAAAGTGATTTTCATGCTTCCAGGGGCTCGGGAAGTTAATTAAATACCATTTGGAGGCATTTAATGTTCGAGCAAAAACGGCTGATTTTCTACAAAAGAGATAACACCCCCCCATTACGTCATGCTTCAGAAATGTGGAAAATGGTCCGTTTTCAAATGTTTTATTTTTGAACGTCAGTTCACATTTGTAGGTGGATCATCAGTGTTAGAGATAAAATTAGCATGTTTAAAGTGATTTTCATGCTTCCAGGGGCCCAAAACACAGGATTTATGGAATGGTTAAAAGTGCATGAAAATGGCCAATTTACTCACTCTGAGTTCTCAAAAAGGGTTTCTTCACCCCGGGAAGTTAATTAAATACCATTTGGAGGCATTTAATGTTCGAGCAAAAACGGCTGATTTTCGACAAAAGAGATAACACCCCCCCCATTACGTCATGCTTCAGAAATGTGGAAAATGGTCCGTTTTCAAATGTTTTATTTTTGAACGTCAGTTCACATTTGTAGGTGGATCATCAGTGTTAGAGCTAAAATTAGCATGTTTAAAGTGATTTTCATGCTTCCAGGGGCTCGGGAAGTGAAATAAATGCCATTTGGAGGCATTTAATGTTCCAGCAAAAACGGCTGATTTTCGACAAAAGAGATAACACCCCCCCAATACGTCATGCTTCAGAAATGTGGAAAATGGTCCGTTTTCAAATGTTTTATTTTTAAACGTCAGTTCACATTTGTAGGTGGATCATCAGTGTTAGAGCTAAAATTAGCATGTTTAAAGTGATTTTCATGCTCCCAGGGGCTCGGGAAGTTAATTAAATACCATTTGGAGGCATTTAATGTTCGAGCAAAAATGGCTGATTTTCGACAAAAGAGATAACACCCCCCCATTACGTCATGCTTCAGAAATGTGGAAAATGGTCCGTTTTCAAATGTTTTATTTTTGAACGTCAGTTCACATTTGTAGGTGGATCATCAGTGTTAGAGCTAAAATTAGCATGATTAAAGTGATTTTCATGCTTCCAGGGGCTCGGGAAGTTAATTAAATAACATTTGTAGGCATTTAATGTTCGAGCAAAAACGGCTGATTTTCGACAAAAGAGATAACTCCCCCCCATTACGTCATTGTTCAGAAATGTGGAAAATGGTCCGTTTTCAAATGTTTTATTTTTGAACGTCAGTTCACATTTGTAGGTGGATCATCAGTGTTAGAGCTAAAATTAGCATGTTTAAAGTGATTTTCATGCTTCCAGGGGCTCGGGAAGTTAATTAAATACCATTTGGAGGCATTTAATGTTCGAGCAAAAACGGCTGATTTTCGACAAAAGAGATAACACCCCCCCATTACGTCATGCTTCAGAAATGTGGAAAATGGTCCGTTTGCAAATGTTTTATTTTTGAACGTCAGTTCACATTTGTAGGTGGATCATCAGTGTTAGAGCTAAAATTAGCATGTTTAAAGTGATTTTCATGCTTACAGGGGCTCGGGAAGTTAATTAAATACCATTTGGAGGCATTTAATGTTCGAGCAAAAACGGCTGATTTTCGACAAAAGAGATAACACCCCCCCATTACGTCATGCTTCAGAAATGTGGAAAATGGTCCGTTTTCAAATGTTTTATTTTTGAACGTCAGTTCACATTTGTAGGTGGATCATCAGTGTTAGAGCTAAAATTAGCATGTTTAAAGTGATTTTCATGCTTCCAGGGGCCCAAAACACAAGATTTATGGAATGGTTAAAAGTGCATGAAAATGGCCAATTTACTCACTCTGAGTTCTCAAAAAGGGTTTCTTCACCCCGGGAAGTTAATTAAATACCATTTGGAGGCATTTAATGTTCGAGCAAAAACGGCTGATTTTCGACAAAAGAGATAACACCCCCCCATTACGTCATGCTTCAGAAATGTGGAAAATTGTCCGTTTTGAAATGTTTTATTTTTGAACGGCAGTTCACATTTGTAGGTGGATCATCAGTGTTAGAACTAAAATTAGCATGTTTAAAGTGATTTTCATGCTTCCAGGGGCTCGGGAAGTGAAATAAATACCATTTGGAGGCATTTAATGTTCGAGCAAAAACGGCTGATTTTCGATAAAAGAGATAACACCCCCCCATTACGTCATGCTTCAGAAATGTGGAAAATGGTCTGTTTTCAAATGTTTTATTTTTGAACGTCAGTTCACATTTGTAGGTGGATCATCAGTGTTAGAGCTAAAATTAGCATGTTTAAAGTGATTTTCATGCTTCCAGGGGCTCGGGAAGTTAATTAAATACCATTTGGAGGCATTTAGTAATCGAGCAAAAACGGCTGATTTTCGACAAAAGAGATAACACCCCCCCATTACGTCATGCTTCAGAAATGTGGAAAATGGTCCGTTTTCAAATGTTTTATTTTTGAACGTCAGTTTACATTTGTAGGTGGATCATCAGTGTTAGAGCTAAAATTAGCATGTTTAAAGTGATTTTCATGCTTCCATGGGCCCAAAACACAAGATTTATGGAATGGTTAAAAGTGCATGAATATGGCCAATTTACTCACTCTCAGTTCTCAAAAAGGGTTTCTTCACCCCGGGAAGTTAATTAAATACCATTTGGAGGCATTTAATGTTCGAGCGAAAACGGCTGATTTTCGACAAAAGAGATAACACCCCCCCCATTACGTCATGCTTCAGAAATGTGGAAAATGGTCCGTTTTCAAATGTTTTATTTTTGAACGTCAGTTCACATTTGTAGGTGGATCATCAGTGTTAGAGCAAAAATTAGCATGTTTAAAGTGATTTTCATGCTTCCAGGGGCTCGGGAAGTTAATTAAATACCATTTGGAGGCATTTAATGTTCGAGCAAAAACGGATGATTTTCGACAAAAGAGATAACTCCCCCCCATTACGTCATGCTTCAGAAATGTGGAAAATGGTCCGTTTTCAAATGTTTTATTTTTGAACGTCAGTTCACATTTGTAGGTGGATCATCAGTGTTAGAGCTAAAATTAGCATGTTTAAAGTGATTTTCATGCTTCCAGGGGCTCGGGAAGTTAATTAAATACCATTTGGAGGCATTTAATGTTCGAGCAAAAACGGCTGATTTTTGACAAAAGAGATAACACCCCCCCATTACGTCATGCTTCAGAAATGTGGAAAATGGTCCGTTTTCAAATGTTTTATTTTTGAACGTCAGTTCACATTTGTAGGTGGATCATCAGTGTTAGAGCTAAAATTAGCATGTTTAAAGTGATTTTCATGCTTCCAGGGGCTCGGGAAGTGAAATAAATACCATTTGGAGGCATTTAATGTTCCAGCAAAAACGGCTGATTTTCGACAAAAAGATAACACCCCCCCATTACGTCATGCTTCAGAAATGTGGAAAATGGTCCGTTTTCAAATGTTTTATTTTTGAACGTCAGTTCACATTTGTAGGTGGATCATCAGTGTTAGAGCTAAAATTAGCATGTTTAAAGTGATTTTCATGCTTCCAGGGGCTCGGGAAGTTAATTAAATACCATTTGGAGGCATTTAATGTTCGAGCAAAAACGGCTGATTTTCGACAAAAGAGATAACACCCCCCCATTACGTCATGCTTCAGAAATGTGGAAAATGGTCCGTTTTCAAATGTTTTATTTTTGAACGTCAGTTCACATTTGTAGGTGGATCATCAGTGTTAGAGATAAAATTAGCATGTTTAAAGTGATTTTCATGCTTCCAGGGGCCCAAAACACAAGATTTATGGAATGGTTAAAAGTGCATGAAAATGGCCAATTTACTCACTCTGAGTTCTCAAAAAGGGTTTCTTCACCCCGGGAAGTTAATTAAATACCATTTGGAGGCATTTAATGTTCGAGCAAAAACGGCTGATTTTCGACAAAAGAGATAACACCCCCCCCCATTACGTCATGCTTCAGAAATGTGGAAAATGGTCCGTTTTCAAATGTTTTATTTTTGAACGTCAGTTCACATTTGTAGGTGGATCATCAGTGTTAGAGCTAAAATTAGCATGTTTAAAGTGATTTTCATGCTTCCAGGGGCTCGGGAAGTGAAATAAATGCCATTTGGAGGCATTTAATGTTCCAGCAAAAACGGCTGATTTTCGACAAAAGAGATAACACCCCCCCAATACGTCATGCTTCAGAAATGTGGAAAATGGTCCGTTTTCAAATGTTTTATTTTTAAACGTCAGTTCACATTTGTAGGTGGATCATCAGTGTTAGAGCTAAAATTAGCATGTTTAAAGTGATTTTCATGCTCCCAGGGGCTCGGGAAGTTAATTAAATACCATTTGGAGGCATTTAATGTTCGAGCAAAAATGGCTGATTTTCGACAAAAGAGATAACACCCCCCCATTACGTCATGCTTCAGAAATGTGGAAAATGGTCCGTTTTCAAATGTTTTATTTTTGAACGTCAGTTCACATTTGTAGGTGGATCATCAGTGTTAGAGCTAAAATTAGCATGATTAAAGTGATTTTCATGCTTCCAGGGGCTCGGGAAGTTAATTAAATAACATTTGTAGGCATTTAATGTTCGAGCAAAAACGGCTGATTTTCGACAAAAGAGATAACTCCCCCCCATTACGTCATGCTTCAGAAATGTGGAAAATGGTCCGTTTTCAAATGTTTTATTTTTGAACGTCAGTTCACATTTGTAGGTGGATCATCAGTGTTAGAGCTAAAATTAGCATGTTTAAAGTGATTTTCATGCTTCCAGGGGCTCGGGAAGTTAATTAAATACCATTTGGAGGCATTTAATGTTCGAGCAAAAACGGCTGATTTTCGACAAAAGAGATAACACCCCCCCATTACGTCATGCTTCAGAAATGTGGAAAATGGTCCGTTTGCAAATGTTTTATTTTTGAACGTCAGTTCACATTTGTAGGTGGATCATCAGTGTTAGAGCTAAAATTAGCATGTTTAAAGTGATTTTCATGCTTACAGGGGCTCGGGAAGTTAATTAAATACCATTTGGAGGCATTTAATGTTCGAGCAAAAACGGCTGATTTTCGACAAAAGAGATAACACCCCCCCATTACGTCATGCTTCAGAAATGTGGAAAATGGTCCGTTTTCAAATGTTTTATTTTTTAACGTCAGTTCACATTTGTAGGTGGATCATCAGTGTTAGAGCTAAAATTAGCATGTTTAAAGTGATTTTCATGCTTCCAGGGGCCCAAAACACAAGATTTATGGAATGGTTAAAAGTGCATGAAAATGGCCAATTTACTCACTCTGAGTTCTCAAAAAGGGTTTCTTCACCCCGGGAAGTTAATTAAATACCATTTGGAGGCATTTAATGTTCGAGCAAAAACGGCTGATTTTCGACAAAAGAGATAACACCCTCCCATTACGTCATGCTTCAGAAATGTGGAAAATTGTCCGTTTTGAAATGTTTTATTTTTGAACGGCAGTTCACATTTGTAGGTGGATCATCAGTGTTAGAGCTAAAATTAGCATGTTTAAAGTGATTTTCATGCTTCCAGGGGCTCGGGAAGTTAATTAAATACCATTTGGAGGCATTTAATGTTCGAGCAAAAACTGCTGATTTTCGACAAAAGAGATAACACCCCCCCATTACGTCATGCTTCAGAAATGTGGAAAATGGTCCGTTTTCAAATGTTTTATTTTTGAACGTCAGTTCACATTTGTAGGTGGATCATCAGTGTTAGAGCTAAAATTAGCATGTTTAAAGTGATTTTCATGCTTCCAGGGGCTCGGGAAGTGAAATAAATACCATTTGGAGGCATTTAATGTTCGAGCAAAAACGGCTGATTTTCGATAAAAGAGATAACACCCCCCCATTACGTCATGCTTCAGAAATGTGGAAAATGGTCTGTTTTCAAATGTTTTATTTTTGAACGTCAGTTCACATTTGTAGGTGGATCATCAGTGTTAGAGCTAAAATTAGCATGTTTAAAGTGATTTTCATGCTTCCAGGGGCTCGGGAAGTTAATTAAATACCATTTGGAGGCATTTAGTAATCGAGCAAAAACGGCTGATTTTCGACAAAAGAGATAACACCCCCCCATTACGTCATGCTTCAGAAATGTGGAAAATGGTCCGTTTTCAAATGTTTTATTTTTGAACGTCAGTTCACATTTGTAGGTGGATCATCAGTGTTAGAGCTAAAATTAGCATGTTTAAAGTGATTTTCATGCTTCCAGGGGCCCAAAACACAAGATTTATGGAATGGTTAAAAGTGCATGAATATGGCCAATTTACTCACTCTGAGTTCTCAAAAAGGGTTTCTTCACCCCGGGAAGTTAATTAAATACCATTTGGAGGCATTTAATGTTCGAGCGAAAACGGCTGATTTTCGACAAAAGAGATAACACCCCCCCCCATTACGTCATGCTTCAGAAATGTTGAAAATGGTCCGTTTTCAAATGTTTTATTTTTGAACGTCAGTTCACATTTGTAGGTGGATCATCAGTGTTAGAGCAAAAATTAGCATGTTTAAAGTGATTTTCATGCTTCCAGGGGCTCGGGAAGTTAATTAAATACCATTTGGAGGCATTTAATGTTCGAGCAAAAACGGATGATTTTCGACAAAAGAGATAACTCCCCCCCATTACGTCATGCTTCAGAAATGTGGAAAATGGTCCGTTTTCAAATGTTTTATTTTTGAACGTCAGTTCACATTTGTAGGTGGATCATCAGTGTTAGAGCTAAAATTAGCATGTTTAAAGTGATTTTCATGCTTCCAGGGGCTCGGGAAGTTAATTAAATACCATTTGGAGGCATTTAATGTTCGAGCAAAAACGGCTGATTTTCGACAAAAGAGATAACACCCCCCCATTACGTCATGCTTCAGAAATGTGGAAAATGGTCCGTTTTCAAATGTTTTATTTTTGAACGTCAGTTCACATTTGTAGGTGGATCATCAGTGTTAGAGCTAAAATTAGCATGTTTAAAGTGATTTTCATGCTTTCAGGGGCTCGGGAAGTGAAATAAATACCATTTGGAGGCATTTAATGTTCCAGCAAAAACGGCTGATTTTCGACAAAAAGATAACACCCCCCCATTACGTCATGCTTCAGAAATGTGGAAAATGGTCCGTTTTCAAATGTTTTATTTTTGAACGTCAGTTCACATTTGTAGGTGGATCATCAGTGTTAGAGCTAAAATTAGCATGTTTAAAGTGATTTTCATGCTTCCAGGGGCTCGGGAAGTTAATTAAATACCATTTGGAGGCATTTAATGTTCGAGCAAAAACGGCTGATTTTCGACAAAAGAGATAACACCCCCCCATTACGTCAAGCTTCAGAAATGTGGAAAATGGTCCATTTTCAAATGTTTTATTTTTGAACGTCAGTTCACATTTGTAGGTGGATCATCAGTGTTAGAGCTAAAATTAGCATGTTTAAAGTGATTTTCATGCTTCCAGGGGCCCAAAACACAAGATTTATGGAATGGTTAAAAGTGCATGAAAATGGCCAATTTACTCACTCTGAGTTCTCAAAAAGGGTTTCTTCACCCCGGGAAGTTAATTAAATACCATTTGGAGGCATTTAATGTTCGAGCAAAAACGGCTGATTTTCGACAAAAGAGATAACACCCCCCCATTACGTCATGCTTCAGAAATGTGGAAAATGGTCCGTTTTCAAATGTTTTATTTTTGAACGTCAGTTCACATTTGTAGGTGGATCATCAGTGTTAGAGCTAAAATTAGCATGTTTAAAGTGATTTTCATGCTTCCAGGGGCTCGGGAAGTGAAATAAATGCCATTTGGAGGCATTTAATGTTCCAGCAAAAACGGCTGATTTTCGACAAAAGAGATAACACCCCCCCAATACGTCATGCTTCAGAAATGTGGAAAATGGTCCGTTTTCAAATGTTTTATTTTTAAACGTCAGTTCACATTTGTAGGTGGATCATCAGTGTTAGAGCTAAAATTAGCATGTTTAAAGTGATTTTCATGCTCCCAGGGGCTCGGGAAGTTAATTAAATACCATTTGGAGGCATTCAATGTTCGAGCAAAAATGGCTGATTTTCGACAAAAGAGATAACACCCCCCCATTACGTCATGCTTCAGAAATGTGGAAAATGGTCCGTTTTCAAATGTTTTATTTTTGAACGTCAGTTCACATTTGTAGGTGGATCATCAGTGTTAGAGCTAAAATTAGCATGATTAAAGTGATTTTCATGCTTCCAGGGGCTCGGGAAGTTAATTAAATAACATTTGTAGGCATTTAATGTTCGAGCAAAAACGGCTGATTTTCGACAAAAGAGATAACTCCCCCCCATTACGTCATGCTTCAGAAATGTGGAAAATGGTCCGTTTTCAAATGTTTTATTTTTGAACGTCAGTTCACATTTGTAGGTGGATCATCAGTGTTAGAGCTAAAATTAGCATGTTTAAAGTGATTTTCATGCTTCCAGGGGCTCGGGAAGTTAATTAAATACCATTTGGAGGCATTTAATGTTCGAGCAAAAACGGCTGATTTTCGACAAAAGAGATAACACCCCCCCCATTACGTCATGCTTCAGAAATGTGGAAAATGGTCCGTTTGCAAATGTTTTATTTTTGAACGTCAGTTCACATTTGTAGGTGGATCATCAGTGTTAGAGCTAAAATTAGCATGTTTAAAGTGATTTTCATGCTTCCAGGGGCTCGGGAAGTTAATTAAATACCATTTGGAGGCATTTAATGTTCGAGCAAAAACGGCTGATTTTTGACAAAAGAGATAACACCCCCCCATTACGTCATGCTTCAGAAATGTGGAAAATGGTCAGTTTTCAAATGTTTTATTTTTGAACGTCAGTTCACATTTGTAGGTGGATCATCAGTGTTAGAGCTAAAATTAGCATGTTTAAAGTGATTTTCATGCTTCCAGGGGCTCGGGAAGTTAATTAAATACCATTTGGAGGCATTTAATGTTTGAGCAAAAACGGCTGATTTTCGACAAAAGAGATAACACCCCCCCATTACGTCATGCTTCAGAAATGTGGAAAATGGTCCGTTTTCAAATGTTTTATTTTTGAACGTCAGTTCACATTTGTAGGTGGATCATCAGTGTTAGAGCTAAAATTAGCATGTTTAAAGTGATTTTCATGCTTCCAGGGGCTCGGGAAGTGAAATAAATACCATTTGGAGGCATTTAATGTTCGAGCAAAAACGGCTGATTTTCGACAAAAGAGATAACACCCCCCCCATTACGTCATGCTTCAGAAATGTGGAAAATGGTCCGTTTTCAAATGTTTTATTTTTGAACGTCAGTTCACATTTGTAGGTGGATCATCAGTGTTAGAGCTAAAATTAGCATGTTTAAAGTGATTTTCATGCTTCCAGGGGCTCGGGAAGTTAATTAAATACCATTTGGAGGCATTTAATGTTCGAGCAAAAACTGCTGATTTTCGACAAAAGAGATAACACCCCCCCATTACGTCATGCTTCAGAAATGTGGAAAATGGTCCGTTTTCAAATGTTTTATTTTTGAACGTCAGTTCACATTTGTAGGTGGATCATCAGTGTTAGAGCTAAAATTAGCATGTTTAAAGTGATTTTCATGCTTCCAGGGGCTCGGGAAGTGAAATAAATACCATTTGGAGGCATTTAATGTTCGAGCAAAAACGGCTGATTTTCGATAAAAGAGATAACACCCCCCCATTACGTCATGCTTCAGAAATGTGGAAAATGGTCTGTTTTCAAATGTTTTATTTTTGAACGTCAGTTCACATTTGTAGGTGGATCATCAGTGTTAGAGCTAAAATTAGCATGTTTAAAGTGATTTTCATGCTTCCAGGGGCTCGGGAAGTTAATTAAATACCATTTGGAGGCATTTAGTAATCGAGCAAAAACGGCTGATTTTCGACAAAAGAGATAACACCCCCCCATTACGTCATGCTTCAGAAATGTGGAAAATGGTCCGTTTTCAAATGTTTTATTTTTGAACGTCAGTTCACATTTGTAGGTGGATCATCAGTGTTAGAGCTAAAATTAGCATGTTTAAAGTGATTTTCATGCTTCCAGGGGCCCAAAACACAAGATTTATGGAATGGTTAAAAGTGCATGAATATGGCCAATTTACTCACTCTGAGTTCTCAAAAAGGGTTTCTTCACCCCGGGAAGTTAATTAAATACCATTTGGAGGCATTTAATGTTCGAGCGAAAACGGCTGATTTTCGACAAAAGAGATAACACCCCCCCCCATTACGTCATGCTTCAGAAATGTGGAAAATGGTCCGTTTTCAAATGTTTTATTTTTGAACGTCAGTTCACATTTGTAGGTGGATCATCAGTGTTAGAGCAAAAATTAGCATGTTTAAAGTGATTTTCATGCTTCCAGGGGCTCGGGAAGTTAATTAAATACCATTTGGAGGCATTTAATGTTCGAGCAAAAACGGCTGATTTTCGACAAAAGAGATAACACCCCCCCATTACGTCATGCTTCAGAAATGTGGAAAATGGTCCGTTTGCAAATGTTTTATTTTTGAACGTCAGTTCACATTTGTAGGTGGATCATCAGTGTTAGAGCTAAAATTAGCATGTTTAAAGTGATTTTCATGCTTACAGGGGCTCGGGAAGTTAATTAAATACCATTTGGAGGCATTTAATGTTCGAGCAAAAACGGCTGATTTTCGACAAAAGAGATAACACCCCCCCATTACGTCATGCTTCAGAAATGTGGAAAATGGTCCGTTTTCAAATGTTTTATTTTTGAACGTCAGTTCACATTTGTAGGTGGATCATCAGTGTTAGAGCTAAAATTAGCATGTTTAAAGTGATTTTCATGCTTCCAGGGGCCCAAAACACAAGATTTATGGAATGGTTAAAAGTGCATGAAAATGGCCAATTTACTCACTCTGAGTTCTCAAAAAGGGTTTCTTCACCCCGGGAAGTTAATTAAATACCATTTGGAGGCATTTAATGTTCGAGCAAAAACGGCTGATTTTCGACAAAAGAGATAACACCCCCCCATTACGTCATGCTTCAGATATGTGGAAAATTGTCCGTTTTGAAATGTTTTATTTTTGAACGGCAGTTCACATTTGTAGGTGGATCATCAGTGTTAGAGCTAAAATTAGCATGTTTAAAGTGATTTTCATGCTTCCAGGGGCTCGGGAAGTGAAATAAATACCATTTGGAGGCATTTAATGTTCGAGCAAAAACGGCTGATTTTCGATAAAAGAGATAACACCCCCCCATTACGTCATGCTTCAGAAATGTGGAAAATGGTCTGTTTTCAAATGTTTTATTTTTGAACGTCAGTTCACATTTGTAGGTGGATCATCAGTGTTAGAGCTAAAATTAGCATGTTTAAAGTGATTTTCATGCTTCCAGGGGCTCGGGAAGTTAATTAAATACCATTTGGAGGCATTTAGTAATCGAGCAAAAACGGCTGATTTTCGACAAAAGAGATAACACCCCCCCATTACGTCATGCTTCAGAAATGTGGAAAATGGTCCGTTTTCAAATGTTTTATTTTTGAACGTCAGTTCACATTTGTAGGTGGATCATCAGTGTTAGAGCTAAAATTAGCATGTTTAAAGTGATTTTCATGCTTCCATGGGCCCAAAACACAAGATTTATGGAATGGTTAAAAGTGCATGAATATGGCCAATTTACTCACTCTGAGTTCTCAAAAAGGGTTTCTTCACCCCGGGAAGTTAATTAAATACCATTTGGAGGCATTTAATGTTCGAGCGAAAACGGCTGATTTTCGACAAAAGAGATAACACCCCCCCCCATTACGTCATGCTTCAGAAATGTGGAAAATGGTCCGTTTTCAAATGTTTTATTTTTGAACGTCAGTTCACATTTGTAGGTGGATCATCAGTGTTAGAGCAAAAATTAGCATGTTTAAAGTGATTTTCATGCTTCCAGGGGCTCGGGAAGTTAATTAAATACCATTTGGAGGCATTTAATGTTCGAGCAAAAACGGATGATTTTCGACAAAAGAGATAACTCCCCCCCATTACGTCATGCTTCAGAAATGTGGAAAATGGTCCGTTTTCAAATGTTTTATTTTTGAACGTCAGTTCACATTTGTAGGTGGATCATCAGTGTTAGAGCTAAAATTAGCATGTTTAAAGTGATTTTCATGCTTCCAGGGGCTCGGGAAGTTAATTAAATACCATTTGGAGGCATTTAATGTTCGAGCAAAAACGGCTGATTTTCGACAAAAGAGATAACACCCCCCCATTACGTCATGCTTCAGAAATGTGGAAAATGGTCCGTTTTCAAATGTTTTATTTTTGAACGTCAGTTCACATTTGTAGGTGGATCATCAGTGTTAGAGCTAAAATTAGCATGTTTAAAGTGATTTTCATGCTTCCAGGGGCTCGGGAAGTGAAATAAATACCATTTGGAGGCATTTAATGTTCCAGCAAAAACGGCTGATTTTCGACAAAAAGATAACACCCCCCCATTACGTCATGCTTCAGAAATGTGGAAAATGGTCCGTTTTCAAATGTTTTATTTTTGAACGTCAGTTCACATTTGTAGGTGGATCATCAGTGTTAGAGCTAAAATTAGCATGTTTAAAGTGATTTTCATGCTTCCAGGGGCTCGGGAAGTTAATTAAATACCATTTGGAGGCATTTAATGTTCGAGCAAAAACGGCTGATTTTCGACAA
Organism: Lissotriton vulgaris; assembly: GCF_964263255.1. Lineage (NCBI taxonomy): Eukaryota > Metazoa > Chordata > Amphibia > Caudata > Salamandridae > Lissotriton > Lissotriton vulgaris. The sequence continues at coordinate 132,535 of NW_028248118.1, read as the reverse complement.
AAGAGATAACACCCCCCCATTACGTCATGCTTCAGAAATGTGGAAAATGGTCCGTTTTCAAATGTTTTATTTTTGAACGTCAGTTCACATTTGTAGGTGGATCATCAGTGTTAGAGATAAAATTAGCATGTTTAAAGTGATTTTCATGCTTCCAGGGGCCCAAAACACAAGATTTATGGAATGGTTAAAAGTGCATGAAAATGGCCAATTTACTCACTCTGAGTTCTCAAAAAGGGTTTCTTCACCCCGGGAAGTTAATTAAATACCATTTGGAGGCATTTAATGTTCGAGCAAAAACGGCTGATTTTCGACAAAAGAGATAACACCCCCCCCCATTACGTCATGCTTCAGAAATGTGGAAAATGGTCCGTTTTCAAATGTTTTATTTTTGAACGTCAGTTCACATTTGTAGGTGGATCATCAGTGTTAGAGCTAAAATTAGCATGTTTAAAGTGATTTTCATGCTTCCAGGGGCTCGGGAAGTGAAATAAATGCCATTTGGAGGCATTTAATGTTCCAGCAAAAACGGCTGATTTTCGACAAAAGAGATAACACCCCCCCAATACGTCATGCTTCAGAAATGTGGAAAATGGTCCGTTTTCAAATGTTTTATTGTTAAACGTCAGTTCACATTTGTAGGTGGATCATCAGTGTTAGAGCTAAAATTAGCATGTTTAAAGTGATTTTCATGCTCCCAGGGGCTCGGGAAGTTAATTAAATACCATTTGGAGGCATTTAATGTTCGAGCAAAAATGGCTGATTTTCGACAAAAGAGATAACACCCCCCCATTACGTCATGCTTCAGAAATGTGGAAAATGGTCCGTTTTCAAATGTTTTATTTTTGAACGTCAGTTCACATTTGTAGGTGGATCATCAGTGTTAGAGCTAAAATTAGCATGATTAAAGTGATTTTCATGCTTCCAGGGGCTCGGGAAGTTAATTAAATAACATTTGTAGGCATTTAATGTTCGAGCAAAAACGGCTGATTTTCGACAAAAGAGATAACTCCCCCCCATTACGTCATGCTTCAGAAATGTGGAAAATGGTCCGTTTTCAAATGTTTTATTTTTGAACGTCAGTTCACATTTGTAGGTGGATCATCAGTGTTAGAGCTAAAATTAGCATGTTTAAAGTGATTTTCATGCTTCCAGGGGCTTGGGAAGTTAATTAAATACCATTTGGAGGCATTTAATGTTCGAGCAAAAACGGCTGATTTTCGACAAAAGAGATAACACCCCCCCATTACGTCATGCTTCAGAAATGTGGAAAATGGTCCGTTTGCAAATGTTTTATTTTTGAACGTCAGTTCACATTTGTAGGTGGATCATCAGTGTTAGAGCTAAAATTAGCATGTTTAAAGTGATTTTCATGCTTACAGGGGCTCGGGAAGTTAATTAAATACCATTTGGAGGCATTTAATGTTCGAGCAAAAACGGCTGATTTTCGACAAAAGAGATAACACCCCCCCATTACGTCATGCTTCAGAAATGTGGAAAATGGTCCGTTTTCAAATGTTTTATTTTTTAACGTCAGTTCACATTTGTAGGTGGATCATCAGTGTTAGAGCTAAAATTAGCATGTTTAAAGTGATTTTCATGCTTCCAGGGGCCCAAAACACAAGATTTATGGAATGGTTAAAAGTGCATGAAAATGGCCAATTTACTCACTCTGAGTTCTCAAAAAGGGTTTCTTCACCCCGGGAAGTTAATTAAATACCATTTGGAGGCATTTAATGTTCGAGCAAAAACGGCTGATTTTCGACAAAAGAGATAACACCCTCCCATTACGTCATGCTTCAGAAATGTGGAAAATTGTCCGTTTTGAAATGTTTTATTTTTGAACGGCAGTTCACATTTGTAGGTGGATCATCAGTGTTAGAGCTAAAATTAGCATGTTTAAAGTGATTTTCATGCTTCCAGGGGCTCGGGAAGTTAATTAAATACCATTTGGAGGCATTTAATGTTCGAGCAAAAACTGCTGATTTTCGACAAAAGAGATAACACCCCCCCATTACGTCATGCTTCAGAAATGTGGAAAATGGTCCGTTTTCAAATGTTTTATTTTTGAACGTCAGTTCACATTTGTAGGTGGATCATCAGTGTTAGAGCTAAAATTAGCATGTTTAAAGTGATTTTCATGCTTCCAGGGGCTCGGGAAGTGAAATAAATACCATTTGGAGGCATTTAATGTTCGAGCAAAAACGGCTGATTTTCGATAAAAGAGATAACACCCCCCCATTACGTCATGCTTCAGAAATGTGGAAAATGGTCTGTTTTCAAATGTTTTATTTTTGAACGTCAGTTCACATTTGTAGGTGGATCATCAGTGTTAGAGCTAAAATTAGCATGTTTAAAGTGATTTTCATGCTTCCAGGGGCTCGGGAAGTTAATTAAATACCATTTGGAGGCATTTAGTAATCGAGCAAAAACGGCTGACTTTCGACAAAAGAGATAACACCCCCCCATTACGTCATGCTTCAGAAATGTGGAAAATGGTCCGTTTTCAAATGTTTTATTTTTGAACGTCAGTTCACATTTGTAGGTGGATCATCAGTGTTAGAGCTAAAATTAGCATGTTTAAAGTGATTTTCATGCTTCCAGGGGCCCAAAACACAAGATTTATGGAATGGTTAAAAGTGCATGAATATGGCCAATTTACTCACTCTGAGTTCTCAAAAAGGGTTTCTTCACCCCGGGAAGTTAATTAAATACCATTTGGAGGCATTTAATGTTCGAGCGAAAACGGCTGATTTTCGACAAAAGAGATAACACCCCCCCCCATTACGTCATGCTTCAGAAATGTTGAAAATGGTCCGTTTTCAAATGTTTTATTTTTGAACGTCAGTTCACATTTGTAGGTGGATCATCAGTGTTAGAGCAAAAATTAGCATGTTTAAAGTGATTTTCATGCTTCCAGGGGCTCGGGAAGTTAATTAAATACCATTTGGAGGCATTTAATGTTCGAGCAAAAACGGATGATTTTCGACAAAAGAGATAACTCCCCCCCATTACGTCATGCTTCAGAAATGTGGAAAATGGTCCGTTTTCAAATGTTTTATTTTTGAACGTCAGTTCACATTTGTAGGTGGATCATCAGTGTTAGAGCTAAAATTAGCATGTTTAAAGTGATTTTCATGCTTCCAGGGGCTCGGGAAGTTAATTAAATACCATTTGGAGGCATTTAATGTTCGAGCAAAAACGGCTGATTTTCGACAAAAGAGATAACACCCCCCCATTACGTCATGCTTCAGAAATGTGGAAAATGGTCCGTTTTCAAATGTTTTATTTTTGAACGTCAGTTCACATTTGTAGGTGGATCATCAGTGTTAGAGCTAAAATTAGCATGTTTAAAGTGATTTTCATGCTTTCAGGGGCTCGGGAAGTGAAATAAATACCATTTGGAGGCATTTAATGTTCCAGCAAAAACGGCTGATTTTCGACAAAAAGATAACACCCCCCCATTACGTCATGCTTCAGAAATGTGGAAAATGGTCCGTTTTCAAATGTTTTATTTTTGAACGTCAGTTCACATTTGTAGGTGGATCATCAGTGTTAGAGCTAAAATTAGCATGTTTAAAGTGATTTTCATGCTTCCAGGGGCTCGGGAAGTTAATTAAATACCATTTGGAGGCATTTAATGTTCGAGCAAAAACGGCTGATTTTCGACAAAAGAGATAACACCCCCCCATTACGTCAAGCTTCAGAAATGTGGAAAATGGTCCATTTTCAAATGTTTTATTTTTGAACGTCAGTTCACATTTGTAGGTGGATCATCAGTGTTAGAGCTAAAATTAGCATGTTTAAAGTGATTTTCATGCTTCCAGGGGCCCAAAACACAAGATTTATGGAATGGTTAAAAGTGCATGAAAATGGCCAATTTACTCACTCTGAGTTCTCAAAAAGGGTTTCTTCACCCCGGGAAGTTAATTAAATACCATTTGGAGGCATTTAATGTTCGAGCAAAAACGGCTGATTTTCGACAAAAGAGATAACACCCCCCCATTACGTCATGCTTCAGAAATGTGGAAAATGGTCCGTTTTCAAATGTTTTATTTTTGAACGTCAGTTCACATTTGTAGGTGGATCATCAGTGTTAGAGCTAAAATTAGCATGTTTAAAGTGATTTTCATGCTTCCAGGGGCTCGGGAAGTGAAATAAATGCCATTTGGAGGCATTTAATGTTCCAGCAAAAACGGCTGATTTTCGACAAAAGAGATAACACCCCCCCAATACGTCATGCTTCAGAAATGTGGAAAATGGTCCGTTTTCAAATGTTTTATTTTTAAACGTCAGTTCACATTTGTAGGTGGATCATCAGTGTTAGAGCTAAAATTAGCATGTTTAAAGTGATTTTCATGCTCCCAGGGGCTCGGGAAGTTAATTAAATACCATTTGGAGGCATTCAATGTTCGAGCAAAAATGGCTGATTTTCGACAAAAGAGATAACACCCCCCCATTACGTCATGCTTCAGAAATGTGGAAAATGGTCCGTTTTCAAATGTTTTATTTTTGAACGTCAGTTCACATTTGTAGGTGGATCATCAGTGTTAGAGCTAAAATTAGCATGATTAAAGTGATTTTCATGCTTCCAGGGGCTCGGGAAGTTAATTAAATAACATTTGTAGGCATTTAATGTTCGAGCAAAAACGGCTGATTTTCGACAAAAGAGATAACTCCCCCCCATTACGTCATGCTTCAGAAATGTGGAAAATGGTCCGTTTTCAAATGTTTTATTTTTGAACGTCAGTTCACATTTGTAGGTGGATCATCAGTGTTAGAGCTAAAATTAGCATGTTTAAAGTGATTTTCATGCTTCCAGGGGCTCGGGAAGTTAATTAAATACCATTTGGAGGCATTTAATGTTCGAGCAAAAACGGCTGATTTTCGACAAAAGAGATAACACCCCCCCCATTACGTCATGCTTCAGAAATGTGGAAAATGGTCCGTTTGCAAATGTTTTATTTTTGAACGTCAGTTCACATTTGTAGGTGGATCATCAGTGTTAGAGCTAAAATTAGCATGTTTAAAGTGATTTTCATGCTTCCAGGGGCTCGGGAAGTTAATTAAATACCATTTGGAGGCATTTAATGTTCGAGCAAAAACGGCTGATTTTTGACAAAAGAGATAACACCCCCCCATTACGTCATGCTTCAGAAATGTGGAAAATGGTCAGTTTTCAAATGTTTTATTTTTGAACGTCAGTTCACATTTGTAGGTGGATCATCAGTGTTAGAGCTAAAATTAGCATGTTTAAAGTGATTTTCATGCTTCCAGGGGCTCGGGAAGTTAATTAAATACCATTTGGAGGCATTTAATGTTTGAGCAAAAACGGCTGATTTTCGACAAAAGAGATAACACCCCCCCATTACGTCATGCTTCAGAAATGTGGAAAATGGTCCGTTTTCAAATGTTTTATTTTTGAACGTCAGTTCACATTTGTAGGTGGATCATCAGTGTTAGAGCTAAAATTAGCATGTTTAAAGTGATTTTCATGCTTCCAGGGGCTCGGGAAGTGAAATAAATACCATTTGGAGGCATTTAATGTTCGAGCAAAAACGGCTGATTTTCGACAAAAGAGATAACACCCCCCCCATTACGTCATGCTTCAGAAATGTGGAAAATGGTCCGTTTTCAAATGTTTTATTTTTGAACGTCAGTTCACATTTGTAGGTGGATCATCAGTGTTAGAGCTAAAATTAGCATGTTTAAAGTGATTTTCATGCTTCCAGGGGCTCGGGAAGTTAATTAAATACCATTTGGAGGCATTTAATGTTCGAGCAAAAACTGCTGATTTTCGACAAAAGAGATAACACCCCCCCATTACGTCATGCTTCAGAAATGTGGAAAATGGTCCGTTTTCAAATGTTTTATTTTTGAACGTCAGTTCACATTTGTAGGTGGATCATCAGTGTTAGAGCTAAAATTAGCATGTTTAAAGTGATTTTCATGCTTCCAGGGGCTCGGGAAGTGAAATAAATACCATTTGGAGGCATTTAATGTTCGAGCAAAAACGGCTGATTTTCGATAAAAGAGATAACACCCCCCCATTACGTCATGCTTCAGAAATGTGGAAAATGGTCTGTTTTCAAATGTTTTATTTTTGAACGTCAGTTCACATTTGTAGGTGGATCATCAGTGTTAGAGCTAAAATTAGCATGTTTAAAGTGATTTTCATGCTTCCAGGGGCTCGGGAAGTTAATTAAATACCATTTGGAGGCATTTAGTAATCGAGCAAAAACGGCTGATTTTCGACAAAAGAGATAACACCCCCCCATTACGTCATGCTTCAGAAATGTGGAAAATGGTCCGTTTTCAAATGTTTTATTTTTGAACGTCAGTTCACATTTGTAGGTGGATCATCAGTGTTAGAGCTAAAATTAGCATGTTTAAAGTGATTTTCATGCTTCCAGGGGCCCAAAACACAAGATTTATGGAATGGTTAAAAGTGCATGAATATGGCCAATTTACTCACTCTGAGTTCTCAAAAAGGGTTTCTTCACCCCGGGAAGTTAATTAAATACCATTTGGAGGCATTTAATGTTCGAGCGAAAACGGCTGATTTTCGACAAAAGAGATAACACCCCCCCCCATTACGTCATGCTTCAGAAATGTGGAAAATGGTCCGTTTTCAAATGTTTTATTTTTGAATGTCAGTTCACATTTGTAGGTGGATCATCAGTGTTAGAGCAAAAATTAGCATGTTTAAAGTGATTTTCATGCTTCCAGGGGCTCGGGAAGTTAATTAAATACCATTTGGAGGCATTTAATGTTCGAGCAAAAACGGATGATTTTCGACAAAAGAGATAACTCCCCCCCATTACGTCATGCTTCAGAAATGTGGAAAATGGTCTGTTTTCAAATGTTTTATTTTTGAACGTCAGTTCACATTTGTAGGTGGATCATCAGTGTTAGAGCTAAAATTAGCATGTTTAAAGTGATTTTCATGCTTCCAGGGGCTCGGGAAGTTAATTAAATACCATTTGGAGGCATTTAATGTTCGAGCAAAAACGGCTGATTTTCGACAAAAGAGATAACACCCCCCCATTACGTCATGCTTCAGAAATGTGGAAAATGGTCCGTTTTCAAATGTTTTATTTTTGAACGTCAGTTCACATTTGTAGGTGGATCATCAGTGTTAGAGCTAAAATTAGCATGTTTAAAGTGATTTTCATGCTTTCAGGGGCTCGGGAAGTGAAATAAATACCATTTGGAGGCATTTAATGTTCCAGCAAAAACGGCTGATTTTCGACAAAAAGATAACACCCCCCCATTACGTCATGCTTCAGAAATGTGGAAAATGGTCCGTTTTCAAATGTTTTATTTTTGAACGTCAGTTCACATTTGTAGGTGGATCATCAGTGTTAGAGCTAAAATTAGCATGTTTAAAGTGATTTTCATGCTTCCAGGGGCTCGGGAAGTTAATTAAATACCATTTGGAGGCATTTAATGTTCGAGCAAAAACGGCTGATTTTCGACAAAAGAGATAACACCCCCCCATTACGTCATGCTTCAGAAATGTGGAAAATGGTCCATTTTCAAATGTTTTATTTTTGAACGTCAGTTCACATTTGTAGGTGGATCATCAGTGTTAGAGCTAAAATTAGCATGTTTAAAGTGATTTTCATGCTTCCAGGGGCCCAAAACACAAGATTTATGGAATGGTTAAAAGTGCATGAAAATGGCCAATTTACTCACTCTGAGTTCTCAAAAAGGGTTTCTTCACCCCGGGAAGTTAATTAAATACCATTTGGAGGCATTTAATGTTCGAGCAAAAACGGCTGATTTTCGACAAAAGAGATAACACCCCCCCATTACGTCATGCTTCAGAAATGTGGAAAATGGTCCGTTTTCAAATGTTTTATTTTTGAACGTCAGTTCACATTTGTAGGTGGATCATCAGTGTTAGAGCTAAAATTAGCATGTTTAAAGTGATTTTCATGCTTCCAGGGGCTCGGGAAGTGAAATAAATGCCATTTGGAGGCATTTAATGTTCCAGCAAAAACGGCTGATTTTCGACAAAAGAGATAACACCCCCCCAATACGTCATGCTTCAGAAATGTGGAAAATGGTCCGTTTTCAAATGTTTTATTTTTAAACGTCAGTTCACATTTGTAGGTGGATCATCAGTGTTAGAGCTAAAATTAGCATGTTTAAAGTGATTTTCATGCTCCCAGGGGCTCGGGAAGTTAATTAAATACCATTTGGAGGCATTCAATGTTCGAGCAAAAATGGCTGATTTTCGACAAAAGAGATAACACCCCCCCATTACGTCATGCTTCAGAAATGTGGAAAATGGTCCGTTTTCAAATGTTTTATTTTTGAACGTCAGTTCACATTTGTAGGTGGATCATCAGTGTTAGAGCTAAAATTAGCATGATTAAAGTGATTTTCATGCTTCCAGGGGCTCGGGAAGTTAATTAAATAACATTTGTAGGCATTTAATGTTCGAGCAAAAACGGCTGATTTTCGACAAAAGAGATAACTCCCCCCCATTACGTCATGCTTCAGAAATGTGGAAAATGGTCCGTTTTCAAATGTTTTATTTTTGAACGTCAGTTCACATTTGTAGGTGGATCATCAGTGTTAGAGCTAAAATTAGCATGTTTAAAGTGATTTTCATGCTTCCAGGGGCTCGGGAAGTTAATTAAATACCATTTGGAGGCATTTAATGTTCGAGCAAAAACGGCTGATTTTCGACAAAAGAGATAACACCCCCCCCATTACGTCATGCTTCAGAAATGTGGAAAATGGTCCGTTTGCAAATGTTTTATTTTTGAACGTCAGTTCACATTTGGAGGTGGATCATCAGTGTTAGAGCTAAAATTAGCATGTTTAAAGTGATTTTCATGCTTCCAGGGGCTCGGGAAGTTAATTAAATACCATTTGGAGGCATTTAATGTTCGAGCAAAAACGGCTGATTTTGGACAAAAGAGATAACACCCCCCCATTACGTCATGCTTCAGAAATGTGGAAAATGGTCAGTTTTCAAATGTTTTATTTTTGAACGTCAGTTCACATTTGTAGGTGGATCATCAGTGTTAGAGCTAAAATTAGCATGTTTAAAGTGATTTTCATGCTTCCAGGGGCTCGGGAAGTTAATTAAATACCATTTGGAGGTATTTAATGTTTGAGCAAAAACGGCTGATTTTCGACAAAAGAGATAACACCCCCCCATTACGTCATGCTTCAGAAATGTGGAAAATGGTCCGTTTTCAAATGTTTTATTTTTGAACGTCAGTTCACATTTGTAGGTGGATCATCAGTGTTAGAGCTAAAATTAGCATGTTTAAAGTGATTTTCATGCTTCCAGGGGCTCGGGAAGTGAAATAAATACCATTTGGAGGCATTTAATGTTCGAGCAAAAACGGCTGATTTTCGACAAAAGAGATAACACCCCCCCCATTACGTCATGCTTCAGAAATGTGGAAAATGGTCCGTTTTCAAATGTTTTATTTTTGAACGTCAGTTCACATTTGTAGGTGGATCATCAGTGTTAGAGCTAAAATTAGCATGTTTAAAGTGATTTTCATGCTTCCAGGGGCCCAAAACACAAGATTTATGGAATGGTTAAAAGTTCATGAAAATGGCCAATTTACTCACTCTGAGTTCTCAAAAAGGGTTTCTTCACCCCGGGAAGTTAATTAAATACCATTTGGAGGCATTTAATGTTCGAGCAAAAACGGCTGATTTTCGACAAAAGAGATAACACCCCCCCATTACGTCATGCTTCAGAAATGTGGAAAATGGTCCGTTTTCAAATGTTTTATTTTTGAACGTCAGTTCACATTTGTAGGTGGATCATCAGTGTTAGAGCTAAAATTAGCATGTTTAAAGTGATTTTCATGCTTCCAGGGGCTCGGGAAGTTAATTAAATACCATTTGGAGGCATTTAATGTTCGAGCAAAAACGGCTGATTTTCGACAAAAGAGATAACACCCCCCCATTACGTCATGCTTCAGAAATGTGGAAAATGGTCCGTTTTCAAATGTTTTATTTTTGAACGTCAGTTCACATTTGTAGGTGGATCATCAGTGTTAGAGCTAAAATTAGCATGTTTAAAGTGATTTTCATGCTTCCAGGGGCCCAAAACACAAGATTTATGGAATGGTTAAAAGTGCATGAAAATGGCCAATTTACTCACTCTGAGTTCTCAAAAAGGGTTTCTTCACCCCGGGAAGTTAATTAAATACCATTTGGAGGCATTTAATGTTCGAGCAAAAACGGCTGATTTTCGACAAAAGAGATAACACCCCCCCATTACGTCATGCTTCAGAAATGTGGAAAATGGTCCGTTTTGAAATGTTTTATTTTTGAACGGCAGTTCACATTTGTAGGTGGATCATCAGTGTTAGAGCTAAAATTAGCATGTTTAAAGTGATTTTCATGCTCCCAGGGGCTCGGGAAGTTAATTAAATACCATTTGGAGGCATTTAATGTTCGAGCAAAAATGGCTGATTTTCGACAAAAGAGATAACACCCCCCCATTACGTCATGCTTCAGAAATGTGGAAAATGGTCCGTTTTCAAATGTTTTATTTTTGAACGTCAGTTCACATTTGTAGGTGGATCATCAGTGTTAGAGCTAAAATTAGCATGATTAAAGTGATTTTCATGCTTCCAGGGGCTCGGGAAGTTAATTAAATAACATTTGTAGGCATTTAATGTTCGAGCAAAAACGGCTGATTTTCGACAAAAGAGATAACTCCCCCCCATTACGTCATGCTTCAGAAATGTGGAAAATGGTCCGTTTTCAAATGTTTTATTTTTGAACGTCAGTTCACATTTGTAGGTGGATCATCAGTGTTAGAGCTAAAATTAGCATGTTTAAAGTGATTTTCATGCTTCCAGGGGCCCAAAACACAAGATTTATGGAATGGTTAAAAGTTCATGAAAATGGCCAATTTACTCACTCTGAGTTCTCAAAAAGGGTTTCTTCACCCCGGGAAGTTAATTAAATACCATTTGGAGGCATTTAATGTTCGAGCAAAAACGGCTGATTTTCGACAAAAGAGATAACACCCCCCCATTACGTCATGCTTCAGAAATGTGGAAAATGGTCCGTTTTCAAATGTTTTATTTTTGAACGTCAGTTCACATTTGTAGGTGGATCATCAGTGTTAGAGCTAAAATTAGCATGTTTAAAGTGATTTTCATGCTTCCAGGGGCTTGGGAAGTTAATTAAATACCATTTGGAGGCATTTAATGTTCGAGCAAAAACGGCTGATTTTCGACAAAAGAGATAACACCCCCCCATTACGTCATGCTTCAGAAATGTGGAAAATGGTCCGTTTTCAAATGTTTTATTTTTGAACGTCAGTTCACATTTGTAGGTGGATCATCAGTGTTAGAGCTAAAATTAGCATGTTTAAAGTGATTTTCATGCTTCCAGGGGCTCGGGAAGTTAATTAAATACCATTTGGAGGCATTTAATGTTCGAGCAAAAACTGCTGATTTTCGACAAAAGAGATAACACCCCCCCATTACGTCATGCTTCAGAAATGTGGAAAATGGTCCTTTTTCAAATGTTTTATTTTTGAACGTCAGTTCACATTTGTAGGTGGATCATCAGTGTTAGAGCTAAAATTAGCATGTTTAAAGTGATTTTCATGCTTCCAGGGGCTCGGGAAGTGAAATAAATACCATTTGGAGGCATTTAATGTTCGAGCAAAAACGGCTGATTTTCGATAAAAGAGATAACACCCCCCCATTACGTCATGCTTCAGAAATGTGGAAAATGGTCTGTTTTCAAATGTTTTATTTTTGAACGTCAGTTCACATTTGTAGGTGGATCATCAGTGTTAGAGCTAAAATTAGCATGTTTAAAGTGATTTTCATGCTTCCAGGGGCTCGGGAAGTTAATTAAATACCATTTGGAGGCATTTAGTAATCGAGCAAAAACGGCTGATTTTCGACAAAAGAGATAACACCCCCCCATTACGTCATGCTTCAGAAATGTGGAAAATGGTCCGTTTTCAAATGTTTTATTTTGAACGTCAGTTCACATTTGTAGGTGGATCATCAGTGTTAGAGCTAAAATTAGCATGTTTAAAGTGATTTTCATGCTTCCAGGGGCCCAAAACACAAGATTTATGGAATGGTTAAAAGTGCATGAATATGGCCAATTTACTCACTCTGAGTTCTCAAAAAGGGTTTCTTCACCCCGGGAAGTTAATTAAATACCATTTGGAGGCATTTAATGTTCGAGCGAAAATGGCTGATTTTCGACAAGAGAGATAACACCCCCCCCCATTACGTCATGCTTCAGAAATGTGGAAAATGGTCCGTTTTCAAATGTTTTATTTTTGAACGTCAGTTCACATTTGTAGGTGGATCATCAGTGTTAGAGCTAAAATTAGCATGTTTAAAGTGATTTTCATGCTTCCAGGGGCTCGGGAAGTTAATTAAATACCATTTGGAGGCATTTAATGTTCGAGCAAAAACGGCAGATTATCGACAAAAGAGATAACACCCCCCATTACGTCATGCTTCAGAAATGTGGAAAATGGTCCGTTTTCAAATGTTTTATTTTTGAACGTCAGTTCACATTTGTAGGTGAATCATCAGTGTTAGAGCTAAAATTAGCATGTTTAAAGTGATTTTCATGCTTCCAGGGGCTCGGGAAGTTAATTAAATACCATTTGGAGGCATTTAATGTTCGAACAAAAACGGCTGATTTTCGACAAAAGAGATAACACCCCCCCATTACGTCATGCTTCAGAAATGTGGAAAATGGTCCGTTTTCAAATGTTTTATTTTTGAACGTCAGTTCACATTTGTAGGTGGATCATCAGTGTTAGAGCTAAAATTAGCATGTTTAAAGTAATTTTCATGCTTCCAGGGGCTCGGGAAGTTAATTAAATACCATTTGGAGGCATTTAATGTTCGAGCAAAAACGGCTGATTTTCGACAAAAGAGATAACACCCCCCCATTACGTCATGCTTCAGAAATGTGGAAAATGGTCCGTTTTCAAATGTTTTATTTTTGAACGTCAGTTCACATTTATAGGTGGATCATCAGTGTTAGAGCTAAAATTAGCATGTTTAAAGTGATTTTCATGCTTCCAGGGGCTCGGGAAGTGAAATAAATGCCATTTGGAGGCATTTAATGTTCCAGCAAAAACGGCTGATTTTCGACAAAAGAGATAACACCCCCCCATTACGTCATGCTTCAGAAATGTGGAAAATGGTCCGTTTTCAAATGTTTTATTTTTAAACGTCAGTTCACATTTGTAGGTGGATCATCAGTGTTAGAGCTAAAATTAGCATGTTTAAAGTGATTTTCATGCTCCCAGGGGCTCGGGAAGTTAATTAAATACCATTTGGAGGCATTTAATGTTCGAGCAAAAATGGCTGATTTTCGACAAAAGAGATAACACCCCCCCATTACGTCATGCTTCAGAAATGTGGAAAATGGTCCGTTTTCAAATGTTTTATTTTTGAACGTCAGTTCTCATTTGTAGGTGGATCATCAGTGTTAGAGCTAAAATTAGCATGATTAAAGTGATTTTCATGCTTCCAGGGGCTCAGGAAGTTAATTAAATACCATTTGGAGGCATTTAATGTTCGAGCAAAAACGGCTGATTTTCGACAAAAGAGATAACTCCCCCCCATTACGTCATGCTTCAGAAATGTGGAAAATGGTCCGTTTTCAAATGTTTTATTTTTGAACGTCAGTTCACATTTGTAGGTGGATCATCAGTGTTAGAGCTAAAATTAGCATGTTTAAAGTGATTTTCATGCTTCCAGGGGCTCGGGAAGTTAATTAAATACCATTTGGAGGCATTTAATGTTCGAGCAAAAACGGCTGATTTTCGACAAAAGAGATAACACCCCCCCCATTACGTCATGCTTCAGAAATGTGGAAAATGGTCCGTTTGCAAATGTTTTATTTTTGAACGTCAGTTCACATTTGTAGGTGGATCATCAGTGTTAGAGCTAAAATTAGCATGTTTAAAGTGATTTTCATGCTTCCAGGGGCTCGGGAAGTTAATTAAATACCATTTGGAGGCATTTAATGTTCGAGCAAAAACGGCTGATTTTCGACAAAAGAGATAACACCCCCCCATTACGTCATGCTTCAGAAATGTGGAAAATGGTCCGTTTTCAAATGTTTTATTTTTGAACGTCAGTTCACATTTGTAGGTGGATCATCAGTGTTAGAGCTAAAATTAGCATGTTTAAAGTGATTTTCATGCTTCCAGGGGCTCGGGAAGTTAATTAAATACCATTTGGAGGCATTTAATGTTTGAGCAAAAACGGCTGATTTTCGACAAAAGATATAACACCCCCCCATTACGTCATGCTTCAGAAATGTGGAAAATGGTCCGTTTTCAAATGTTTTATTTTTGAACGTCAGTTCACATTTGTAGGTGGATCATCAGTGTTAGAGCTAAAATTAGCATGTTTAAAGTGATTTTCATGCTTCCAGGGGCTCGGGAAGTGAAATAAATACCATTTGGAGGCATTTAATGTTCGAGCAAAAACGGCTGATTTTCGACAAAAGAGATAACACCCCCCCATTACGTCATGCTTCAGAAATGTGGAAAATGGTCCATTTTCAAATGTTTTATTTTTGAACGTCAGTTCACATTTGTAGGTGGATCATCAGTGTTAGAGCTAAAATTAGCATGTTTAAAGTGATTTTCATGCTTCCAGGGGCTCGGGAAGTGAAATAAATACCATTTGGAGGCATTTAATGTTCGAGCAAAAACGGCTGATTTTCGACAAAAGAGATAACACCCCCCCCCATTACGTCATGCTTCAGAAATGTGGAAAATGGTCCGTTTTCAAATGTTTTATTTTTGAACGTCAGTTCACATTTGTAGGTGGATCATCAGTGTTAGAGCTAAAATTAGCATGTTTAAAGTGATTTTCATGCTTCCAGGGGCCCAAAACACAAGATTTATGGAATGGTTAAAAGTTCATGAAAATGGCCAATTTACTCACTCTGAGTTCTCAAAAAGGGTTTCTTCACCCCGGGAAGTTAATTAAATACCATTTGGAGGCATTTAATGTTCGAGCAAAAACGGCTGATTTTCGACAAAAGAGATAACACCCCCCCATTACGTCATGCTTCAGAAATGTGGAAAATGGTCCGTTTTCAAATGTTTTATTTTTGAACGTCAGTTCACATTTGTAGGTGGATCATCAGTGTTAGAGCTAAAATTAGCATGTTTAAAGTGATTTTCATGCTTCCAGGGGCTCGGGAAGTTAATTAAATACCATTTGGAGGCATTTAATGTTCGAGCAAAAACGGCTGATTTTCGACAAAAGAGATAACACCCCCCCATTACGTCATGCTTCAGAAATGTGGAAAATGGTCCGTTTTCAAATGTTTTATTTTTGAACGTCAGTTCACATTTGTAGGTGGATCATCAGTGTTAGAGCTAAAATTAGCATGTTTAAAGTAATTTTCATGCTTCCAGGGGCTCGGGAAGTTAATTAAATACCATTTGGAGGCATTTAATGTTCGAGCAAAAACGGCTGATTTTCGACAAAAGAGATAACACCCCCCCATTACGTCATGCTTCAGAAATGTGGAAAATGGTCCGTTTTCAAATGTTTTATTTTTGAACGTCAGTTCACATTTGTAGGTGGATCATCAGTGTTAGAGCTAAAATTAGCATGTTTAAAGTGATTTTCATGCTTCCAGGGGCTCGGTAAGTTAATTAAATACCATTTGGAGGCATTTAGTGTTCGAGCAAAAATGGCTGATTTTCGACAAAAGAGATAACACCCCCCCATTACGTCATGCTTCAGAAATGTGGAAAATGGTCCGTTTTCAAATGTTTTATTTTTGAACGTCAGTTCACATTTGTAGGTGGATCATCAGTGTTAGAGCTAAAATTAGCATGTTTAAAGTGATTTTCATGCTTCCAGGGGCTCGGGAAGTTAATTAAATACCATTTGGAGGCATTTAATGTTCGAGCAAAAACGGCTGATTTTCGACAAAAGAGATAACACCCCCCCCATTACGTCATGCTTCAGAAATGTGGAAAATGGTCCGTTTTCAAATGTTTTATTTTTGAACGTCAGTTCACATTTATAGGTGGATCATCAGTGTTAGAGCTAAAATTAGCATGTTTAAAGTGATTTTCATGCTTCCAGGGGCTCGGGAAGTGAAATAAATGCCATTTGGAGGCATTTAATGTTCCAGCAAAAACGGCTGATTTTCGACAAAAGAGATAACACCCCCCCATTACGTCATGCTTCAGAAATGTGGAAAATGGTCCGTTTTCAAATGTTTTATTTTTAAACGTCAGTTCACATTTGTAGGTGGATCATCAGTGTTAGAGCTAAAATTAGCATGTTTAAAGTGATTTTCATGCTCCCAGGGGCTCGGGAAGTTAATTAAATACCATTTGGAGGCATTTAATGTTCGAGCAAAAATGGCTGATTTTCGACAAAAGAGATAACACCCCCCCATTACGTCATGCTTCAGAAATGTGGAAAATGGTCCGTTTTCAAATGTTTTATTTTTGAACGTCAGTTCACATTTGTAGGTGGATCATCAGTGTTAGAGCTAAAATTAGCATGATTAAAGTGATTTTCATGCTTCCAGGGGCTCAGGAAGTTAATTAAATACCATTTGGAGGCATTTAATGTTCGAGCAAAAACGGCAGATTTTCGACAAAAGAGATAACACCCCCCCATTACGTCATGCTTCAGAAATGTGGAAAATGGTCCGTTTTCAAATGTTTTATTTTTGAACGTCAGTTCACATTTGTAGGTGAATCATCAGTGTTAGAGCTAAAATTAGCATGTTTAAAGTGATTTTCATGCTTCCAGGGGCTCGGGAAGTTAATTAAATACCATTTGGAGGCATTTAATGTTCGAGCAAAAACGGCTGATTTTCGACAAAAGAGATAACACCCCCCCATTACGTCATGCTTCAGAAATGTGGAAAATGGTCCGTTTTCAAATGTTTTATTTTTGAACGTCAGTTCACATTTGTAGGTGGATCATCAGTGTTAGAGCTAAAATTAGCATGTTTAAAGTAATTTTCATGCTTCCAGGGGCTCGGGAAGTTAATTAAATACCATTTGGAGGCATTTAATGTTCGAGCAAAAACGGCTGATTTTCGACAAAAGAGATAACTCCCCCCCATTACGTCATGCTTCAGAAATGTGGAAAATGGTCCGTTTTCAAATGTTTTATTTTTGAACGTCAGTTCACATTTGTAGGTGGATCATCAGTGTTAGAGCTAAAATTAGCATGTTTAAAGTGATTTTCATGCTTCCAGGGGCTCGGGAAGTTAATTAAATACCATTTGGAGGCATTTAATGTTCGAGCAAAAACGGCTGATTTTCGACAAAAGAGATAACACCCCCCCCATTACGTCATGCTTCAGAAATGTGGAAAATGGTCCGTTTGCAAATGTTTTATTTTTGAACGTCAGTTCACATTTGTAGGTGGATCATCAGTGTTAGAGCTAAAATTAGCATGTTTAAAGTGATTTTCATGCTTCCAGGGGCTCGGGAAGTTAATTAAATACCATTTGGAGGCATTTAATGTTCGAGCAAAAACGGCTGATTTTCGACAAAAGAGATAACACCCCCCCATTACGTCATGCTTCAGAAATGTGGAAAATGGTCCGTTTTCAAATGTTTTATTTTTGAACGTCAGTTCACATTTGTAGGTGGATCATCAGTGTTAGAGCTAAAATTAGCATGTTTAAAGTGATTTTCATGCTTCCAGGGGCTCGGGAAGTTAATTAAATACCATTTGGAGGCATTTAATGTTTGAGCAAAAACGGCTGATTTTCGACAAAAGATATAACACCCCCCCATTACGTCATGCTTCAGAAATGTGGAAAATGGTCCGTTTTCAAATGTTTTATTTTTGAACGTCAGTTCACATTTGTAGGTGGATCATCAGTGTTAGAGCTAAAATTAGCATGTTTAAAGTGATTTTCATGCTTCCAGGGGCTCGGGAAGTGAAATAAATACCATTTGGAGGCATTTAATGTTCGAGCAAAAACGGCTGATTTTCGACAAAAGAGATAACACCCCCCCATTACGTCATGCTTCAGAAATGTGGAAAATGGTCCATTTTCAAATGTTTTATTTTTGAACGTCAGTTCACATTTGTAGGTGGATCATCAGTGTTAGAGCTAAAATTAGCATGTTTAAAGTGATTTTCATGCTTCCAGGGGCTCGGGAAGTGAAATAAATACCATTTGGAGGCATTTAATGTTCGAGCAAAAACGGCTGATTTTCGACAAAAGAGATAACACCCCCCCCATTACGTCATGCTTCAGAAATGTGGAAAATGGTCCGTTTTCAAATGTTTTATTTTTGAACGTCAGTTCACATTTGTAGGTGGATCATCAGTGTTAGAGCTAAAATTAGCATGTTTAAAGTGATTTTCATGCTTCCAGGGGCCCAAAACACAAGATTTATGGAATGGTTAAAAGTTCATGAAAATGGCCAATTTACTCACTCTGAGTTCTCAAAAAGGGTTTCTTCACCCCGGGAAGTTAATTAAATACCATTTGGAGGCATTTAATGTTCGAGCAAAAACGGCTGATTTTCGACAAAAGAGATAACACCCCCCCATTACGTCATGCTTCAGAAATGTGGAAAATGGTCCGTTTTCAAATGTTTTATTTTTGAACGTCAGTTCACATTTGTAGGTGGATCATCAGTGTTAGAGCTAAAATTAGCATGTTTAAAGTGATTTTCATGCTTCCAGGGGCTCGGGAAGTTAATTAAATACCATTTGGAGGCATTTAGTGTTCGAGCAAAAACGGCTGATTTTTCGACAAAAGAGATAACACCCCCCCATTACGTCATGCTTCAGAAATGTGGAAAATGGTCCGTTTTCAAATGTTTTATTTTTGAACGTCAGTTCACATTTGTAGGTGGATCATCAGTGTTAGAGCTAAAATTAGCATGTTTAAAGTGATTTTCATGCTTCCAGGGGCCCAAAACACAAGATTTATGGAATGGTTAAAAGTGCATGAAAATGGCCAATTTACTCACTCTGAGTTCTCAAAAAGGGTTTCTTCACCCCGGGAAGTTAATTAAATACCATTTGAAGGCATTTAATGTTCGAGCAAAAACGGCTGATTTTCGACAAAAGAGATAACACCCCCCCATTACGTCATGCTTCAGAAATGTGGAAAATGGTCCGTTTTCAAATGTTTTATTTTTGAACGTCAGTTCACATTTGTAGGTGGATCATCAGTGTTAGAGCTAAAATTAGCATGTTTAAAGTGATTTTCATGCTTCCAGGGGCTCGGGAAGTTAATTAAATACCATTTGGAGGCATTTAATGTTCGAGCAAAAACGGCTGATTTTCGACAAAAGAGATAACACCCCCCCATTACGTCATGCTTCAGAAATGTGGAAAATGGTCCGTTTTCAAATGTTTTATTTTTGAACTTCAGTTCACATTTGTAGGTGGATCATCAGTGTTAGAGCTAAAATTAGCATGTTTAAAGTGATTTTCATGCTTCCAGGGGCTCGGGAAGTTAATTAAATACCATTTGGAGGCATTTAATGTTCGAGCAAAAACGGCTGATTTTCGACAAAAAAGATAACACCCCCCCATTACGTCATGCTTCAGAAATGTGGAAAATGGTCCGTTTTCAAATGTTTTATTTTTGAACGTCAGTTCACATTTGTAGGTGAATCATCAGTGTTAGAGCTAAAATTAGCATGTTTAAAGTGATTTTCATGCTTCCAGGGGCTCGGGAAGTTAATTAAATACCATTTGGAGGCATTTAATGTTCGAGCAAAAACGGCTGATTTTCGACAAAAGAGATAACACCCCCCCATTACGTCATGCTTCAGAAATGTGGAAAATGGTCCGTTTTCAAATGTTTTATTTTTGAACGTCAGTTCACATTTGTAGGTGGATCATCAGTGTTAGAGCTAAAATTAGCATGTTTAAAGTAATTTTCATGCTTCCAGGGGCTCGGGAAGTTAATTAAATACCATTTGGAGGCATTTAATGTTCGAGCAAAAACGGCTGATTTTCGACAAAAGAGATAACACCCCCCCATTACGTCATGCTTCAGAAATGTGGAAAATGGTCCGTTTTCAAATGTTTTATTTTTGAACGTCAGTTCTTATTTGTAGGTGGATCATCAGTGTTAGAGCTAAAATTAGCATGTTTAAAGTGATTTTCATGCTTCCAGGGGCTCGGGAAGTTAATTAAATACCATTTGGAGGCATTTAGTGTTCGAGCAAAAATGGCTGATTTTCGACAAAAGAGATAACACCCCCCCATTACGTCATGCTTCAGAAATGTGGAAAATGGTCCGTTTTCAAATGTTTTATTTTTGAACGTCAGTTCACATTTGTAGGTGGATCATCAGTGTTAGAGCTAAAATTAGCATGTTTAAAGTGATTTTCATGCTTCCAGGGGCTCGGGAAGTTAATTAAATACCATTTGGAGGCATTTAATGTTCGAGCAAAAACGGCTGATTTTCGACAAAAGAGATAACACCCCCCCATTACGTCATGCTTCAGAAATGTGGAAAATGGTCCGTTTTCAAATGTTTTATTTTTGAACGTCAGTTCACATTTGTAGGTGGATCATCAGTGTTAGAGCTAAAATTAGCATGTTTAAAGTGATTTTCATACTTCCAGGGGCTCGGGAAGTGAAATAAATACCATTTGGAGGCACTTAATGTTCCAGCAAAAACGGCTGATTTTCGACAAAAGAGATAACACCCCCCCATTACGTCATGCTTCAGAAATGTGGAAAATGGTCCGTTTTGAAATGTTTTATTTTTGAACGTCAGTTCACATTTGGAACTCTTCAACATTGTGAACTCTTCAACATCGTGAAAGAGCTTTCCAACCCCAGCGCAGGCAACAACGACATCCCCCATCGCAAGACCTCTGCAACTCCCTCGCTTCATACTTCCACAACAAGATCGCGGACATACACAACAGCTTCAACAACCAACCAACGCACACCATGACCGAACAACCACCCCCCACCACCACCCTCCACGCCTGGACCCCGATCAGCACCGAAGACACCATCCGCACGATGAACTCCATCCACTCCGGATCACCGACCGACCCCTGCCCTCACCATGTCTTCAACAAGGCCGACGCTGTCATCGCACCCCACCTGCGAGACATCATCAACACATCCTTCGACACCGCCACCTTCCCTGAGAGCTGGAAACACGCCGAACTCAGCGCTCTACTCAAGAAACCAACAGCGGACCCCACCGAACTCAAGAACTACCGCCCCATCTCGCTCCTCCCGTTTCCTGCGAAAGTCATCGAGAAGACCGTCAACAAGCAGATGGCCGCCTTCCTCGAGACGAACGGATCCCTCGACCCCTCACAGTCCGGCTTCCGAGCCAATCACAGCACCAAGACCGCCCTCATCGCCGCCACCGATGACATCCGAGCCCTGATGGACAATGGAGAAACAGCGGCCCTCATCCTCCTAGACCTCTCCGCGGCATTCGACACGGTCTGCCACCGCACCCTAGTACAGCGCCTCAGCAATATCGGAATCCAGGACAAGGCGCTGGAATGGATCATCTCCTTCCTCGACGGAAGAACACAGAGAGTCCGCCTACCACCGTACAAGTCAGAGGCCTCCGAAGTCATCTGCGGCGTCCCTCAAGGATCATCTCTGAGCCCCACCCTCTTCAACGTCTACATGAGCCCCCTCGCGGCCATCGTACGCAAACACAACCTCAGCATAATCTCCTACGCCGACGACACCCAGCTGATCCTCTCCCTGACCAACGACCCCGCCTCCGCCAGAGCCAACCTGCACGAAGGGATGAAAGAGGTAGCCGAGTGGATGACGACCAGCCGCCTGAAACTGAACTCTGACAAGACGGAGGTCCTCATCCTGGGCTCTTCACCCTCCGCCTGGGACGACTCCTGGTGGCCTCCCGCCCTGGGCACCGCACCCAAACCAACAGACCATGCACGCAACCTGGGCTTCATCCTGGACTCCTCCCTCTCCATGACCAGGCAAGTCAACAACGTCTCCTCGGCGTGCTTCAACATCCTACGCATGCTACGGAAGATCTTCTGGTGGATCCCCACCGAGACCAGGAAGACCTTCACCCAGGCCCTCGTCACCAGCCGACTGGACTACGGCAACGCCCTCTACGCCGGTACCACCGCCAAGATCCAGAAGAGACTCCAGCGGATCCAGAACGCCTCTGCCAGACTCATCCTCGACATCCCACGAACCAGCCACATCACCGGACACCTGAGAGACCTTCACTGGCTCCCCGTCAACAAAAGAATCACCTTCCGCCTCCTCACCCACGCACACAAAGCCCTACACGACCAAGGCCCGAGCTACCTCAACAGCCGGATCAACTTCTACGCTCCCAAACGCCACCTCCGATCAGCCAACCACGCCCTCGCCGCCGTCCCCCGCATCCGAAGAGCGACTACAGGAGGAAGGTCCTTCTCCTACCTGGCCGCCAAGACCTGGAACTTCCTCCCTCCCGACCTGCGCCTGACCCAAGACCACCTCTCCGTCAGGAAGAAGCTGAAGACCTGGCTGTTCGAGCAGTAGCGGCAACCCCCCCCCCCCCAGCGCCTTGAGACCCTACGGGTATGTAGCGCGCTCTATAAGTGTCATTGATTGATTGATTGATTGATTTGTAGGTGGATCATCAGTGTTAGAGCTAAAATTAGCATGTTTAAAGTGATTTTCATGCTTCCAGGGGCTCGGGAAGTTAATTAAATACCATTTGGAGGCATTTAATGTTCGAGCAAAAACGGCTGATTTTCGACAAAAGAGATAACACCCCCCCATTACGTCATGCTTCAGAAATGTGGAAAATGGTCCGTTTTCAAATGTTTTATTTTTGAACGTCAGTTCACATTTGTAGGTGGATCATCAGTGTTAGAGCTAAAATTAGCATGTTTAAAGTGATTTTCATGCTTCCAGGGGCTCGGGAAGTTAATTAAATACCATTTGGAGGCATTTAATGTTCGAGCAAAAACGGCTGATTTTCGACAAAAGAGATAACTCCCCCCCATTACGTCATGCTTCAGAAATGTGGAAAATGGTCCGTTTTCATATGTTTTATTTTTGAACGTCAGTTCACATTTGTAGGTGGATCATCAGTGTTAGAGCTAAAATTAGCATGTTTAAAGTGATTTTCATGCTTCCAGGGGCTCGGGAAGTTAATTAAATACCATTTGGAGGCATTTAATGTTCGAGCAAAAACGGCTGATTTTCGACAAAAGAGATAACACCCCCCCATTACGTCATGCTTCAGAAATGTGGAAAATGGTCAGTTTTCAAATGTTTTATTTTTGAACGTCAGTTCACATTTGTAGGTGGATCATCAGTGTTAGAGCTAAAATTAGCATGCTTAAAGTGATTTTCATGCTTCCAGGGGCTCGGGAAGTGAAATAAATACCATTTGGAGGCATTTAATGTTCCAGCAAAAACGGCTGATTTTCGACAAAAGAGATAACACCCCAACATTACGTCATGCTTCAGAAATGTGGAAAATGGTCCGTTTTCAAATGTTTTATTTTTGAACGTCAGTTCACATTTGTAGGTGGATCATCAGTGTTAGAGCTAAAATTAGCATGTTTAAAGTGATTTTCATGCTTCCAGGGGCTCGGGAAGTTAATTAAATACCATTTGGAGGCATTTAATGTTCGAGCAAAAACGGCTGATTTTCGACAAAAGAGATAACACCCCCCCATTACGTCATGCTTCAGAAATGTGGAAAATGGTCCGTTTTCAAATGTTTTATTTTTGAACGTCAGTTCACATTTGTAGGTGGATCATCAGTGTTAGAGCTAAAATTAGCATGTTTAAAGTGATTTTCATGCTTCCAGGGGCCCAAAACACAAGATTTATGGAATGGGGAAAAGTGCATGAAAATGGCCAATTTACTCACTCTGAGTTCTCAAAAAGGGTTTCTTCACCCCGGGAAGTTAATTAAATACCATTTGGAGGCATTTAATGTTCAAGCAAAAACGGCTGATTTTCGACAAAAGAGATAACACCCCCCCATTACGTCATGCTTCAGAAATGTGGAAAATGGTCCGTTTTCAAATGTTTTATTTTTGAACGTCAGTTCACATTTGTAGGTGGATCATCAGTGTTAGAGCTAAAATTAGCATGTTTAAAGTGATTTTCATGCTTCCAGGGGCTCGGGAAGTTAATTAAATACCATTTGGAGGCATTTAATGTTCGAGCAAAAACGGCTGATTTTCGACAAAAGAGATAACACCCCCCCATTACGTCATGCTTCAGAAATGTGGAAAATGGTCCGTTTTCAAATGTTTTATTTTTGAACGTCAGTTCACATTTGTAGGTGGATCATCAGTGTTAGAGCTAAAATTAGCATGTTTAAAGTGATTTTCATGCTTCCAGGGGCTCGGGAAGTTAATTAAATACCATTTGGAGGCATTTAATGTTCGAGCAAAAACGGCTGATTTTCGACAAAAGAGATAACACCCCCCCTTTACGTCATGCTTCAGAAATGTGGAAAATGGTCCGTTTTCAAATGTTTTATTTTTGAACGTCAGTTCACATTTGTAGGTGGATCATCAGTGTTAGAGCTAAAATTAGCATGTTTAAAGTGATTTTCATGCTTCCAGGGGCTCTGGAAGTTAATTAAATACCATTTGGAGGCATTTAATGTTCGAGCAAAAACGGCTGATTTTCGACAAAAGAGATAACTCCCCCCCATTACGTCATGCTTCAGAAATGTGGAAAATGGTCCGTTTTCAAATGTTTTATTTTTGAACGTCAGTTCACATTTGTAGGTGGATCATCAGTGTTAGAGCTTAAATTAGCATGTTTAAAGTGATTTTCATGCTTCCAGGGGCTCGGGAAGTTAATTAAATACCATTTGGAGGCATTTAATGTTCGAGCAAAAACGGCTGATTTTCGACAAAAGAGATAACACCCCCCCATTACGCCATGCTTCAGAAATGTGGAAAATGGTCCGTTTTCAAATGTGTTATTTTTGAACGTCAGTTCACATTTGTAGGTGGATCATCAGTGTTAGAGCTAAAATTAGCATGTTTAAAGTGATTTTCATGCTTCCAGGGGCTCGGGAAGTTAATTAAATACCATTTGGAGGCATTTAATGTTCGAGCAAAAACGGCTGATTTTCGACAAAAGAGATAACACCCCCCCATTACGTCATGCTTCAGAAATGTGGAAAATGGTCCGTTTTCAAATGTTTTATTTTTGAACGTCAGTTCACATTTGTAGGTGGATCATCAGTGTTAGAGCTAAAATTAGCATGTTTAAAGTGATTTTCATGCTTCCAGGGGCTCGGGAAGTTAATTAAATACCATTTGGAGGCATTTAATGTTCGAGCAAAAACGGCTGATTTTCGACAAAAGAGATAACACCCCCCCATTACGTCATGCTTCAGAAATGTGGAAAATGGTCCGTTTTCAAATGTTTTATTTTTGAACGTCAGTTCACATTTGTAGGTGGATCATCAGTGTTAGAGCTAAAATTAGCATGTTTAAAGTGATTTTCATGCTTCCAGGGGCTCGGGAAGTTAATTAAATACCATTTGGAGGCATTTAATGTTCGAGCAAAAACGGCTGATTTTCGACAAAAGAGATAACACCCCCCCATTACGTCATGCTTCAGAAATGTGGAAAATGGTCCGTTTTCAAATGTTTTATTTTTGAACGTCAGTTCACATTTGTAGGTGGATCATCAGTGTTAGAGCTAAAATTAGCATGTTTAAAGTGATTTTCATGCTTCCAGGGGCTCGGGAAGTTAATTAAATACCATTTGGAGGCATTTAATGTTCGAGCAAAAACGGCTGATTTTCGACAAAAGAGATAACACCCCCCCATTACGTCATGCTTCAGAAATGTGGAAAATGGTCCGTTTTCAAATGTTTTATTTTTGAACGTCAGTTCACATTTGTAGGTGGATCATCAGTGTTAGAGCTAAAATTAGCATGTTTAAAGTGATTTTCATGCTTCCAGGGGCTCGGGAAGTGAAATAAATACCATTTGGAGGCATTTAATGTTCCAGCAAAAACGGCTGATTTTCGACAAAAGAGATAACACCCCCCCATTACGTCATGCTTCAGAAATGTGGAAAATGGTCCGTTTTCAAATGTTTTATTTTTGAACGTCAGTTCACATTTGTAGGTGGATCATCAGTGTTAGAGCTAAAATTAGCATGTTTAAAGTGATTTTTATGCTTCCAGGGGCTCGGGAAGTGAAATAAATACCATTTGGAGGCATTTAATGTTCGAGCAAAAACGGCTGATTTTCGACAAAAGAGATAACACCCCCCCATTACGTCATGCTTCAGAAATGTGGAAAATGGTCCGTTTTCAAATGTTTTATTTTTGAACGTCAGTTCACATTTGTAGGTGGATCATCAGTGTTAGAGCTAAAATTAGCATGTTTAAAGTGATTTTCATGCTTCCAGGGGCTCGGGAAGTGAAATAAATACCATTTGGAGGCATTTAATGTTCGAGCAAAAACGGCTGATTTTCGACAAAAGAGATAACACCCCCCCATTACGTCATGCTTCAGAAATGTGGAAAATGGTCCATTTTCAAATGTTTTATTTTTGAACGTCAGTTTACATTTGTAGGTGGATCATCAGTGTTAGAGCTAAAATTAGCATGTTTAAAGTGATTTTCATGCTTCCAGGGGCTCGGGAAGTGAAATAAATACCATTTGGAGGCATTTAATGTTCCAGCAAAAACGGCTTATTTTCTCGACAAAAGAGATAACACCCCCCCATTACGTCATGCTTCAGAAATGTGGAAAATGGTCCGTTTTCAAATGTTTTATTTTTGAACGTCAGTTCACATTTGTAGGTGGATCATCAGTGTTAGAGCTAAAATTAGCATGTTTAAAGTGATTTTCATGCTTCCAGGGGCTCGGGAAGTTAATTAAATACCATTTGGAGCCATTTAATGTTCGAGCAAAAACGGCTGATTTTCGACAAAAGAGATAACACCCCCCCATTACGTCATGCTTCAGAAATGTGGAAAATGGTCCGTTTTCAAATGTTTTATTTTTGAACGTCAGTTCACATTTGTAGGTGGATCATCAGTGTTAGAGCTAAAATTAGCATGTTTAAAGTGATTTTCATGCTTCCAGGGGCTCGGGAAGTTAATTAAATACCATTTGGAGGCATTTAATGTTCGAGCAAAAACGGCTGATTTTCGACAAAAGAGATAACACCCCCCCATTACGTCATGCTTCAGAAATGTGGAAAATGGTCCGTTTTCAAATGTTTTATTTTTGAACGTCAGGTCACATTTGTAGGTGGATCATCAGTGTTAGAGCTAAAATTAGCATGTTTAAAGTGATTTTCATGCTTCCAGGGGCTCGGGAAGTTAATTAAATACCATTTGGAGGCATTTAATGTTCGAGCAAAAACGGCTGATTTTCGACAAAAGAGATAACTCCCCCCATTACGTCATGCTTCAGAAATGTGGAAAATGGTCCGTTTTCAAATGTTTTATTTTTGAATGTCAGTTCACATTTGTAGGTGGATCATCAGTGTTAGAGCTAAAATTAGCATGTTTAAAGTGATTTTCATGCTTCCAGGGGCTCGGGAAGTTAATTAAATACCATTTGGAGGCATTTAATGTTCGAGAAAAAAAACGGCTGATTTTCGACAAAAGAGATAACACCCCCCCATTACGTCATGCTTCAGAAATGTGGAAAATGGTCCGTTTTCAAATGTTTTATTTTTGAACGTCAATTCACATTTGTAGGTGGATCATCAGTGTTAGAGCTAAAATTAGCATGTTTAAAGTGATTTTCATGCTTCCAGGGGCTCGGGAAGTTAATTAAATACCATTTGGAGGCATTTAATGTTCGAGCAAAAACGGCTGATTTTAGACAAAAGAGATAACACCCCCCCTTTACGTCATGCTTCAGAAATGTGGAAAATGGTCCGTTTTCAAATGTTTTATTTTTGAACGTCAGTTCACATTTGTAGGTGGATCATCAGTGTTAGAGCTAAAATTAGCATGTTTAAAGTGATTTTCATGCTTCCAGGGGCTCGGGAAGTTAATTAAATACCATTTGGTGGCATTTAATGTTCGAGCAAAAATGGCTGATTTTCGACAAAAGAGATAACACCCCCCCATTACGTCATGCTTCAGAAATGTGGAAAATGGTCCGTTTTCAAATGTTTTATTTTTGAACGTCAGTTCACATTTGTAGGTGGATCATCAGTGTTAGAGCTAAAATTAGCATACTTAAAGTGATTTTCATGCTTCCAGGGGCTCGGGAAGTTAATTGAATACCATTTGGAGGCATTTAATGTTCGAGCAAAAACGGCTGATTTTCGACAAAAGAGATAAGACCCCCCCATTACGTAATGCTTCAGAAATGTGGAAAATGGTCCGTTTTCAAATGTTTTATTTTTGAACGTCAGTTCACATTTGTAGGTGGATCATCAGTGTTAGAGCTAAAATTAGCATGTTTAAAGTGATTTTCATGCTTCCAGGGGCTCGGGAAGTTAATTAAATACCATTTGGAGGCATTTAATGTTCGAGCAAAAACGGCTGATTTTCGACAAAAGAGATAACTCCCCCCCATTACGTCATGCTTCAGAAATGTGGAAAATGGTCCGTTTTCAAATCTTTTATTTTTGAACGTCAGTTCACATTTGTAGGTGGATCATCAGTGTTAGAGCTAAAATTAGCATGTTTAAAGTGATTTTCATGCTTCCAGGGGGTCGGGAAGTTAATTAAATACCATTTGGAGGCATTTAATGTTCGAGCAAAAACGGCTGATTTTCGACAAAAGAGATAACACCCGCCCATTACGTCATGCTTCAGAAATGTGGAAAATGGTCTGTTTTCAAATGTTTTATTTTTGAACGTCAGTTCACATTTGTAGGTGGATCATCAGTGTTAGAGCTAAAATTAGCATGTTTAAAGTGATTTTCATGCTTCCAGGGGCTCGGGAAGTGAAATAAATACCATTTGGAGGCATTTAATGTTCGAGCAAAAACGGCTGATTTTCGACAAAAGAGATAACACCCCCCCATTACGTCATGCTTCAGAAATGTGGAAAATGGTCCATTTTCAAATGTTTTATTTTTGAACGTCAGTTCACATTTGTAGGTGGATCATCAGTGTTAGAGCTAAAGTTAACATGTTTAAAGTGATTTTCATGCTTCCAGGGGCTCGGGAAGTGAAATAAATACCATTTGGAGGCATTTAATGTTCCAGCAAAAACGGCTGATTTTCGACAAAAGAGATAACACCCCCCCATTACGTCATGCTTCAGAAATGTGGAAAATGGTCCGTTTTCAAATGTTTTATTTTTGAACGTCAGTTCACATTTGTAGGTGGATCATCAGTGTTAGAGCTAAAATTAGCATGTTTAAAGTGATTTTCATGCTTCCAGGGGCTCGGGAAGTTAATTAAATACCATTTGGAGGCATTTAATGTTCGAGCAAAAACGGCTGATTTTCGACAAAAGAGATAACACCCCCCCATTACGTCATGCTTCAGAAATGTGGAAAATGGTCCATTTTCAAATGTTTTATTTTTGAACGTCAGTTCACATTTGTAGGTGGATCATCAGTGTTAGAGCTAAAATTAGCATGTTTAAAGTGATTTTCATGCTTCCAGGGGCTCGGGAAGTTAATTAAATACCATTTGGAGGCATTTAATGTTCGAGAAAAAAACGGCTGATTTTCGACAAAAGAGATAACACCCCCCCATTACGTCATGCTTCAGAAATGTGGAAAATGGTCCGTTTTCAAATGTTTTATTTTTGAACGTCAATTCACATTTGTAGGTGGATCATCAGTGTTAGAGCTAAAATTAGCATGTTTAAAGTGATTTTCATGCTTCCAGGGGCTCGGGAAGTTAATTAAATACCATTTGGAGGCATTTAATGTTCGAGCAAAAACGGCTGATTTTAGACAAAAGAGATAACACCCCCCCTTTACGTCATGCTTCAGAAATGTGGAAAATGGTCCGTTTTCAAATGTTTTATTTTTGAACGTCAGTTCACATTTGTAGGTGGATCATCAGTGTTAGAGCTAAAATTAGCATGTTTAAAGTGATTTTCATGCTTCCAGGGGCTCGGGAAGTTAATTAAATACCATTTGGTGGCATTTAATGTTCGAGCAAAAATGGCTGATTTTCGACAAAAGAGATAACACCCCCCCATTACGTCATGCTTCAGAAATGTGGAAAATGGTCCGTTTTCAAATGTTTTATTTTTGAACGTCAGTTCACATTTGTAGGTGGATCATCAGTGTTAGAGCTAAAATTAGCATACTTAAAGTGATTTTTATGCTTCCAGGGGCTCGGGAAGTGAAATAAATACCATTTGGAGGCATTTAATGTTCGAGCAAAAACGGCTGATTTTCGACAAAAGAGATAACACCCCCCCATTACGTCATGCTTCAGAAATGTGGAAAATGGTCCGTTTTCAAATGTTTTATTTTTGAACGTCAGTTCACATTTGTAGGTGGATCATCAGTGTTAGAGCTAAAATTAGCATACTTAAAGTGATTTTTATGCTTCCAGGGGCTCGGGAAGTGAAATAAATACCATTTGGAGGCATTTAATGTTCGAGCAAAAACGGCTGATTTTCGACAAAAGAGATAACACCCCCCCATTACGTCATGCTTCAGAAATGTGGAAAATGGTCCATTTTCAAATGTTTTATTTTTGAACGTCAGTTTACATTTGTAGGTGGATCATCAGTGTTAGAGCTAAAATTAGCATGTTTAAAGTGATTTTCATGCTTCCAGGGGCTCGGGAAGTGAAATAAATACCATTTGGAGGCATTTAATGTTCCAGCAAAAACGGCTTATTTTCTCGACAAAAGAGATAACACCCCCCCATTACGTCATGCTTCAGAAATGTGGAAAATGGTCCGTTTTCAAATGTTTTATTTTTGAACGTCAGTTCACATTTGTAGGTGGATCATCAGTGTTAGAGCTAAAATTAGCATGTTTAAAGTGATTTTCATGCTTCCAGGGGCTCGGGAAGTTAATTAAATACCATTTGGAGCCATTTAATGTTCGAGCAAAAACGGCTGATTTTCGACAAAAGAGATAACACCCCCCCATTACGTCATGCTTCAGAAATGTGGAAAATGGTCCGTTTTCAAATGTTTTATTTTTGAACGTCAGTTCACATTTGTAGGTGGATCATCAGTGTTAGAGCTAAAATTAGCATGTTTAAAGTGATTTTCATGCTTCCAGGGGCTCGGGAAGTTAATTAAATACCATTTGGAGGCATTTAATGTTCGAGCAAAAACGGCTGATTTTCGACAAAAGAGATAACACCCCCCCATTACGTCATGCTTCAGAAATGTGGAAAATGGTCCGTTTTCAAATGTTTTATTTTTGAATGTCAGTTCACATTTGTAGGTGGATCATCAGTGTTAGAGCTAAAATTAGCATGTTTAAAGTGATTTTCATGCTTCCAGGGGCTCGGGAAGTTAATTAAATACCATTTGGAGGCATTTAATGTTCGAGAAAAAAAACGGCTGATTTTCGACAAAAGAGATAACACCCCCCCATTACGTCATGCTTCAGAAATGTGGAAAATGGTCCGTTTTCAAATGTTTTATTTTTGAACGTCAATTCACATTTGTAGGTGGATCATCAGTGTTAGAGCTAAAATTAGCATGTTTAAAGTGATTTTCATGCTTCCAGGGGCTCGGGAAGTTAATTAAATACCATTTGGAGGCATTTAATGTTCGAGCAAAAACGGCTGATTTTAGACAAAAGAGATAACACCCCCCCTTTACGTCATGCTTCAGAAATGTGGAAAATGGTCCGTTTTCAAATGTTTTATTTTTGAACGTCAGTTCACATTTGTAGGTGGATCATCAGTGTTAGAGCTAAAATTAGCATGTTTAAAGTGATTTTCATGCTTCCAGGGGCTCGGGAAGTTAATTAAATACCATTTGGTGGCATTTAATGTTCGAGCAAAAATGGCTGATTTTCGACAAAAGAGATAACACCCCCCCATTACGTCATGCTTCAGAAATGTGGAAAATGGTCCGTTTTCAAATGTTTTATTTTTGAACGTCAGTTCACATTTGTAGGTGGATCATCAGTGTTAGAGCTAAAATTAGCATACTTAAAGTGATTTTCATGCTTCCAGGGGCTCGGGAAGTTAATTGAATACCATTTGGAGGCATTTAATGTTCGAGCAAAAACGGCTGATTTTCGACAAAAGAGATAAGACCCCCCCATTACGTAATGCTTCAGAAATGTGGAAAATGGTCCGTTTTCAAATGTTTTATTTTTGAACGTCAGTTCACATTTGTAGGTGGATCATCAGTGTTAGAGCTAAAATTAGCATGTTTAAAGTGATTTTCATGCTTCCAGGGGCTCGGGAAGTTAATTAAATACCATTTGGAGGCATTTAATGTTCGAGCAAAAACGGCTGATTTTCGACAAAAGAGATAACTCCCCCCCATTACGTCATGCTTCAGAAATGTGGAAAATGGTCCGTTTTCAAATGTTTTATTTTTGAACGTCAGTTCACATTTGTAGGGGATCATCAGTGTTAGAGCTAAAATTAGCATGTTTAAAGTGATTTTCATGCTTCCAGGGGCTCGGGAAGTTAATTAAATACCATTTGGAGGCATTTAATGTTCGAGCAAAAACGGCTGATTTTCGACAAAAGAGATAACACCCCCCCCATTACGTCATGCTTCAGAAATGTGGAAAATGGTCCGTTTTCAAATGTGTTATTTTTGAACGTCAGTTCACATTTGTAGGTGGATCATCAGTGTTAGAGCTAAAATTAGCATGTTTAAAGTGATTTTCATGCTTCCAGGGGCTCGGGAAGTTAATTAAATACCATTTGGAGGCATTTAATGTTCGAGCAAAAACGGCTGATTTTCGACAAAAGAGATAACACCCCCCCCATTACGTCATGCTTCAGAAATGTGGAAAATGGTCCGTTTTCAAATCTTTTATTTTTGAACGTCAGTTCACATTTGTAGGTGGATCATCAGTGTTAGAGCTAAAATTAGCATGTTTAAAGTGATTTTCATGCTTCCAGGGGGTCGGGAAGTTAATTAAATACCATTTGGAGGCATTTAATGTTCGAGCAAAAACGGCTGATTTCCGACAAAAGAGATAACACCCGCCCATTACGTCATGCTTCAGAAATGTGGAAAATGGTCTGTTTTCAAATGTTTTATTTTTGAACGTCAGTTCACATTTGTAGGTGGATCATCAGTGTTAGAGCTAAAATTAGCATGTTTAAAGTGATTTTCATGCTTCCAGGGGCTCGGGAAGTGAAATAAATACCATTTGGAGGCATTTAATGTTCGAGCAAAAACGGCTGATTTTCGACAAAAGAGATAACACCCCCCCATTACGTCATGCTTCAGAAATGTGGAAAATGGTCCATTTCAAATGTTTTATTTTTGAACGTCAGTTCACATTTGTAGGTGGATCATCAGTGTTAGAGCTAAAGTTAACATGTTTAAAGTGATTTTCATGCTTCCAGGGGCTCGGAAGTGAAAATAAATACCATTTGGAGGCATTTAATGTTCCAGCAAAAACGGCTGATTTTCGACAAAAGAGATAACACCCCCCCATTACGTCATGCTTCAGAAATGTGGAAAATGGTCCGTTTTCAAATGTTTTATTTTTGAACGTCAGTTCACATTTGTAGGTGGATCATCAGTGTTAGAGCTAAAATTAGCATGTTTAAAGTGATTTTCATGCTTCCAGGGGCTCGGGAAGTGAAATAAATACCATTTGGAGGCATTTAATGTTCGAGCAAAAACGGCTGATTTTCGACAAAAGAGATAACACCCCCCCATTACGTCATGCTTCAGAAATGTGGAAAATGGTCCATTTTCAAATGTTTTATTTTTGAACGTCAGTTCACATTTGTAGGTGGATCATCAGTGTTAGAGCTAAAATTAGCATGTTTAAAGTGATTTTCATGCTTCCAGGGGCTCGGGAAGTTAATTAAATACCATTTGGAGGCATTTAATGTTCGAGCAAAAACGGCTGATTTTCGACAAAAGAGATAACACCCCCCCATTACGTCATGCTTCAGAAAATGTGGAAAATGGTCCGTTTTCAAATGTTTTATTTTTGAACGTCAGTTCACATTTGTAGGTGGATCATCAGTGTTAGAGCTAAAATTAGCATGTTTAAAGTGATTTTTATGCTTCCAGGGGCTCGGGAAGTTAAATTAAATACCATTTGGAGGCATTTAATGTTCGAGCAAAAACGGCTGATTTTCGACAAAAGAGATAACTCCCCCCCATTACGTCATGCTTCAGAAATGTGGAAAATGGTCCTTTTTCAAATGTTTTATTTTTGAACGTCAGTTCACATTTGTAGGTGGATCATCAGTGTTAGAGCTAAAATTAGCATGTTTAAAGTGATTTTCATGCTTCCAGGGGCTCGGGAAGTTAATTAAATACCATTTGGAGGCATTTAATGTTCGAGCAAAAGCGGCTGATTTTCGACAAAAGAGATAACACCCCCCCATTACGTCATGCTTCAGAAATGTGGAAAATGGTCCGTTTTCAAATGTTTTATTTTTGAACGTCAGTTCACATTTGTAGGTGGATCATCAGTGTTAGAGCTAAAATTAGCATGTTTAAAGTGATTTTCATGCTTCCAGGGGCTCAGGAAGTTAATTAAATACCATTTGGAGGCATTGAATGTTCGAGCAAAAACGGCTGATTTTCGAGAAAAGAGATAACTCCCCCCCATTACGTCATGCTTCAGAAATGTGGAAAATGGTCCGTTTTCAAATGTTTTATTTTTGAACGTCAGTTCACATTTGTAGGTGGATCATCAGTGTTAGAGCTAAAATTAGCATGTTTAAAGTGATTTTCATGCTTCCAGGGGCTCGGGAAGTTAAAAAAATACCATTTGGAGGCATTTAATGTTCGAGCAAAAACGGCTGATTTTCGACAAAAGAGATAACACCCCCCCATTACGTCATGCTTCAGAAATGTGGAAAATGGTCCGTTTTCAAATGTTTTATTTTTGAACGTCAGTTCACATTTGTAGGTGGATCATCAGTGTTAGAGCTAAAATTAGCATGTTTAAAGTGATTTTCATGCTTCCAGGGGCTCGGGAAGTTAATTAAATACCATTTGGAGGCATTTAATGTTCGAGCAAAAACGGCTGATTTTCGACAAAAGAGATAACACCCCCCCATTACGTCATGCTTCAGAAATGTGGAAAATGGTCCGTTTTCAAATCTTTTATTTTTGAACGTCAGTTCACATTTGTAGGTGGATCATCAGTGTTAGAGCTAAAATTAGCATGTTTAAAGTGATTTTCATGCTTCCAGGGGGTCGGGAAGTTAATTAAATACCATTTGGAGGCATTTAATGTTCGAGCAAAAACGGCTGATTTTCGACAAAAGAGATAACACCCCCCCATTACGTCATGCTTCAGAAATGTGGAAAATGGTCTGTTTTCAAATGTTTTATTTTTGAACGTCAGTTCACATTTGTAGGTGGATCATCAGTGTTAGAGCTAAAATTAGCATGTTTAAAGTGATTTTCATGCTTCCAGGGGCTCGGGAAGTGAAATAAATACCATTTGGAGGCATTTAATGTTCGAGCAAAAACGGCTGATTTTCGACAAAAGAGATAACACCCCCCCATTACGTCATGCTTCAGAAATGTGGAAAATGGTCCATTTTCAAATGTTTTATTTTTGAACGTCAGTTCACATTTGTAGGTGGATCATCAGTGTTAGAGCTAAAATTAACATGTTTAAAGTGATTTTCATGCTTCCAGGGGCTCGGGAAGTGAAATAAATACCATTTGGAGGCATTTAATGTTCCAGCAAAAACGGCTGATTTTCGACAAAAGAGATAACACCCCCCCATTACGTCATGCTTCAGAAATGTGGAAAATGGTCCGTTTTCAAATGTTTTATTTTTGAACGTCAGTTCACATTTGTAGGTGGATCATCAGTGTTAGAGCTAAAATTAGCATGTTTAAAGTGATTTTCATGCTTCCAGGGGCTCGGGAAGTTAATTAAATACCATTTGGAGGCATTTAATGTTCGAGCAAAAACGGCTGATTTTCGACAAAAGAGATAACACCCCCCCATTACGTCATGCTTCAGAAATGTGGAAAATGGTCCGTTTTCAAATGTTTTATTTTTGAACGTCAGTTCACATTTGTAGGTGGATCATCAGTGTTAGAGCTAAAATTAGCATGTTTAAAGTGATTTTCATGCTTCCAGGGGCTCGGGAAGTTAATTAAATACCATTTGGAGGCATTTAATGTTCGAGCAAAAACGGCTGATTTTCGACAAAAGAGATAACTCCCCCCCATTACGTCATGCTTCAGAAATGTGGAAAATGGTCCGTTTTCAAATGTTTTATTTTTGAACGTCAGTTCACATTTGTAGGTGGATCATCAGTGTTAGAGCTAAAATTAGCATGTTTAAAGTGATTTTCATGCTTCCAGGGGCTCGGGAAGTTAATTAAATACCATTTGGAGGCATTTAATGTTCGAGTAAAAACGGCTGATTTTCGACAAAAGAGATAACACCCCCCCATTATGTCATGCTTCAGAAATGTGGAAAATGGTCCGTTTTCAAATGTTTTATTTTTGAACGTCAGTTCACATTTGTAGGTGGATCATCAGTGTTAGAGCTAAAATTAGCATGTTTAAAGTGATTTTCATGCTTCCAGGGGCTCGGGAAGTTAATTAAATACCATTTGGAGGCATTTAATGTTCGAGCAAAAACTGCTGATTTTCGACAAAAGAGATAACACCCCCCCATTACGTCATGCTTCAGAAATGTGGAAAATGGTCCGTTTTCAAATGTTTTATTTTTGAACGTCAGTTCACATTTGTAGGTGGATCATCAGTGTTAGAGCTAAAATTAGCATGTTTAAAGTGATTTTCATGCTTCCAGGGGCTCGGGAAGTTAATTAAATACCATTTGGAGGCATTTAATGTTCGAGCAAAAACGGCTGATTTTCGACAAAAGAGATAACACCCCCCCATTACGTCATGCTTCAGAAATGCGGAAAATGGTCCGTTTTCAAATGTTTTATTTTTGAACGTCAGTTCACATTTGCAGGTGGATCATCAGTGTTAGAGCTAAAATTAGCATGTTTAAAGTGATTTTCATGCTTCCAGGGGCTCGGGAAGTGAAATAAATACCATTTGGAGGCATTTAATGTTCGAGCAAAAACGGCTGATTTTTGACAAAAGAGATAACACCCCCCCATTACGTCATGCTTCAGAAATGTGGAAAATGGTCCATTTTCAAATGTTTTATTTTTGAACGTCAGTTCACATTTGTAGGTGGATCATCAGTGTTAGAGCTAAAATTAGCATGTTTAAAGTGATTTTCATGCTTCCAGGGGCTCGGGAAGTGAAATAAATACCATTTGGAGGCATTTAATGTTCCAGCAAAAACGGCTGATTTTCGACAAAAGAGATAACACCCCCCCATTACGTCATGCTTCAGAAATGTGGAAAATGGTCCGTTTTCAAATGTTTTATTTTTGAACGTCAGTTCACATTTGTAGGTGGATCATCAGTGTTAGAGCTAAAATGAGCATGTTTAAAGTGATTTTCATGCTTCCAGGGGCTCGGGAAGTTAATTAAATACCATTTGGAGGCATTTAATGTTCGAGCAAAAACGGCTGATTTTCGACAAAAGAGATAACACCCCCCATTACGTCATGCTTCTGAAATGTGGAAAATGGTCCGTTTTCAAATGTTTTATTTTTGAACGTCAGTTCACATTTGTAGGTGGATCATCAGTGTTAGAGCTAAAATTAGCATGTTTAAAGTGATTTTCATGCTTCCAGGGGCTCGGGAAGTTAATTAAATACCATTTGGAGGCATTTAATGTTCGAGCAAAAACGGCTGATTTTCGACAAAAGAGATAACACCCCCCCATTACGTCATGCTTCAGAAATGTGGAAAATGGTCCGTTTTCAAATGTTTTATTTTTGAACGTCAGTTCACATTTGTAGGTGGATCATCAGTGTTAGAGCTAAAATTAGCATGTTTAAAGTGATTTTCATGCTTCCAGGGGCTATGGAAGTTAATTAAATACCATTTGGAGGCATTTAATGTTCGAGCAAAAACGGCTGATTTTCGACAAAAGAGATAACACCCCCCCATTACGTCATGCTTCAGAAATGTAGAAAATGGTCCGTTTTCAAATGTTTTATTTTTGAACGTCAGTTCACATTTGTAGGTGGATCATCAGTGTTAGAGCTAAAATTAGCATGTTTAAAGTGATTTTCATGCTTCCAGGGGCCCAAAACACAAAATTTATGGAATGGTTAAAAGTGCATGAAAATGGCCAATTTACTCACTCTGAGTTCTCAAAAAGGGTTTCTTCACCCCGGGAAGTTAATTAAATACCATTTGGAGGCATTTAATGTTCGAGCAAAAACGGCTGATTTTCGACAAAAGAGATAACACCCCCCCATTACGTCATGCTTCACTAATGTGGAAAATGGTCCATTTTCAAATGTTTTATTTTTGAACGTCAGTTCACATTTGTAGGTGGATCATCAGTGTTAGAGCTAAAATTAGCATGTTTAAAGTGATTTTCATGCTTCCAGGGGCCCAAAACACAAGATTTATGGAATGGTTAAAAGTGCATGAAAATGGCCAATTTACTCACTCTGAGTTCTCAAAAAGGGTTTCTTCACCCCGGGAAGTTAATTAAATACCATTTGGAGGCATTTAATGTTCGAGCAAAAACGGCTGATTTTCGACAAAAGAGATAACACCCCCCCATTACGTCATGCTTCAGAAATGTGGAAAATGGTCCGTTTTCAAATGTTTTATTTTTGAACGTCAGTTCACATTTGTAGGTGGATCATCAGTGTTAGAGCTAAAATTAGCATGTTTAAAGTGATTTTCATGCTTCCAGGGGCTCGGGAAGTTAATTAAATACCATTTGGAGGCATTTAATGTTCGAGCAAAAACTGCTGATTTTCGACAAAAGTGATAACACCCCCCCCATTACGTCATGCTTCAGAAATGTGGAAAATGGTCCGTTTTCAAATGTTTTATTTTTGAACGTCAGTTCACATTTGTAGGTGGATCATCAGTGTTAGAGCTAAAATTAGCATGTTTAAAGTGATTTTCATGCTTCCAGGGGCTCTAAAGTTAATTAAATACCATTTGGAGGCATTTAATGTTCGAGCAAAAACGGCTGATTTTCGACAAAAGAGATAACACCCCCCCATTACGTCATGCTTCAGAAATGTGGAAAATGGTCCGTTTTCAAATGTTTTATTTTTGAACGTCAGTTCACATTTGTAGGTGGATCATCAGTGTTAGAGCTAAAATTAGCATGTTTAAAGTGATTTTCATGCTTCCAGGGGCTCGGGAAGTGAAATAAATACCATTTGGAGGCATTTAATGTTCGAGCAAAAACGGCTGATTTCGACAAAAGAGATAACACCCCCCCATTACGTCATGCTTCAGAAATGTGGAAAATGGTCCGTTTTCAAATGTTTTATTTTTGAACGTCAGTTCACATTTGTAGGTGGATCATCAGTGTTAGAGCTAAAATTAGCATGTTTAAAGTGATTTTCATGCTTCCAGGGGCTCGGGAAGTTAATTAAATACCATTTAGAGGCATTTAATGTTCGAGCAAAAACGGCTGATTTTCGACAAAAGAGATAACACCCCCTCATTACGTCATGCTTCAGAAATGTGGAAAATGGTCCGTTTTCAAATGTTTTATTTTTGAACGTCAGTTCACATTTGTAGGTGGATCATCAGTGTTAGAGCTAAAATTAGCATGTTTAAAGTGATTTTCATGCTTCCAGGGGCCCAAAACACAAGATTTATGGAATGGTTAAAAGTGCATGAAAATGGCCAATTTACTCACTCTGAGTTCTCAAAAAGGGTTTCTTCACCCCGGGAAGTTAATTAAATACCATTTGGAGGCATTTAATGTTCGAGCAAAAACGGCTGATTTTCGACAAAAGAGATAACACCCCCCCATTACGTCATGCTTCAGAAATGTGGAAAATGGTCCGTTTTCAAATGTTTTATTTTTGAACGTCAGTTCACATTTGTAGGTGGATCATCAGTGTTAGAGCTAAAATTAGCATGTTTAAAGTGATTTTCATGCTTCCAGGGGCTCGGGAAGTTAATTAAATACCATTTGGAGGCATTTAATGTTCGAGCAAAAACGGCTGATTTTCGACAAAAGAGATAACACCCCCCCATTACGTCATGCTTCAGAAATGTGGAAAATGGTCCGTTTTCAAATGTTTTATTTTTGAACGTCAGTTCACATTTGTAGGTGGATCATCAGTGTTAGAGCTAAAATTAGCATGTTTAAAGTGATTTTCATGCTTCCAGGGGCTCGGGAAGTTAATTAAATACCATTTGGAGGCATTTAATGTTCGAGCAAAAACGGCTGATTTTCGACAAAAGAGATAACACCCCCCCATTACGTCATGCTTCAGAAATGTGGAAAATGGTCCGTTTTCAAATGTTTTATTTTTGAACGTCAGTTCACATTTGTAGGTGGATCATCAGTGTTAGAGCTAAAATTAGCATGTTTAAAATGATTTTCATGCTTCCAGGGGCCCAAAACACAAGATTTATGGAATGGTTAAAAGTGCATGAAAATGGCCAATTTACTCACTCTGAGTTCTCAAAAAGAGTTTCTTCACCCCGGGAAGTTAATTAAATACCATTTGGAGGCATTTAATGTTCGAGCAAAAACGGCTGATTTTCGACAAAAGAGATAACACCCCCCCATTACGTCATGCTTCAGAAATGTGGAAAATGGTCCGTTTTCAAATGTTTTATTTCTGAACGTCAGTTCACATTTGTAGGTGGATCATCAGTGTTAGAGCTAAAATTAGCATGTTTAAAGTGATTTTCATGCTTCCAGGGGCTCGGGAAGTGAAATAAATACCATTTGGAGGCATTTAATGTTCGAGCAAAAACGGCTGATTTTCGACAAAAGAGATAACACCCCCCCCATTACGTCATGCTTCAGAAATGTGGAAAATGGTCCATTTTCAAATGTTTTATTTTTGAACGTCAGTTCACATTTGTAGGTGGATCATCAGTGTTAGAGCTAAAATTAGCATGTTTAAAGTGATTTTCATGCTTCCAGGGGCTCGGGAAGTTAATTAAATACCATTTGGAGGCATTTAATGTTCGAGCAAAAACGCCAGATTTTCGACAAAAGAGATAACACCCCCCCATTACGTCATGCTTCAGAAATGTGGAAAATGGTCCATTTTCAAATGTTTTATTTTTGAACGTCAGTTCACATTTGTAGGTGGATCATCAGTGTTAGAGCTAAAATTAGCATGTTTAAAGTGATTTTCATGCTTCCAGGGGCTCGGGAAGTTAATTAAATACCATTTGGAGGCATTTATTGTTCGAGCAAAACGGCTGATTTTCGACAAAAGAGATAACACCCCCCCATTACGTCATGCTTCAGAAATGTGGAAAATGGTCCGTTTTCAAATGTTTTATTTTTGAACGTCAGTTCACATTTGTAGGTGGATCATCAGTGTTAGAGCTAAAATTAGCATGTTTAAAGTGATTTTCATGCTTCCAGGGGCTCGGGAAGTGAAATAAATACCATTTGGAGGCATTTAATGTTCGAGCAAAAACGGCTGATTTTCGACAAAAGAGATAACACCCCCCCATTACGTCATGCTTCAGAAATGTGGAAAATGGTCCGTTTTCAAATGTTTTATTTTTGAACGTCAGTTCACATTTGTAGGTGGATCATCAGTGTTAGAGCTGAAATTAGCATGTTTAAAGTGATTTTCATGCTTCCAGGGGCTCGGGAAGTTAATTAAATACCATTTGGAGGCATTTAATGTTCGAGCAAAAACGGCTGATTTTCGACAAAAGAGATAACACCCCCCCATTACGTCATGCTTCAGAAATGTGGAAAATGGTCCTTTTTCAAATGTTTTATTTTTGAACGTCAGTTCACATTTGTAGGTGGATCATCAGTGTTAGAGCTAAAATTAGCATGTTTAAAGTGATTTTCATGCTTCCAGGGGCCCAAAACACAAGATTTATGGAATGGTTAAAAGTGCATGAAAATGGCCAATTTACTCACTCTGAGTTCTCAAAAAGGGTTTCTTCACCCCGGGAAGTTAATTAAATACCATTTGGAGGCATTTAATGTTCCAGCAAAAACGGCTGATTTTCGACAAAAGAGATATCACCCCCCCATTACGTCATGCTTCAGAAATGTGGAAAATGGTCCTTTTTCAAATGTTTTATTTTTGAACGTCAGTTCACATTTGTAGGTGGATCATCAGTGTTAGAGCTAAAATTAGCATGTTTAAAGTGATTTTCATGCTTCCAGGGGCTAGGGAAATGAAATAAATACCATTTGGAGGCATTTAATGTTCGAGCAAAAACTGCTGATTTTCGACAAAAGAGATAACACCCCCCCATTACGTCATGCTTCAGAAATGTGGAAAATGGTCCGTTTTCAAATGTTTTATTTTTGAACGTCAGTTCACATTTGTAGGTGGATCATTAGTGTTAGAGCTAAAATTAGCATGTTTAAAGTGATTTTCATGCTTCCAGGGGCCCAAAACACAAGATTTATGGAATGGTTAAAAGTGCATGAAAATGGCCAATTTACTCACTCTGAGTTCTCAAAAAGGGTTTCTTCACCCCGGGAAGTTAATTAAATACCATTTGGAGGCATTTAATGTTCGAGCAAAAACGGCTGATTTTCGACAAAAGAGATAACACCCCCCCATTACGTCATGCTTCAGAAATGTGGAAAATGGTCCGTTTTCAAATGTTTTATTTTTGAACGTCAGTTCACATTTGTAGGTGGATCATCAGTGTTAGAGCTAAAATTAGCATGTTTAAAGTGATTTTCATGCTTCCAGGGGCTCGGGAAGTTAATTAAATACCATTTGGAGGCATTTAATGTTCGAGCAAAAACGGCAGATTTTCGACAAAAGAGATAACACCCCCCCATTACGTCATGCTTCAGAAATGTGGAAAATGGTCCGTTTTCAAATGTTTTATTTTTGAACGGCAGTTCACATTTGTAGGTGGATCATCAGTGTTAGAGCTAAAATTAGCATGTTTAAAGTGATTATCATGCTTCCAGGGGCTCGGGAAGTTAATTAAATACCATTTGGAGGCATTTAATGTTCGAGCAAAAACGGCTGATTTTCGACAAAAGAGATAACACCCCCCCATTACGTCATGCTTCAGAAATGTGGAAAATGGTCCGTTTTCAAATGTGTTATTTTTGAACATCAGTTCACATTTGTAGGTGGATCATCAGTGTTAGAGCTAAAATTAGCATGTTTAAAGTGATTTTCATGCTTCCAGGGGCTCGGGAAGTGAAATAAATACCATTTGGAGGCATTTAATGTTCGAGCAAAAACTGCTGATTTTCGACAAAAGAGATAACACCCCCCCATTACGTCATGCTTCAGAAATGTGGAAAATGGTCCGTTTTCAAATGTTTTATTTTTGAACGTCAGTTCACATTTGTAGGTGGATCATCAGTGTTAGAGCTAAAATTAGCATGTTTAAAGTGATTTTCATGCTTCCAGGGGCTCGGGAAGTTAATTAAATACCATTTGGAGGCATTTAATGTTTGAGCAAAAACGGCTGATTTTCGACAAAAGAGATAACACCCCCCATTACGTCATGCTT
This sequence comes from Lissotriton vulgaris, assembly GCF_964263255.1. Taxonomy (NCBI): domain Eukaryota; kingdom Metazoa; phylum Chordata; class Amphibia; order Caudata; family Salamandridae; genus Lissotriton; species Lissotriton vulgaris. The sequence continues at coordinate 88,944 of NW_028248118.1, read as the reverse complement.
CAGAAATGTGGAAAATGGTCCGTTTTCAAATGTTTTATTTTTGAACGTCAGTTCACATTTGTAGGTGGATCATTAGTGTTAGAGCTAAAATTAGCATGTTTAAAGTGATTTTCATGCTTCCAGGGGCCCAAAACACAAGATTTATGGAATGGTTAAAAGTGCATGAAAATGGCCAATTTACTCACTCTGAGTTCTCAAAAAGGGTTTCTTCACCCCGGGAAGTTAATTAAATACCATTTGGAGGCATTTAATGTTCCAGCAAAAACAGCTGATTTTCGACAAAAGAGATAACACCCCCCCATTACGTCATGCTTCAGAAATGTGGAAAATGGTCCGTTTTCAAATGTTTTATTTTTGAACGTCAGTTCACATTTGTAGGTGGATCATCAGTGTTAGAGCTAAAATTAGCATGTTTAAAGTGATTTTCATGCTTCCAGGGGCTCGGGAAGTTAATTAAATACCATTTGGAGGCATTTAATGTTCGAGCAAAAACGGCTGATTTTCGACAAAAGAGATAACATCCCCCCATTACGTCATGCTTCAAAAATGTGGAAAATGGTCCGTTTTCAAATGTTTTATTTTTGAACGTCAGTTCACATTTGTAGGTGGATCATCAGTGTTAGAGCTAAAATGAGCATGTTTAAAGTGATTTTCATGCTTCCAGGGGCCCAAAACACAAGATTTATGGAATGGTTAAAAGTGCATGAAAATGGCCAATTTACTCACTCTGAGTTCTCAAAAAGGGTTTCTTCACCCCGGGAAGTTAATTAAATACCATTTGGAGGCATTTAATGTTCCAGCAAAAACGGCTGATTTTCGACAAAAGAGATATCACCCCCCCATTATGTCATGCTTCAGAAATGTGGAAAATGGTCCTTTTTCAAATGTTTTATTTTTGAACGTCAGTTCACATTTGTAGGTGGATCATCAGTGTTAGAGCTAAAATTAGCATGTTTAAAGTGATTTTCATGCTTCCAGGGGCTCGGGAAATGAAATAAATACCATTTGGAGGCATTTAATGTTCGAGCAAAAACTGCTGATTTTCGACAAAAGAGATAACACCCCCCCATTACGTCATGCTTCAGAAATGTGGAAAATGGTCCGTTTTCAAATGTTTTATTTTTGAACGTCAGTTCACATTTGTAGGTGGATCATCAGTGTTAGAGCTAAAATTAGCATGTTTAAAGTGATTTTCATGCTTCCAGGGGCTCGGGAAGTTAATTAAATACCATTTGGAGGCATTTAATGTTTGAGCAAAAACGGCTGATTTTCGACAAAAGAGATAACACCCCCCCATTACGTCATGCTTCAGAAATGTGGAAAATGGTCCGTTTTCAAATGTTTTATTTTTGAACGTCAGTTCACATTTGTAGGTGGATCATTAGTGTTAGAGCTAAAATTAGCATGTTTAAAGTGATTTTCATGCTTCCAGGGGCCCAAAACACAAGATTTATGGAATGGTTAAAAGTGCATGAAAATGGCCAATTTACTCACTCTGAGTTCTCAAAAAGGGTTTCTTCACCCCGGGAAGTTAATTAAATACCATTTGGAGGCATTTAATGTTCCAGCAAAAACAGCTGATTTTCGACAAAAGAGATAACACCCCCCCCCATTACGTCATGCTTCAGAAATGTGGAAAATGGTCCGTTTTCAAATGTTTTATTTTTGAACGTCAGTTCACATTTGTAGGTGGATCATCAGTGTTAGAGCTAAAATTAGCATGTTTAAAGTGATTTTCATGCTTCCAGGGGCTCGGGAAGTTAATTAAATACCATTTGGAGGCATTTAATGTTCGAGCAAAAACGGCTGATTTTCGACAAAAGAGATAACACCCCCCCATTACGTCATGCTTCAGAAATGTGGAAAATGGTCCGTTTTCAAATGTTTTATTTTTGAACGTCAGTTCACATTTGTAGGTGGATCATCAGTGTTAGAGCTAAAATTAGCATGTTTAAAGTGATTTTCATGCTTCCAGGGGCTCGGGAAGTTAATTAAATACCATTTGGAGGCATTTAATGTTCGAGCAAAAACGGCAGATTTTCGACAAAAGAGATAACACCCCCCCCCATTACGTCATGCTTCAGAAATGTGGAAAATGGTCCGTTTTCAAATGTTTTATTTTTGAACGTCAGTTCACATTTGTAGGTGGATCATCAGTGTTAGAGCTAAAATTAGCATGTTTAAAGTGATTATCATGCTTCCAGGGGCTCGGGAAGTTAATTAAATACCATTTGGAGGCATTTAATGTTCGAGCAAAAACGGCTGATTTTCGACAAAAGAGATAACTCCCCCCCCATTACGTCATGCTTCAGAAATGTGGAAAATGGTCCGTTTTCAAATGTGTTATTTTTGAACGTCAGTTCACATTTGTAGGTGGATCATCAGTGTTAGAGCTAAAATTAGCATGTTTAAAGTGATTTTCATGCTTCCAGGGGCTCGGGAAGTGAAATAAATACCATTTGGAGGCATTTAATGTTCGAGCAAAAACGGCTGATTTTCGACAAAAGAGATAACACCCCCCCATTACGTCATGCTTCAGAAATGTGGAAAATGGTCCGTTTTCAAATGTTTTATTTTTGAACGTCAGTTCGCATTTGTAGGTGGATCATCAGTGTTAGAGCTAAAATTAGCATGTTTAAAGTGATTTTCATGCTTCCAGGGGCTCGGGAAGTTAATTAAATACCATTTGGAGGCATTTAATGTTCGAGCAAAAACGGCTGATTTTCGACAAAAGAGATAACACCCCCCCCCCATTACGTCATGCTTCAGAAATGTGGAAAATGGTCCGTTTTCAAATGTTTTATTTTTGAACGTCAGTTCACATTTGTAGGTGGATCATCAGTGTTAGAGCTAAAATTAGCATGTTTAAAGTGATTTTCATGCTTCCAGGGCCCCAAAACACAAGATTTATGGAATGGTTAAAAGTGCATGAAAATGGCCAATTTACTCACTCTGAGTTCTCAAAAAGGGTTTCTTCACCCCGGCAAGTTAATTAAATACCATTTGGAGGCATTTATTGTTCGAGCAAAAACGGCTGATTTTCGACAAAAGAGATAACACCCCCCCATTACGTCATGCTTCAGAAATGTGGAAAATGGTCCGTTTTCAAATGTTTTATTTTTGAACGTCAGTTCACATTTGTAGGTGGATCATCAGTGTTAGAGCTAAAATTAGCATGTTTAAAGTGATTTTCATGCTTCCAGGGGCCCAAAACACAAGATTTATGGAATGGTTAAAAGTGCATGAAAATGGCCAATTTACTAACTCTGAGTTCTCATAAAGGGTTTCTTCACGCCGGAAAGTTAATTAAATACCATTTGGAGGCATATAATGTTCGAGCAAAAACGGCTGATTTTCGACAAAAGAGATAACACCCCCCCATTACGTCATGCTTCAGAAATGTGGAAAATGGTCCGTTTTCAAATGTTTTATTTCTGAACGTCAGTTCACATTTGTAGGTGGATCATCAGTGTTAGAGCTAAAATTAGCATGTTTAAAGTGATTTTCATGCTTCCAGGGGCTCGGGAAGTGAAATAAATACCATTTGGAGGCATTTAATGTTCGAGCAAAAACGGCTGATTTTCGACAAAAGAGATAACACCCCCCCCATTACGTCATGCTTCAGAAATGTGGAAAATGGTCCGTTTTCAAATGTTTTATTTTTGAACGTCAGTTCACATTTGTAGGTGGATCATCAGTGTTAGAGCTAAAATTAGCATGTTTAAAGTGATTTTCATGCTTCCAGGGGCTCGGGAAGTTAATTAAATACCATTTGGAGGCATTTAATGTTCGAGCAAAAACTGCAGATTTTCGACAAAAGAGATAACACCCCCCCATTACGTCATGCTTCAGAAATGTGGAAAATGGTCCATTTTCAAATGTTTTATTTTTGAACGTCAGTTCACATTTGTAGGTGGATCATCAGTGTTAGAGCTAAAATTAGCATGTTTAAAGTGATTTTCATGCTTCCAGGGGCTCGGGAAGTTAATTAAATACCATTTGGAGGCATTTATTGTTCGAGCAAAACGGCTGATTTTCGACAAAAGAGATAACACCCCCCCATTACGTCATGCTTCAGAAATGTGGAAAATGGTCCGTTTTCAAATGTTTTATTTTTGAACGTCAGTTCACATTTGTAGGTGGATCATCAGTGTTAGAGCTAAAATTAGCATGTTTAAAGTGATTTTCATGCTTCCAGGGGCTCGGGAAGTGAAATAAATACCATTTGGAGGCATTTAATGTTCGAGCAAAAACGGCTGATTTTCGACAAAAGAGATAACACCCCCCCATTACGTCATGCTTCAGAAATGTGGAAAATGGTCCGTTTTCAAATGTTTTATTTTTGAACGTCAGTTCACATTTGTAGGTGGATCATCAGTGTTAGAGCTGAAATTAGCATGTTTAAAGTGATTTTCATGCTTCCAGGGGCTCGGGAAGTTAATTAAATACCATTTGGAGGCATTTAATGTTCGAGCAAAAACGGCTGATTTTCGACAAAAGAGATAACACCCCCCCATTACGTCATGCTTCAGAAATGTGGAAAATGGTCCTTTTTCAAATGTTTTATTTTTGAACGTCAGTTCACATTTGTAGGTGGATCATCAGTGTTAGAGCTAAAATTAGCATGTTTAAAGTGATTTTCATGCTTCCAGGGGCCCAAAACACAAGATTTATGGAATGGTTAAAAGTGCATGAAAATGGCCAATTTACTCACTCTGAGTTCTCAAAAAGGGTTTCTTCACCCCGGGAAGTTAATTAAATACCATTTGGAGGCATTTAATGTTCCAGCAAAAACGGCTGATTTTCGACAAAAGAGATATCACCCCCCCATTACGTCATGCTTCAGAAATGTGGAAAATGGTCCTTTTTCAAATGTTTTATTTTTGAACGTCAGTTCACATTTGTAGGTGGATCATCAGTGTTAGAGCTAAAATTAGCATGTTTAAAGTGATTTTCATGCTTCCAGGGGCTCGGGAAATGAAATAAATACCATTTGGAGGCATTTAATGTTCGAGCAAAAACTGCTGATTTTCGACAAAAGAGATAACACCCCCCCATTACGTCATGCTTCAGAAATGTGGAAAATGGTCCGTTTTCAAATGTTTTATTTTTGAACGTCAGTTCACATTTGTAGGTGGATCATTAGTGTTAGAGCTAAAATTAGCATGTTTAAAGTGATTTTCATGCTTCCAGGGGCCCAAAACACAAGATTTATGGAATGGTTAAAAGTGCATGAAAATGGCCAATTTACTCACTCTGAGTTCTCAAAAAGGGTTTCTTCACCCCGGGAAGTTAATTAAATACCATTTGGAGGCATTTAATGTTCGAGCAAAAACGGCTGATTTTCGACAAAAGAGATAACACCCCCCCATTACGTCATGCTTCAGAAATGTGGAAAATGGTCCGTTTTCAAATGTTTTATTTTTGAACGTCAGTTCACATTTGTAGGTGGATCATCAGTGTTAGAGCTAAAATTAGCATGTTTAAAGTGATTTTCATGCTTCCAGGGGCTCGGGAAGTTAATTAAATACCATTTGGAGGCATTTAATGTTCGAGCAAAAACGGCAGATTTTCGACAAAAGAGATAACACCCCCCCCATTACGTCATGCTTCAGAAATGTGGAAAATGGTCCGTTTTCAAATGTTTTATTTTTGAACGTCAGTTCACATTTGTAGGTGGATCATCAGTGTTAGAGCTAAAATTAGCATGTTTAAAGTGATTATCATGCTTCCAGGGGCTCGGGAAGTTAATTAAATACCATTTGGAGGCATTTAATGTTCGAGCAAAAACGGCTGATTTTCGACAAAAGAGATAACACCCCCCCATTACGTCATGCTTCAGAAATGTGGAAAATGGTCCGTTTTCAAATGTGTTATTTTTGAACGTCAGTTCACATTTGTAGGTGGATCATCAGTGTTAGAGCTAAAATTAGCATGTTTAAAGTGATTTTCATGCTTCCAGGGGCTCGGGAAGTGAAATAAATACCATTTGGAGGCATTTAATGTTCGAGCAAAAACTGCTGATTTTCGACAAAAGAGATAACACCCCCCCATTACGTCATGCTTCAGAAATGTGGAAAATGGTCCGTTTTCAAATGTTTTATTTTTGAACGTCAGTTCACATTTGTAGGTGGATCATCAGTGTTAGAGCTAAAATTAGCATGTTTAAAGTGATTTTCATGCTTCCAGGGGCTCGGGAAGTTAATTAAATACCATTTGGAGGCATTTAATGTTCGAGCAAAAACGGCTGATTTTCGACAAAAGAGATAACATCCCCCCATTACGTCATGCTTCAAAAATGTGGAAAATGGTCCGTTTTCAAATGTTTTATTTTTGAACGTCAGTTCACATTTGTAGGTGGATCATCAGTGTTAGAGCTAAAATTAGCATGTTTAAAGTGATTTTCATGCTTCCAGGGGCTCGGGAAGTGAAATAAATACCATTTGGAGGCATTTAATGTTCGAGCAAAAACGGCTGATTTTCGACAAAAGAGATAACACCCCCCCATTACGTCATGCTTCAGAAATGTGGAAAATGGTCCGTTTTCAAATGTTTTATTTTTGAACGTCAGTTCACATTTGTAGGTGGATCATCAGTGTTAGAGCTGAAATTAGCATGTTTAAAGTGATTTTCATGCTTCCAGGGGCTCGGGAAGTTAATTAAATACCATTTGGAGGCATTTAATGTTCGAGCAAAAACGGCTGATTTTCGACAAAAGAGATAACACCCCCCCATTACGTCATGCTTCAGAAATGTGGAAAATGGTCCTTTTTCAAATGTTTTATTTTTGAACGTCAGTTCACATTTGTAGGTGGATCATCAGTGTTAGAGCTAAAATTAGCATGTTTAAAGTGATTTTCATGCTTCCAGGGGCCCAAAACACAAGATTTATGGAATGGTTAAAAGTGCATGAAAATGGCCAATTTACTCACTCTGAGTTCTCAAAAAGGGTTTCTTCACCCCGGGAAGTTAATTAAATACCATTTGGAGGCATTTAATGTTCCAGCAAAAACGGCTGATTTTCGACAAAAGAGATATCACCCCCCCATTACGTCATGCTTCAGAAATGTGGAAAATGGTCCTTTTTCAAATGTTTTATTTTTGAACGTCAGTTCACATTTGTAGGTGGATCATCAGTGTTAGAGCTAAAATTAGCATGTTTAAAGTGATTTTCATGCTTCCAGGGGCTCGGGAAATGAAATAAATACCATTTGGAGGCATTTAATGTTCGAGCAAAAACTGCTGATTTTCGACAAAAGAGATAACACCCCCCCATTACGTCATGCTTCAGAAATGTGGAAAATGGTCCGTTTTCAAATGTTTTATTTTTGAACGTCAGTTCACATTTGTAGGTGGATCATTAGTGTTAGAGCTAAAATTAGCATGTTTAAAGTGATTTTCATGCTTCCAGGGGCCCAAAACACAAGATTTATGGAATGGTTAAAAGTGCATGAAAATGGCCAATTTACTCACTCTGAGTTCTCAAAAAGGGTTTCTTCACCCCGGGAAGTTAATTAAATACCATTTGGAGGCATTTAATGTTCGAGCAAAAACGGCTGATTTTCGACAAAAGAGATAACACCCCCCCATTACGTCATGCTTCAGAAATGTGGAAAATGGTCCGTTTTCAAATGTTTTATTTTTGAACGTCAGTTCACATTTGTAGGTGGATCATCAGTGTTAGAGCTAAAATTAGCATGTTTAAAGTGATTTTCATGCTTCCAGGGGCTCGGGAAGTTAATTAAATACCATTTGGAGGCATTTAATGTTCGAGCAAAAACGGCAGATTTTCGACAAAAGAGATAACACCCCCCCCATTACGTCATGCTTCAGAAATGTGGAAAATGGTCCGTTTTCAAATGTTTTATTTTTGAACGTCAGTTCACATTTGTAGGTTGATCATCAGTGTTAGAGCTAAAATTAGCATGTTTAAAGTGATTATCATGCTTCCAGGGGCTCGGGAAGTTAATTAAATACCATTTGGAGGCATTTAATGTTCGAGCAAAAACGGCTGATTTTCGACAAAAGAGATAACACCCCCCCATTACGTCATGCTTCAGAAATGTGGAAAATGGTCCGTTTTCAAATGTGTTATTTTTGAACGTCAGTTCACATTTGTAGGTGGATCATCAGTGTTATAGCTAAAATTAGCATGTTTAAAGTGATTTTCATGCTTCCAGGGGCTCGGGAAGTGAAATAAATACCATTTGGAGGCATTTAATGTTCGAGCAAAAACTGCTGATTTTCGACAAAAGAGATAACACCCCCCCATTACGTCATGCTTCAGAAATGTGGAAAATGGTCCGTTTTCAAATGTTTTATTTTTGAACGTCAGTTCACATTTGTAGGTGGATCATCAGTGTTAGAGCTAAAATTAGCATGTTTAAAGTGATTTTCATGCTTCCAGGGGCTCGGGAAGTTAATTAAATACCATTTGGAGGCATTTAATGTTCGAGCAAAAACGGCTGATTTTCGACAAAAGAGATAACATCCCCCCATTACGTCATGCTTCAAAAATGTGGAAAATGGTCCGTTTTCAAATGTTTTATTTTTGAACGTCAGTTCACATTTGTAGGTGGATCATCAGTGTTAGAGCTAAAATGAGCATGTTTAAAGTGATTTTCATGCTTCCAGGGGCCCAAAACACAAGATTTATGGAATGGTTAAAAGTGCATGAAAATGGCCAATTTACTCACTCTGAGTTCTCAAAAAGGGTTTCTTCACCCCGGGAAGTTAATTAAATACCATTTGGAGGCATTTAATGTTCCAGCAAAAACGGCTGATTTTCGACAAAAGAGATATCACCCCCCCATTACGTCATGCTTCAGAAATGTGGAAAATGGTCCTTTTTCAAATGTTTTATTTTTGAACGTCAGTTCACATTTGTAGGTGGATCATCAGTGTTAGAGCTAAAATTAGCATGTTTAAAGTGATTTTCATGCTTCCAGGGGCTCGGGAAATGAAATAAATACCATTTGGAGGCATTTAATGTTCGAGCAAAAACTGCTGATTTTCGACAAAAGAGATAACACCCCCCCATTACGTCATGCTTCAGAAATGTGGAAAATGGTCCGTTTTCAAATGTTTTATTTTTGAACGTCAGTTCACATTTGTAGGTGGATCATCAGTGTTAGAGCTAAAATTAGCATGTTTAAAGTGATTTTCATGCTTCCAGGGGCTCGGGAAGTTAATTAAATACCATTTGGAGGCATTTAATGTTTGAGCAAAAACGGCTGATTTTCGACAAAAGAGATAACACCCCCCCATTACGTCATGCTTCAGAAATGTGGAAAATGGTCCGTTTTCAAATGTTTTATTTTTGAACGTCAGTTCACATTTGTAGGTGGATCATTAGTGTTAGAGCTAAAATTAGCATGTTTAAAGTGATTTTCATGCTTCCAGGGGCCCAAAACACAAGATTTATGGAATGGTTAAAAGTGCATGAAAATGGCCAATTTACTCACTCTGAGTTCTCAAAAAGGGTTTCTTCACCCCGGGAAGTTAATTAAATACCATTTGGAGGCATTTAATGTTCCAGCAAAAACAGCTGATTTTCGACAAAAGAGATAACACCCCCCCCATTACGTCATGCTTCAGAAATGTGGAAAATGGTCCGTTTTCAAATGTTTTATTTTTGAACGTCAGTTCACATTTGTAGGTGGATCATCAGTGTTAGAGCTAAAATTAGCATGTTTAAAGTGATTTTCATGCTTCCAGGGGCTCGGGAAGTTAATTAAATACCATTTGGAGGCATTTAATGTTTGAGCAAAAACGGCTGATTTTCGACAAAAGAGATAACACCCCCCCATTACGTCATGCTTCAGAAATGTGGAAAATGGTCCGTTTTCAAATGTTTTATTTTTGAACGTCAGTTCACATTTGTAGGTGGATCATTAGTGTTAGAGCTAAAATTAGCATGTTTAAAGTGATTTTCATGCTTCCAGGGGCCCAAAACACAAGATTTATGGAATGGTTAAAAGTGCATGAAAATGGCCAATTTACTCACTCTGAGTTCTCAAAAAGGGTTTCTTCACCCCGGGAAGTTAATTAAATACCATTTGGAGGCATTTAATGTTCCAGCAAAAACAGCTGATTTTCGACAAAAGAGATAACACCCCCCCCATTACGTCATGCTTCAGAAATGTGGAAAATGGTCCGTTTTCAAATGTTTTATTTTTGAACGTCAGTTCACATTTGTAGGTGGATCATCAGTGTTAGAGCTAAAATTAGCATGTTTAAAGTGATTTTCATGCTTCCAGGGGCTCGGGAAGTTAATTAAATACCATTTGGAGGCATTTAATGTTCGAGCAAAAACGGCTGATTTTCGACAAAAGAGATAACACCCCCCCATTACGTCATGCTTCAGAAATGTGGAAAATGGTCCGTTTTCAAATGTTTTATTTTTGAACGTCAGTTCACATTTGTAGGTGGATCATCAGTGTTAGAGCTAAAATTAGCATGTTTAAAGTGATTTTCATGCTTCCAGGGGCTCGGGAAGTTAATTAAATACCATTTGGAGGCATTTAATGTTCGAGCAAAAACAGCAGATTTTCGACAAAAGAGATAACACCCCCCCCATTACGTCATGCTTCAGAAATGTGGAAAATGGTCCGTTTTCAAATGTTTTATTTTTGAACGTCAGTTCACATTTGTAGGTGGATCATCAGTGTTAGAGCTAAAATTAGCATGTTTAAAGTGATTATCATGCTTCCAGGGGCTCGGGAAGTTAATTAAATACCATTTGGAGGCATTTAATGTTCGAGCAAAAACGGCTGATTTTCGACAAAAGAGATAACTCCCCCCCCATTACGTCATGCTTCAGAAATGTGGAAAATGGTCCGTTTTCAAATGTGTTATTTTTGAACGTCAGTTCACATTTGTAGGTGGATCATCAGTGTTAGAGCTAAAATTAGCATGTTTAAAGTGATTTTCATGCTTCCAGGGGCTCGGGAAGTGAAATAAATACCATTTGGAGGCATTTAATGTTCGAGCAAAAACTGCAGATTTTCGACAAAAGAGATAACACCCCCCCATTACGTCATGCTTCAGAAATGTGGAAAATGGTCCGTTTTCAAATGTTTTATTTTTGAACGTCAGTTCACATTTGTAGGTGGATCATCAGTGTTAGAGCTAAAATTAGCATGTTTAAAGTGATTTTCATGCTTCCAGGGGCTCGGGAAGTTAATTAAATACCATTTGGAGGCATTTATTGTTCGAGCAAAAACGGCTGATTTTCGACAAAAGAGATAACACCCCCCCATTACGTCATGCTTCAGAAATGTGGAAAATGGTCCGTTTTCAAATGTTTTATTTTTGAACGTCAGTTCACATTTGTAGGTGGATCATCAGTGTTAGAGCTAAAATTAGCATGTTTAAAGTGATTTTCATGCTTCCAGGGGCTCGGGAAGTGAAATAAATACCATTTGGAGGCATTTAATGTTCGAGCAAAAACGGCTGATTTTCGACAAAAGAGATAACACCCCCCCATTACGTCATGCTTCAGAAATGTGGAAAATGGTCCGTTTTCAAATGTTTTATTTTTGAACGTCAGTTCACATTTGTAGGTGGATCATCAGTGTTAGAGCTGAAATTAGCATGTTTAAAGTGATTTTCATGCTTCCAGGGGCTCGGGAAGTTAATTAAATACCATTTGGAGGCATTTAATGTTCGAGCAAAAACGGCTGATTTTCGACAAAAGAGATAACACCCCCCCATTACGTCATGCTTCAGAAATGTGGAAAATGGTCCTTTTTCAAATGTTTTATTTTTGAACGTCAGTTCACATTTGTAGGTGGATCATCAGTGTTAGAGCTAAAATTAGCATGTTTAAAGTGATTTTCATGCTTCCAGGGGCCCAAAACACAAGATTTATGGAATGGTTAAAAGTGCATGAAAATGGCCAATTTACTCACTCTGAGTTCTCAAAAAGGGTTTCTTCACCCCGGGAAGTTAATTAAATACCATTTGGAGGCATTTAATGTTCCAGCAAAAACGGCTGATTTTCGACAAAAGAGATATCACCCCCCCATTACGTCATGCTTCAGAAATGTGGAAAATGGTCCTTTTTCAAATGTTTTATTTTTGAACGTCAGTTCACATTTGTAGGTGGATCATCAGTGTTAGAGCTAAAATTAGCATGTTTAAAGTGATTTTCATGCTTCCAGGGGCTCGGGAAATGAAATAAATACCATTTGGAGGCATTTAATGTTCGAGCAAAAACTGCTGATTTTCGACAAAAGAGATAACACCCCCCCATTACGTCATGCTTCAGAAATGTGGAAAATGGTCCGTTTTCAAATGTTTTATTTTTGAACGTCAGTTCACATTTGTAGGTGGATCATTAGTGTTAGAGCTAAAATTAGCATGTTTAAAGTGATTTTCATGCTTCCAGGGGCCCAAAACACAAGATTTATGGAATGGTTAAAAGTGCATGAAAATGGCCAATTTACTCACTCTGAGTTCTCAAAAAGGGTTTCTTCACCCCGGGAAGTTAATTAAATACCATTTGGAGGCATTTAATGTTCGAGCAAAAACGGCTGATTTTCGACAAAAGAGATAACACCCCCCCATTACGTCATGCTTCAGAAATGTGGAAAATGGTCCGTTTTCAAATGTTTTATTTTTGAACGTCAGTTCACATTTGTAGGTGGATCATCAGTGTTAGAGCTAAAATTAGCATGTTTAAAGTGATTATCATGCTTCCAGGGGCTCGGGAAGTTAATTAAATACCATTTGGAGGCATTTAATGTTCGAGCAAAAACGGCTGATTTTCGACAAAAGAGATAACACCCCCCCATTACGTCATGCTTCAGAAATGTGGAAAATGGTCCGTTTTCAAATGTGTTATTTTTGAACGTCAGTTCACATTTGTAGGTGGATCATCAGTGTTATAGCTAAAATTAGCATGTTTAAAGTGATTTTCATGCTTCCAGGGGCTCGGGAAGTGAAATAAATACCATTTGGAGGCATTTAATGTTCGAGCAAAAACTGCTGATTTTCGACAAAAGAGATAACACCCCCCCATTATGTCATGCTTCAGAAATGTGGAAAATGGTCCGTTTTCAAATGTTTTATTTTTGAACGTCAGTTCACATTTGTAGGTGGATCATCAGTGTTAGAGCTAAAATTAGCATGTTTAAAGTGATTTTCATGCTTCCAGGGGCTCGGGAAGTTAATTAAATACCATTTGGAGGCATTTAATGTTTGAGCAAAAACGGCTGATTTTCGACAAAAGAGATAACACCCCCCCATTACGTCATGCTTCAGAAATGTGGAAAATGGTCCGTTTTCAAATGTTTTATTTTTGAACGTCAGTTCACATTTGTAGGTGGATCATTAGTGTTAGAGCTAAAATTAGCATGTTTAAAGTGATTTTCATGCTTCCAGGGGCCCAAAACACAAGATTTATGGAATGGTTAAAAGTGCATGAAAATGGCCAATTTACTCACTCTGAGTTCTCAAAAAGGGTTTCTTCACCCCGGGAAGTTAATTAAATACCATTTGGAGGCATTTAATGTTCCAGCAAAAACAGCTGATTTTCGACAAAAGAGATAACACCCCCCCATTACGTCATGCTTCAGAAATGTGGAAAATGGTCCGTTTTCAAATGTTTTATTTTTGAACGTCAGTTCACATTTGTAGGTGGATCATCAGTGTTAGAGCTAAAATTAGCATGTTTAAAGTGATTTTCATGCTTCCAGGGGCTCGGGAAGTTAATTAAATACCATTTGGAGGCATTTAATGTTCGAGCAAAAACGGCTGATTTTCGACAAAAGAGATAACATCCCCCCATTACGTCATGCTTCAAAAATGTGGAAAATGGTCCGTTTTCAAATGTTTTATTTTTGAACGTCAGTTCACATTTGTAGGTGGATCATCAGTGTTAGAGCTAAAATGAGCATGTTTAAAGTGATTTTCATGCTTCCAGGGGCCCAAAACACAAGATTTATGGAATGGTTAAAAGTGCATGAAAATGGCCAATTTACTCACTCTGAGTTCTCAAAAAGGGTTTCTTCACCCCGGGAAGTTAATTAAATACCATTTGGAGGCATTTAATGTTCCAGCAAAAACGGCTGATTTTCGACAAAAGAGATATCACCCCCCCATTACGTCATGCTTCAGAAATGTGGAAAATGGTCCTTTTTCAAATGTTTTATTTTTGAACGTCAGTTCACATTTGTAGGTGGATCATCAGTGTTAGAGCTAAAATTAGCATGTTTAAAGTGATTTTCATGCTTCCAGGGGCTCGGGAAATGAAATAAATACCATTTGGAGGCATTTAATGTTCGAGCAAAAACTGCTGATTTTCGACAAAAGAGATAACACCCCCCCATTACGTCATGCTTCAGAAATGTGGAAAATGGTCCGTTTTCAAATGTTTTATTTTTGAACGTCAGTTCACATTTGTAGGTGGATCATCAGTGTTAGAGCTAAAATTAGCATGTTTAAAGTGATTTTCATGCTTCCAGGGGCTCGGGAAGTTAATTAAATACCATTTGGAGGCATTTAATGTTTGAGCAAAAACGGCTGATTTTCGACAAAAGAGATAACACCCCCCCATTACGTCATGCTTCAGAAATGTGGAAAATGGTCCGTTTTCAAATGTTTTATTTTTGAACGTCAGTTCACATTTGTAGGTGGATCATTAGTGTTAGAGCTAAAATTAGCATGTTTAAAGTGATTTTCATGCTTCCAGGGGCCCAAAACACAAGATTTATGGAATGGTTAAAAGTGCATGAAAATGGCCAATTTACTCACTCTGAGTTCTCAAAAAGGGTTTCTTCACCCCGGGAAGTTAATTAAATACCATTTGGAGGCATTTAATGTTCCAGCAAAAACAGCTGATTTTCGACAAAAGAGATAACACCCCCCCCATTACGTCATGCTTCAGAAATGTGGAAAATGGTCCGTTTTCAAATGTTTTATTTTTGAACGTCAGTTCACATTTGTAGGTGGATCATCAGTGTTAGAGCTAAAATTAGCATGTTTAAAGTGATTTTCATGCTTCCAGGGGCTCGGGAAGTTAATTAAATACCATTTGGAGGCATTTAATGTTTGAGCAAAAACGGCTGATTTTCGACAAAAGAGATAACACCCCCCCATTACGTCATGCTTCAGAAATGTGGAAAATGGTCCGTTTTCAAATGTTTTATTTTTGAACGTCAGTTCACATTTGTAGGTGGATCATTAGTGTTAGAGCTAAAATTAGCATGTTTAAAGTGATTTTCATGCTTCCAGGGGCCCAAAACACAAGATTTATGGAATGGTTAAAAGTGCATGAAAATGGCCAATTTACTCACTCTGAGTTCTCAAAAAGGGTTTCTTCACCCCGGGAAGTTAATTAAATACCATTTGGAGGCATTTAATGTTCCAGCAAAAACAGCTGATTTTCGACAAAAGAGATAACACCCCCCCCATTACGTCATGCTTCAGAAATGTGGAAAATGGTCCGTTTTCAAATGTTTTATTTTTGAACGTCAGTTCACATTTGTAGGTGGATCATCAGTGTTAGAGCTAAAATTAGCATGTTTAAAGTGATTTTCATGCTTCCAGGGGCTCGGGAAGTTAATTAAATACCATTTGGAGGCATTTAATGTTCGAGCAAAAACGGCTGATTTTCGACAAAAGAGATAACACCCCCCCATTACGTCATGCTTCAGAAATGTGGAAAATGGTCCGTTTTCAAATGTTTTATTTTTGAACGTCAGTTCACATTTGTAGGTGGATCATCAGTGTTAGAGCTAAAATTAGCATGTTTAAAGTGATTTTCATGCTTCCAGGGGCTCGGGAAGTTAATTAAATACCATTTGGAGGCATTTAATGTTCGAGCAAAAACAGCAGATTTTCGACAAAAGAGATAACACCCCCCCCATTACGTCATGCTTCAGAAATGTGGAAAATGGTCCGTTTTCAAATGTTTTATTTTTGAACGTCAGTTCACATTTGTAGGTGGATCATCAGTGTTAGAGCTAAAATTAGCATGTTTAAAGTGATTATCATGCTTCCAGGGGCTCGGGAAGTTAATTAAATACCATTTGGAGGCATTTAATGTTCGAGCAAAAACGGCTGATTTTCGACAAAAGAGATAACTCCCCCCCCATTACGTCATGCTTCAGAAATGTGGAAAATGGTCCGTTTTCAAATGTGTTATTTTTGAACGTCAGTTCACATTTGTAGGTGGATCATCAGTGTTAGAGCTAAAATTAGCATGTTTAAAGTGATTTTCATGCTTCCAGGGGCTCGGGAAGTGAAATAAATACCATTTGGAGGCATTTAATGTTCGAGCAAAAACTGCAGATTTTCGACAAAAGAGATAACACCCCCCCATTACGTCATGCTTCAGAAATGTGGAAAATGGTCCGTTTTCAAATGTTTTATTTTTGAACGTCAGTTCACATTTGTAGGTGGATCATCAGTGTTAGAGCTAAAATTAGCATGTTTAAAGTGATTTTCATGCTTCCAGGGGCTCGGGAAGTTAATTAAATACCATTTGGAGGCATTTATTGTTCGAGCAAAAACGGCTGATTTTCGACAAAAGAGATAACACCCCCCCATTACGTCATGCTTCAGAAATGTGGAAAATGGTCCGTTTTCAAATGTTTTATTTTTGAACGTCAGTTCACATTTGTAGGTGGATCATCAGTGTTAGAGCTAAAATTAGCATGTTTAAAGTGATTTTCATGCTTCCAGGGGCTCGGGAAGTGAAATAAATACCATTTGGAGGCATTTAATGTTCGAGCAAAAACGGCTGATTTTCGACAAAAGAGATAACACCCCCCCATTACGTCATGCTTCAGAAATGTGGAAAATGGTCCGTTTTCAAATGTTTTATTTTTGAACGTCAGTTCACATTTGTAGGTGGATCATCAGTGTTAGAGCTGAAATTAGCATGTTTAAAGTGATTTTCATGCTTCCAGGGGCTCGGGAAGTTAATTAAATACCATTTGGAGGCATTTAATGTTCGAGCAAAAACGGCTGATTTTCGACAAAAGAGATAACACCCCCCCATTACGTCATGCTTCAGAAATGTGGAAAATGGTCCTTTTTCAAATGTTTTATTTTTGAACGTCAGTTCACATTTGTAGGTGGATCATCAGTGTTAGAGCTAAAATTAGCATGTTTAAAGTGATTTTCATGCTTCCAGGGGCCCAAAACACAAGATTTATGGAATGGTTAAAAGTGCATGAAAATGGCCAATTTACTCACTCTGAGTTCTCAAAAAGGGTTTCTTCACCCCGGGAAGTTAATTAAATACCATTTGGAGGCATTTAATGTTCCAGCAAAAACGGCTGATTTTCGACAAAAGAGATATCACCCCCCCATTACGTCATGCTTCAGAAATGTGGAAAATGGTCCTTTTTCAAATGTTTTATTTTTGAACGTCAGTTCACATTTGTAGGTGGATCATCAGTGTTAGAGCTAAAATTAGCATGTTTAAAGTGATTTTCATGCTTCCAGGGGCTCGGGAAATGAAATAAATACCATTTGGAGGCATTTAATGTTCGAGCAAAAACTGCTGATTTTCGACAAAAGAGATAACACCCCCCCATTACGTCATGCTTCAGAAATGTGGAAAATGGTCCGTTTTCAAATGTTTTATTTTTGAACGTCAGTTCACATTTGTAGGTGGATCATTAGTGTTAGAGCTAAAATTAGCATGTTTAAAGTGATTTTCATGCTTCCAGGGGCCCAAAACACAAGATTTATGGAATGGTTAAAAGTGCATGAAAATGGCCAATTTACTCACTCTGAGTTCTCAAAAAGGGTTTCTTCACCCCGGGAAGTTAATTAAATACCATTTGGAGGCATTTAATGTTCGAGCAAAAACGGCTGATTTTCGACAAAAGAGATAACACCCCCCCATTACGTCATGCTTCAGAAATGTGGAAAATGGTCCGTTTTCAAATGTTTTATTTTTGAACGTCAGTTCACATTTGTAGGTGGATCATCAGTGTTAGAGCTAAAATTAGCATGTTTAAAGTGATTTTCATGCTTCCAGGGGCTCGGGAAGTTAATTAAATACCATTTGGAGGCATTTAATGTTCGAGCAAAAACGGCAGATTTTCGACAAAAGAGATAACACCCCCCCCATTACGTCATGCTTCAGAAATGTGGAAAATGGTCCGTTTTCAAATGTTTTATTTTTGAACGTCAGTTCACATTTGTAGGTGGATCATCAGTGTTAGAGCTAAAATTAGCATGTTTAAAGTGATTATCATGCTTCCAGGGGCTCGGGAAGTTAATTAAATACCATTTGGAGGCATTTAATGTTCGAGCAAAAACGGCTGATTTTCGACAAAAGAGATAACACCCCCCCATTACGTCATGCTTCAGAAATGTGGAAAATGGTCCGTTTTCAAATGTGTTATTTTTGAACGTCAGTTCACATTTGTAGGTGGATCATCAGTGTTATAGCTAAAATTAGCATGTTTAAAGTGATTTTCATGCTTCCAGGGGCTCGGGAAGTGAAATAAATACCATTTGGAGGCATTTAATGTTCGAGCAAAAACTGCTGATTTTCGACAAAAGAGATAACACCCCCCCATTACGTCATGCTTCAGAAATGTGGAAAATGGTCCGTTTTCAAATGTTTTATTTTTGAACGTCAGTTCACATTTGTAGGTGGATCATCAGTGTTAGAGCTAAAATTAGCATGTTTAAAGTGATTTTCATGCTTCCAGGGGCTCGGGAAGTTAATTAAATACCATTTGGAGGCATTTAATGTTTGAGCAAAAACGGCTGATTTTCGACAAAAGAGATAACACCCCCCCATTACGTCATGCTTCAGAAATGTGGAAAATGGTCCGTTTTCAAATGTTTTATTTTTGAACGTCAGTTCACATTTGTAGGTGGATCATTAGTGTTAGAGCTAAAATTAGCATGTTTAAAGTGATTTTCATGCTTCCAGGGGCCCAAAACACAAGATTTATGGAATGGTTAAAAGTGCATGAAAATGGCCAATTTACTCACTCTGAGTTCTCAAAAAGGGTTTCTTCACCCCGGGAAGTTAATTAAATACCATTTGGAGGCATTTAATGTTCCAGCAAAAACAGCTGATTTTCGACAAAAGAGATAACACCCCCCCATTACGTCATGCTTCAGAAATGTGGAAAATGGTCCGTTTTCAAATGTTTTATTTTTGAACGTCAGTTCACATTTGTAGGTGGATCATCAGTGTTAGAGCTAAAATTAGCATGTTTAAAGTGATTTTCATGCTTCCAGGGGCTTGGGAAGTTAATTAAATACCATTTGGAGGCATTTAATGTTCGAGCAAAAACGGCTGATTTTCGACAAAAGAGATAACATCCCCCCATTACGTCATGCTTCAAAAATGTGGAAAATGGTCCGTTTTCAAATGTTTTATTTTTGAACGTCAGTTCACATTTGTAGGTGGATCATCAGTGTTAGAGCTAAAATGAGCATGTTTAAAGTGATTTTCATGCTTCCAGGGGCCCAAAACACAAGATTTATGGAATGGTTAAAAGTGCATGAAAATGGCCAATTTACTCACTCTGAGTTCTCAAAAAGGGTTTCTTCACCCCAGGAAGTTAATTAAATACCATTTGGAGGCATTTAATGTTCGAGCAAAAACGGCTGATTTTCGACAAAAGAGATAACACCCCCCCATTACGTCATGCTTCAGAAATGTGGAAAATGGTCCGTTTTCAAATGTTTTATTTTTGAACGTCAGTTCACATTTGTAGGTGGATCATCAGTGTTAGAGCTAAAATTAGCATGTTTAAAGTGATTTTCATGCTTCCAGGGGCTCGGGAAGTTAATTAAATACCATTTGGAGGCATTTAATGTTCGAGCAAAAACGGCTGATTTTCGACAAAAGAAATAACACCCCCCCATTACGTCATGCTTCAGAAATGTGGAAAATGGTCCGTTTTCAAATGTTTTATTTTTGAACGTCAGTTCACATTTGTAGGTGGATCATCAGTGTTAGAGCTAAAATTAGCATGTTTAAAGTGATTTTCATGCTTCCAGGGGCTCGGGAAGTGAAATAAATACCATTTGGAGGCATTTAATGTTCGAGCAAAAACGGCTGATTTTCGACAAAAGAGATAACACCCCCCCCATTACGTCATGCTTCAGAAATGTGGAAAATGGTCCGTTTTCAAATGTTTTATTTTTGAACGTCAGTTCACATTTGTAGGTGGATCATCAGTGTTAGAGCTAAAATTAGCATGTTTAAAGTGATTTTCATGCTTCCAGGGGCCCAAAACACAAGATTTATGGAATGGTTAAAAGTGCATGAAAATGGCCAATTTACTAACTCTGAGTTCTCATAAAGGGTTTCTTCACGCCGGAAAGTTAATTAAATACCATTTGGAGGCATATAATGTTCGAGCAAAAACGGCTGATTTTCGACAAAAGAGATAACACCCCCCCATTACGTCATGCTTCAGAAATGTGGAAAATGGTCCGTTTTCAAATGTTTTATTTCTGGACGTCAGTTCACATTTGTAGGTGGATCATCAGTGTTAGAGCTAAAATTAGCATGTTTAAAGTGATTTTCATGCTTCCAGGGGCTCGGGAAGTGAAATAAATACCATTTGGAGGCATTTAATGTTCGAGCAAAAACGGCTGATTTTCGACAAAAGAGATAACACCCCCCCCATTACGTCATGCTTCAGAAATGTGGAAAATGGTCCGTTTTCAAATGTTTTATTTTTGAACGTCAGTTCACATTTGTAGGTGGATCATCAGTGTTAGAGCTAAAATTAGCATGTTTAAAGTGATTTTCATGCTTCCAGGGGCTCGGGAAGTTAATTAAATACCATTTAGAGGCATTTAATGTTCGAGCAAAAACGGCAGATTTTCGACAAAAGAGATAACACCCCCCCATTACGTCATGCTTCAGAAATGTGGAAAATGGTCCATTTTCAAATGTTTTATTTTTGAACGTCAGTTCACATTTGTAGGTGGATCATCAGTGTAAGTGCTAAAATTAGCATGTTTAAAGTGATTTTCATGCTTCCAGGGGCTCGGGAAGTTAATTAAATACCATTTGGAGGCATTTATTGTTCGAGCAAAACGGCTGATTTTCGACAAAAGAGATAACACCCCCCCATTACGTCATGCTTCAGAAATGTGGAAAATGGTCCGTTTTCAAATGTTTTATTTTTGAACGTCAGTTCACATTTGTAGGTGGATCATCAGTGTTAGAGCTAAAATTAGCATGTTTAAAGTGATTTTCATGCTTCCAGGGGCTCGGGAAGTGAAATAAATACCATTTGGAGGCATTTAATGTTCGAGCAAAAACGGCTGATTTTCGACAAAAGAGATAACACCCCCCCATTACGTCATGCTTCAGAAATGTGGAAAATGGTCCGTTTTCAAATGTTTTATTTTTGAACGTCAGTTCACATTTGTAGGTGGATCATCAGTGTTAGAGCTGAAATTAGCATGTTTAAAGTGATTTTCATGCTTCCAGGGGCTCGGGAAGTTAATTAAATACCATTTGGAGGCATTTAATGTTCGAGCAAAAACGGCTGATTTTCGACAAAAGAGATAACACCCCCCCATTACGTCATGCTTCAGAAATGTGGAAAATGGTCCTTTTTCAAATGTTTTATTTTTGAACGTCAGTTCACATTTGTAGGTGGATCATCAGTGTTAGAGCTAAAATTAGCATGTTTAAAGTGATTTTCATGCTTCCAGGGGCTCGGGAAGTGAAATAAATACCATTTGGAGGCATTTAATGTTCGAGCAAAAACGGCTGATTTTCGACAAAAGAGATAACACCCCCCCATTACGTCATGCTTCAGAAATGTGGAAAATGGTCCGTTTTCAAATGTTTTATTTTTGAACGTCAGTTCACATTTGTAGGTGGATCATCAGTGTTAGAGCTAAAATTAGCATGTTTAAAGTGATTTTCATGCTTCCAGGGGCTCGGGAAGAGAAATAAATACCATTTGGAGGCATTTAATGTTCGAGCAAAAACGGCTGATTTTCGACAAAAGAGATAACACCCCCCCATTACGTCATGCTTCAGAAATGTGGAAAATGGTCCGTTTTCAAATGTTTTATTTTTGAACGTCAGTTCACATTTGTAGGTGGATCATCAGTGTTAGAGCTAAAATTAGCATGTTTAAAGTGATTTTCATGCTTCCAGGGGCTCGGGAAGTTAATTAAATACCATTTGGAGGCATTTAATGTTCGAGCAAAAACGGCTGATTTTCGACAAAAGAGATAACACCCCCCATTACGTCATGCTTCAGAAATGTGGAAAATGGTCCGTTTTCAAATGTTTTATTTTTGAACGTCAGTTCACATTTGTAGGTGGATCATCAGTGTTAGAGCTAAAATTAGCATGTTTAAAGTGATTTTCAGCTTCCAGGGGCTCGGGAAGTTAATTAAATACCATTTGGAGGCATTTAATGTTCGAGCAAAAACGGGTGATTTTCGACAAAAGAGATAACACCCCCCCATGCTTCAGAAATGTGGAAAATGGTCCGTTTTCAAATGTTTTATTTTTGAACGTCAGTTCACATTTGTAGGTGGATCATCAGTGTTAGAGCTAAAATTAGCATGTTTAAAGTGATTTTCATGCTTCCAGGGGCTCGGGAAGTTAATTAAATACCATTTGGAGGCATTTAATGTTCGAGCAAAAACGGCTGATTTTCGACAAAAGAGATAACACCCCCCCCCCCATTACGTCATGCTTCAGAAATGTGGAAAATGGTCCGTTTTCAAATGTTTTATTTTTGAACGTCAGTTCACATTTGTAGGTGGATCATCAGTGTTAGAGCTAAAATTAGCATGTTTAAAGTGATTTTCATGCTTCCAGGGCCCCAAAACACAAGATTTATGGAATGGTTAAAAGTGCATGAAAATGGCCAATTTACTCACTCTGAGTTCTCAAAAAGGGTTTCTTCACCCCGGCAAGTTAATTAAATACCATTTGGAGGCATTTATTGTTCGAGCAAAAACGGCTGATTTTCGACAAAAGAGATAACACCCCCCCATTACGTCATGCTTCAGAAATGTGGAAAATGGTCCGTTTTCAAATGTTTTATTTTTGAACGTCAGTTCACATTTGTAGGTGGATCATCAGTGTTAGAGCTAAAATTAGCATGTTTAAAGTGATTTTCATGCTTCCAGGGGCCCAAAACACAAGATTTATGGAATGGTTAAAAGTGCATGAAAATGGCCAATTTACTAACTCTGAGTTCTCATAAAGGGTTTCTTCACGCCGGAAAGTTAATTAAATACCATTTGGAGGCATATAATGTTCGAGCAAAAACGGCTGATTTTCGACAAAAGAGATAACACCCCCCCATTACGTCATGCTTCAGAAATGTGGAAAATGGTCCGTTTTCAAATGTTTTATTTCTGAACGTCAGTTCACATTTGTAGGTGGATCATCAGTGTTAGAGCTAAAATTAGCATGTTTAAAGTGATTTTCATGCTTCCAGGGGCTCGGGAAGTGAAATAAATACCATTTGGAGGCATTTAATGTTCGAGCAAAAACGGCTGATTTTCGACAAAAGAGATAACACCCCCCCCATTACGTCATGCTTCAGAAATGTGGAAAATGGTCCGTTTTCAAATGTTTTATTTTTGAACGTCAGTTCACATTTGTAGGTGGATCATCAGTGTTAGAGCTAAAATTAGCATGTTTAAAGTGATTTTCATGCTTCCAGGGGCTCGGGAAGTTAATTAAATACCATTTGGAGGCATTTAATGTTCGAGCAAAAACGGCAGATTTTCGACAAAAGAGATAACACCCCCCCATTACGTCATGCTTCAGAAATGTGGAAAATGGTCCATTTTCAAATGTTTTATTTTTGAACGTCAGTTCACATTTGTAGGTGGATCATCAGTGTTAGAGCTAAAATTAGCATGTTTAAAGTGATTTTCATGCTTCCAGGGGCTCGGGAAGTTAATTAAATACCATTTGGAGGCATTTATTGTTCGAGCAAAACGGCTGATTTTCGACAAAAGAGATAACACCCCCCCATTACGTCATGCTTCAGAAATGTGGAAAATGGTCCGTTTTCAAATGTTTTATTTTTGAACGTCAGTTCACATTTGTAGGTGGATCATCAGTGTTAGAGCTAAAATTAGCATGTTTAAAGTGATTTTCATGCTTCCAGGGGCTCGGGAAGTGAAATAAATACCATTTGGAGGCATTTAATGTTCGAGCAAAAACGGCTGATTTTCGACAAAAGAGATAACACCCCCCCATTACGTCATGCTTCAGAAATGTGGAAAATGGTCCGTTTTCAAATGTTTTATTTTTGAACGTCAGTTCACATTTGTAGGTGGATCATCAGTGTTAGAGCTGAAATTAGCATGTTTAAAGTGATTTTCATGCTTCCAGGGGCTCGGGAAGTTAATTAAATACCATTTGGAGGCATTTAATGTTCGAGCAAAAACGGCTGATTTTCGACAAAAGAGATAACACCCCCCCATTACGTCATGCTTCAGAAATGTGGAAAATGGTCCTTTTTCAAATGTTTTATTTTTGAACGTCAGTTCACATTTGTAGGTGGATCATCAGTGTTAGAGCTAAAATTAGCATGTTTAAAGTGATTTTCATGCTTCCAGGGGCCCAAAACACAAGATTTATGGAATGGTTAAAAGTGCATGAAAATGGCCAATTTACTCACTCTGAGTTCTCAAAAAGGGTTTCTTCACCCCGGGAAGTTAATTAAATACCATTTGGAGGCATTTAATGTTCCAGCAAAAACGGCTGATTTTCGACAAAAGAGATATCACCCCCCCATTACGTCATGCTTCAGAAATGTGGAAAATGGTCCTTTTTCAAATGTTTTATTTTTGAACGTCAGTTCACATTTGTAGGTGGATCATCAGTGTTAGAGCTAAAATTAGCATGTTTAAAGTGATTTTCATGCTTCCAGGGGCTAGGGAAATGAAATAAATACCATTTGGAGGCATTTAATGTTCGAGCAAAAACTGCTGATTTTCGACAAAAGAGATAACACCCCCCCATTACGTCATGCTTCAGAAATGTGGAAAATGGTCCGTTTTCAAATGTTTTATTTTTGAACGTCAGTTCACATTTGTAGGTGGATCATTAGTGTTAGAGCTAAAATTAGCATGTTTAAAGTGATTTTCATGCTTCCAGGGGCCCAAAACACAAGATTTATGGAATGGTTAAAAGTGCATGAAAATGGCCAATTTACTCACTCTGAGTTCTCAAAAAGGGTTTCTTCACCCCGGGAAGTTAATTAAATACCATTTGGAGGCATTTAATGTTCGAGCAAAAACGGCTGATTTTCGACAAAAGAGATAACACCCCCCCATTACGTCATGCTTCAGAAATGTGGAAAATGGTCCGTTTTCAAATGTTTTATTTTTGAACGTCAGTTCACATTTGTAGGTGGATCATCAGTGTTAGAGCTAAAATTAGCATGTTTAAAGTGATTTTCATGCTTCCAGGGGCTCGGGAAGTTAATTAAATACCATTTGGAGGCATTTAATGTTCGAGCAAAAACGGCAGATTTTCGACA
Organism: Lissotriton vulgaris; assembly: GCF_964263255.1. Taxonomy (NCBI): domain Eukaryota; kingdom Metazoa; phylum Chordata; class Amphibia; order Caudata; family Salamandridae; genus Lissotriton; species Lissotriton vulgaris. The sequence continues at coordinate 63,460 of NW_028248118.1, read as the reverse complement.
AAAGAGATAACACCCCCCCCATTACGTCATGCTTCAGAAATGTGGAAAATGGTCCGTTTTCAAATGTTTTATTTTTGAACGTCAGTTCACATTTGTAGGTGGATCATCAGTGTTAGAGCTAAAATTAGCATGTTTAAAGTGATTATCATGCTTCCAGGGGCTCGGGAAGTTAATTAAATACCATTTGGAGGCATTTAATGTTCGAGCAAAAACGGCTGATTTTCGACAAAAGAGATAACACCCCCCCATTACGTCATGCTTCAGAAATGTGGAAAATGGTCCGTTTTCAAATGTGTTATTTTTGAACATCAGTTCACATTTGTAGGTGGATCATCAGTGTTAGAGCTAAAATTAGCATGTTTAAAGTGATTTTCATGCTTCCAGGGGCTCGGGAAGTGAAATAAATACCATTTGGAGGCATTTAATGTTCGAGCAAAAACTGCTGATTTTCGACAAAAGAGATAACACCCCCCCATTACGTCATGCTTCAGAAATGTGGAAAATGGTCCGTTTTCAAATGTTTTATTTTTGAACGTCAGTTCACATTTGTAGGTGGATCATCAGTGTTAGAGCTAAAATTAGCATGTTTAAAGTGATTTTCATGCTTCCAGGGGCTCGGGAAGTTAATTAAATACCATTTGGAGGCATTTAATGTTTGAGCAAAAACGGCTGATTTTCGACAAAAGAGATAACACCCCCCATTACGTCATGCTTCAGAAATGTGGAAAATGGTCCGTTTTCAAATGTTTTATTTTTGAACGTCAGTTCACATTTGTAGGTGGATCATTAGTGTTAGAGCTAAAATTAGCATGTTTAAAGTGATTTTCATGCTTCCAGGGGCCCAAAACACAAGATTTATGGAATGGTTAAAAGTGCATGAAAATGGCCAATTTACTCACTCTGAGTTCTCAAAAAGGGTTTCTTCACCCCGGGAAGTTAATTAAATACCATTTGGAGGCATTTAATGTTCCAGCAAAAACAGCTGATTTTCGACAAAAGAGATAACACCCCCCCATTACGTCATGCTTCAGAAATGTGGAAAATGGTCCGTTTTCAAATGTTTTATTTTTGAACGTCAGTTCACATTTGTAGGTGGATCATCAGTGTTAGAGCTAAAATTAGCATGTTTAAAGTGATTTTCATGCTTCCAGGGGCTCGGGAAGTTAATTAAATACCATTTGGAGGCATTTAATGTTCGAGCAAAAACGGCTGATTTTCGACAAAAGAGATAACATCCCCCCATTACGTCATGCTTCAAAAATGTGGAAAATGGTCCGTTTTCAAATGTTTTATTTTTGAACGTCAGTTCACATTTGTAGGTGGATCATCAGTGTTAGAGCTAAAATGAGCATGTTTAAAGTGATTTTCATGCTTCCAGGGGCCCAAAACACAAGATTTATGGAATGGTTAAAAGTGCATGAAAATGGCCAATTTACTCACTCTGAGTTCTCAAAAAGGGTTTCTTCACCCCGGGAAGTTAATTAAATACCATTTGGAGGCATTTAATGTTCCAGCAAAAACGGCTGATTTTCGACAAAAGAGATATCACCCCCCCATTACGTCATGCTTCAGAAATGTGGAAAATGGTCCTTTTTCAAATGTTTTATTTTTGAACGTCAGTTCACATTTGTAGGTGGATCATCAGTGTTAGAGCTAAAATTAGCATGTTTAAAGTGATTTTCATGCTTCCAGGGGCTCGGGAAATGAAATAAATACCATTTGGAGGCATTTAATGTTCGAGCAAAAACTGCTGATTTTCGACAAAAGAGATAACACCCCCCCATTACGTCATGCTTCAGAAATGTGGAAAATGGTCCGTTTTCAAATGTTTTATTTTTGAACGTCAGTTCACATTTGTAGGTGGATCATCAGTGTTAGAGCTAAAATTAGCATGTTTAAAGTGATTTTCATGCTTCCAGGGGCTCGGGAAGTTAATTAAATACCATTTGGAGGCATTTAATGTTTGAGCAAAAACGGCTGATTTTCGACAAAAGAGATAACACCCCCCCATTACGTCATGCTTCAGAAATGTGGAAAATGGTCCGTTTTCAAATGTTTTATTTTTGAACGTCAGTTCACATTTGTAGGTGGATCATTAGTGTTAGAGCTAAAATTAGCATGTTTAAAGTGATTTTCATGCTTCCAGGGGCCCAAAACACAAGATTTATGGAATGGTTAAAAGTGCATGAAAATGGCCAATTTACTCACTCTGAGTTCTCAAAAAGGGTTTCTTCACCCCGGGAAGTTAATTAAATACCATTTGGAGGCATTTAATGTTCCAGCAAAAACAGCTGATTTTCGACAAAAGAGATAACACCCCCCCATTACGTCATGCTTCAGAAATGTGGAAAATGGTCCGTTTTCAAATGTTTTATTTTTGAACGTCAGTTCACATTTGTAGGTGGATCATCAGTGTTAGAGCTAAAATTAGCATGTTTAAAGTGATTTTCATGCTTCCAGGGGCTTGGGAAGTTAATTAAATACCATTTGGAGGCATTTAATGTTCGAGCAAAAACGGCTGATTTTCGACAAAAGAGATAACATCCCCCCATTACGTCATGCTTCAAAAATGTGGAAAATGGTCCGTTTTCAAATGTTTTATTTTTGAACGTCAGTTCACATTTGTAGGTGGATCATCAGTGTTAGAGCTAAAATGAGCATGTTTAAAGTGATTTTCATGCTTCCAGGGGCCCAAAACACAAGATTTATGGAATGGTTAAAAGTGCATGAAAATGGCCAATTTACTCACTCTGAGTTCTCAAAAAGGGTTTCTTCACCCCAGGAAGTTAATTAAATACCATTTGGAGGCATTTAATGTTCGAGCAAAAACGGCTGATTTTCGACAAAAGAGATAACACCCCCCCATTACGTCATGCTTCAGAAATGTGGAAAATGGTCCGTTTTCAAATGTTTTATTTTTGAACGTCAGTTCACATTTGTAGGTGGATCATCAGTGTTAGAGCTAAAATTAGCATGTTTAAAGTGATTTTCATGCTTCCAGGGGCTCGGGAAGTTAATTAAATACCATTTGGAGGCATTTAATGTTCGAGCAAAAACGGCTGATTTTCGACAAAAGAAATAACACCCCCCCATTACGTCATGCTTCAGAAATGTGGAAAATGGTCCGTTTTCAAATGTTTTATTTTTGAACGTCAGTTCACATTTGTAGGTGGATCATCAGTGTTAGAGCTAAAATTAGCATGTTTAAAGTGATTTTCATGCTTCCAGGGGCTCGGGAAGTGAAATAAATACCATTTGGAGGCATTTAATGTTCGAGCAAAAACGGCTGATTTTCGACAAAAGAGATAACACCCCCCCCATTACGTCATGCTTCAGAAATGTGGAAAATGGTCCGTTTTCAAATGTTTTATTTTTGAACGTCAGTTCACATTTGTAGGTGGATCATCAGTGTTAGAGCTAAAATTAGCATGTTTAAAGTGATTTTCATGCTTCCAGGGGCCCAAAACACAAGATTTATGGAATGGTTAAAAGTGCATGAAAATGGCCAATTTACTAACTCTGAGTTCTCATAAAGGGTTTCTTCACGCCGGAAAGTTAATTAAATACCATTTGGAGGCATATAATGTTCGAGCAAAAACGGCTGATTTTCGACAAAAGAGATAACACCCCCCCATTACGTCATGCTTCAGAAATGTGGAAAATGGTCCGTTTTCAAATGTTTTATTTCTGAACGTCAGTTCACATTTGTAGGTGGATCATCAGTGTTAGAGCTAAAATTAGCATGTTTAAAGTGATTTTCATGCTTCCAGGGGCTCGGGAAGTGAAATAAATACCATTTGGAGGCATTTAATGTTCGAGCAAAAACGGCTGATTTTCGACAAAAGAGATAACACCCCCCCCATTACGTCATGCTTCAGAAATGTGGAAAATGGTCCGTTTTCAAATGTTTTATTTTTGAACGTCAGTTCACATTTGTAGGTGGATCATCAGTGTTAGAGCTAAAATTAGCATGTTTAAAGTGATTTTCATGCTTCCAGGGGCTCGGGAAGTTAATTAAATACCATTTAGAGGCATTTAATGTTCGAGCAAAAACGGCAGATTTTCGACAAAAGAGATAACACCCCCCCATTACGTCATGCTTCAGAAATGTGGAAAATGGTCCATTTTCAAATGTTTTATTTTTGAACGTCAGTTCACATTTGTAGGTGGATCATCAGTGTAAGTGCTAAAATTAGCATGTTTAAAGTGATTTTCATGCTTCCAGGGGCTCGGGAAGTTAATTAAATACCATTTGGAGGCATTTATTGTTCGAGCAAAACGGCTGATTTTCGACAAAAGAGATAACACCCCCCCATTACGTCATGCTTCAGAAATGTGGAAAATGGTCCGTTTTCAAATGTTTTATTTTTGAACGTCAGTTCACATTTGTAGGTGGATCATCAGTGTTAGAGCTAAAATTAGCATGTTTAAAGTGATTTTCATGCTTCCAGGGGCTCGGGAAGTGAAATAAATACCATTTGGAGGCATTTAATGTTCGAGCAAAAACGGCTGATTTTCGACAAAAGAGATAACACCCCCCCATTACGTCATGCTTCAGAAATGTGGAAAATGGTCCGTTTTCAAATGTTTTATTTTTGAACGTCAGTTCACATTTGTAGGTGGATCATCAGTGTTAGAGCTGAAATTAGCATGTTTAAAGTGATTTTCATGCTTCCAGGGGCTCGGGAAGTTAATTAAATACCATTTGGAGGCATTTAATGTTCGAGCAAAAACGGCTGATTTTCGACAAAAGAGATAACACCCCCCCATTACGTCATGCTTCAGAAATGTGGAAAATGGTCCTTTTTCAAATGTTTTATTTTTGAACGTCAGTTCACATTTGTAGGTGGATCATCAGTGTTAGAGCTAAAATTAGCATGTTTAAAGTGATTTTCATGCTTCCAGGGGCTCGGGAAGTGAAATAAATACCATTTGGAGGCATTTAATGTTCGAGCAAAAACGGCTGATTTTCGACAAAAGAGATAACACCCCCCCATTACGTCATGCTTCAGAAATGTGGAAAATGGTCCGTTTTCAAATGTTTTATTTTTGAACGTCAGTTCACATTTGTAGGTGGATCATCAGTGTTAGAGCTAAAATTAGCATGTTTAAAGTGATTTTCATGCTTCCAGGGGCTCGGGAAGAGAAATAAATACCATTTGGAGGCATTTAATGTTCGAGCAAAAACGGCTGATTTTCGACAAAAGAGATAACACCCCCCCATTACGTCATGCTTCAGAAATGTGGAAAATGGTCCGTTTTCAAATGTTTTATTTTTGAACGTCAGTTCACATTTGTAGGTGGATCATCAGTGTTAGAGCTAAAATTAGCATGTTTAAAGTGATTTTCATGCTTCCAGGGGCTCGGGAAGTTAATTAAATACCATTTGGAGGCATTTAATGTTCGAGCAAAAACGGCTGATTTTCGACAAAAGAGATAACACCCCCCATTACGTCATGCTTCAGAAATGTGGAAAATGGTCCGTTTTCAAATGTTTTATTTTTGAACGTCAGTTCACATTTGTAGGTGGATCATCAGTGTTAGAGCTAAAATTAGCATGTTTAAAGTGATTTTCAGCTTCCAGGGGCTCGGGAAGTTAATTAAATACCATTTGAAGGCATTTAATGTTCGAGCAAAAACGGGTGATTTTCGACAAAAGAGATAACACCCCCCCATGCTTCAGAAATGTGGAAAATGGTCCGTTTTCAAATGTTTTATTTTTGAACGTCAGTTCACATTTGTAGGTGGATCATCAGTGTTAGAGCTAAAATTAGCATGTTTAAAGTGATTTTCATGCTTCCAGGGGCTCGGGAAGTTAATTAAATACCATTTGGAGGCATTTAATGTTCGAGCAAAAACGGCTGATTTTCGACAAAAGAGATAACACCCCCCCCCCCATTACGTCATGCTTCAGAAATGTGGAAAATGGTCCGTTTTCAAATGTTTTATTTTTGAACGTCAGTTCACATTTGTAGGTGGATCATCAGTGTTAGAGCTAAAATTAGCATGTTTAAAGTGATTTTCATGCTTCCAGGGCCCCAAAACACAAGATTTATGGAATGGTTAAAAGTGCATGAAAATGGCCAATTTACTCACTCTGAGTTCTCAAAAAGGGTTTCTTCACCCCGGCAAGTTAATTAAATACCATTTGGAGGCATTTATTGTTCGAGCAAAAACGGCTGATTTTCGACAAAAGAGATAACACCCCCCCATTACGTCATGCTTCAGAAATGTGGAAAATGGTCCGTTTTCAAATGTTTTATTTTTGAACGTCAGTTCACATTTGTAGGTGGATCATCAGTGTTAGAGCTAAAATTAGCATGTTTAAAGTGATTTTCATGCTTCCAGGGGCCCAAAACACAAGATTTATGGAATGGTTAAAAGTGCATGAAAATGGCCAATTTACTAACTCTGAGTTCTCATAAAGGGTTTCTTCACGCCGGAAAGTTAATTAAATACCATTTGGAGGCATATAATGTTCGAGCAAAAACGGCTGATTTTCGACAAAAGAGATAACACCCCCCCATTACGTCATGCTTCAGAAATGTGGAAAATGGTCCGTTTTCAAATGTTTTATTTCTGAACGTCAGTTCACATTTGTAGGTGGATCATCAGTGTTAGAGCTAAAATTAGCATGTTTAAAGTGATTTTCATGCTTCCAGGGGCTCGGGAAGTGAAATAAATACCATTTGGAGGCATTTAATGTTCGAGCAAAAACGGCTGATTTTCGACAAAAGAGATAACACCCCCCCCATTACGTCATGCTTCAGAAATGTGGAAAATGGTCCGTTTTCAAATGTTTTATTTTTGAACGTCAGTTCACATTTGTAGGTGGATCATCAGTGTTAGAGCTAAAATTAGCATGTTTAAAGTGATTTTCATGCTTCCAGGGGCTCGGGAAGTTAATTAAATACCATTTGGAGGCATTTAATGTTCGAGCAAAAACGGCAGATTTTCGACAAAAGAGATAACACCCCCCCATTACGTCATGCTTCAGAAATGTGGAAAATGGTCCATTTTCAAATGTTTTATTTTTGAACGTCAGTTCACATTTGTAGGTGGATCATCAGTGTTAGAGCTAAAATTAGCATGTTTAAAGTGATTTTCATGCTTCCAGGGGCTCGGGAAGTTAATTAAATACCATTTGGAGGCATTTATTGTTCGAGCAAAACGGCTGATTTTCGACAAAAGAGATAACACCCCCCCATTACGTCATGCTTCAGAAATGTGGAAAATGGTCCGTTTTCAAATGTTTTATTTTTGAACGTCAGTTCACATTTGTAGGTGGATCATCAGTGTTAGAGCTAAAATTAGCATGTTTAAAGTGATTTTCATGCTTCCAGGGGCTCGGGAAGTGAAATAAATACCATTTGGAGGCATTTAATGTTCGAGCAAAAACGGCTGATTTTCGACAAAAGAGATAACACCCCCCCATTACGTCATGCTTCAGAAATGTGGAAAATGGTCCGTTTTCAAATGTTTTATTTTTGAACGTCAGTTCACATTTGTAGGTGGATCATCAGTGTTAGAGCTGAAATTAGCATGTTTAAAGTGATTTTCATGCTTCCAGGGGCTCGGGAAGTTAATTAAATACCATTTGGAGGCATTTAATGTTCGAGCAAAAACGGCTGATTTTCGACAAAAGAGATAACACCCCCCCATTACGTCATGCTTCAGAAATGTGGAAAATGGTCCTTTTTCAAATGTTTTATTTTTGAACGTCAGTTCACATTTGTAGGTGGATCATCAGTGTTAGAGCTAAAATTAGCATGTTTAAAGTGATTTTCATGCTTCCAGGGGCCCAAAACACAAGATTTATGGAATGGTTAAAAGTGCATGAAAATGGCCAATTTACTCACTCTGAGTTCTCAAAAAGGGTTTCTTCACCCCGGGAAGTTAATTAAATACCATTTGGAGGCATTTAATGTTCCAGCAAAAACGGCTGATTTTCGACAAAAGAGATATCACCCCCCCATTACGTCATGCTTCAGAAATGTGGAAAATGGTCCTTTTTCAAATGTTTTATTTTTGAACGTCAGTTCACATTTGTAGGTGGATCATCAGTGTTAGAGCTAAAATTAGCATGTTTAAAGTGATTTTCATGCTTCCAGGGGCTAGGGAAATGAAATAAATACCATTTGGAGGCATTTAATGTTCGAGCAAAAACTGCTGATTTTCGACAAAAGAGATAACACCCCCCCATTACGTCATGCTTCAGAAATGTGGAAAATGGTCCGTTTTCAAATGTTTTATTTTTGAACGTCAGTTCACATTTGTAGGTGGATCATTAGTGTTAGAGCTAAAATTAGCATGTTTAAAGTGATTTTCATGCTTCCAGGGGCCCAAAACACAAGATTTATGGAATGGTTAAAAGTGCATGAAAATGGCCAATTTACTCACTCTGAGTTCTCAAAAAGGGTTTCTTCACCCCGGGAAGTTAATTAAATACCATTTGGAGGCATTTAATGTTCGAGCAAAAACGGCTGATTTTCGACAAAAGAGATAACACCCCCCCATTACGTCATGCTTCAGAAATGTGGAAAATGGTCCGTTTTCAAATGTTTTATTTTTGAACGTCAGTTCACATTTGTAGGTGGATCATCAGTGTTAGAGCTAAAATTAGCATGTTTAAAGTGATTTTCATGCTTCCAGGGGCTCGGGAAGTTAATTAAATACCATTTGGAGGCATTTAATGTTCGAGCAAAAACGGCAGATTTTCGACAAAAGAGATAACACCCCCCCCATTACGTCATGCTTCAGAAATGTGGAAAATGGTCCGTTTTCAAATGTTTTATTTTTGAACGTCAGTTCACATTTGTAGGTGGATCATCAGTGTTAGAGCTAAAATTAGCATGTTTAAAGTGATTATCATGCTTCCAGGGGCTCGGGAAGTTAATTAAATACCATTTGGAGGCATTTAATGTTCGAGCAAAAACGGCTGATTTTCGACAAAAGAGATAACACCCCCCCATTACGTCATGCTTCAGAAATGTGGAAAATGGTCCGTTTTCAAATGTGTTATTTTTGAACATCAGTTCACATTTGTAGGTGGATCATCAGTGTTAGAGCTAAAATTAGCATGTTTAAAGTGATTTTCATGCTTCCAGGGGCTCGGGAAGTGAAATAAATACCATTTGGAGGCATTTAATGTTCGAGCAAAAACTGCTGATTTTCGACAAAAGAGATAACACCCCCCCATTACGTCATGCTTCAGAAATGTGGAAAATGGTCCGTTTTCAAATGTTTTATTTTTGAACGTCAGTTCACATTTGTAGGTGGATCATCAGTGTTAGAGCTAAAATTAGCATGTTTAAAGTGATTTTCATGCTTCCAGGGGCTCGGGAAGTTAATTAAATACCATTTGGAGGCATTTAATGTTTGAGCAAAAACGGCTGATTTTCGACAAAAGAGATAACACCCCCCATTACGTCATGCTTCAGAAATGTGGAAAATGGTCCGTTTTCAAATGTTTTATTTTTGAACGTCAGTTCACATTTGTAGGTGGATCATTAGTGTTAGAGCTAAAATTAGCATGTTTAAAGTGATTTTCATGCTTCCAGGGGCCCAAAACACAAGATTTATGGAATGGTTAAAAGTGCATGAAAATGGCCAATTTACTCACTCTGAGTTCTCAAAAAGGGTTTCTTCACCCCGGGAAGTTAATTAAATACCATTTGGAGGCATTTAATGTTCCAGCAAAAACAGCTGATTTTCGACAAAAGAGATAACACCCCCCCATTACGTCATGCTTCAGAAATGTGGAAAATGGTCCGTTTTCAAATGTTTTATTTTTGAACGTCAGTTCACATTTGTAGGTGGATCATCAGTGTTAGAGCTAAAATTAGCATGTTTAAAGTGATTTTCATGCTTCCAGGGGCTCGGGAAGTTAATTAAATACCATTTGGAGGCATTTAATGTTCGAGCAAAAACGGCTGATTTTCGACAAAAGAGATAACATCCCCCCATTACGTCATGCTTCAAAAATGTGGAAAATGGTCCGTTTTCAAATGTTTTATTTTTGAACGTCAGTTCACATTTGTAGGTGGATCATCAGTGTTAGAGCTAAAATGAGCATGTTTAAAGTGATTTTCATGCTTCCAGGGGCCCAAAACACAAGATTTATGGAATGGTTAAAAGTGCATGAAAATGGCCAATTTACTCACTCTGAGTTCTCAAAAAGGGTTTCTTCACCCCGGGAAGTTAATTAAATACCATTTGGAGGCATTTAATGTTCCAGCAAAAACGGCTGATTTTCGACAAAAGAGATATCACCCCCCCATTACGTCATGCTTCAGAAATGTGGAAAATGGTCCTTTTTCAAATGTTTTATTTTTGAACGTCAGTTCACATTTGTAGGTGGATCATCAGTGTTAGAGCTAAAATTAGCATGTTTAAAGTGATTTTCATGCTTCCAGGGGCTCGGGAAATGAAATAAATACCATTTGGAGGCATTTAATGTTCGAGCAAAAACTGCTGATTTTCGACAAAAGAGATAACACCCCCCCATTACGTCATGCTTCAGAAATGTGGAAAATGGTCCGTTTTCAAATGTTTTATTTTTGAACGTCAGTTCACATTTGTAGGTGGATCATCAGTGTTAGAGCTAAAATTAGCATGTTTAAAGTGATTTTCATGCTTCCAGGGGCTCGGGAAGTTAATTAAATACCATTTGGAGGCATTTAATGTTTGAGCAAAAACGGCTGATTTTCGACAAAAGAGATAACACCCCCCCATTACGTCATGCTTCAGAAATGTGGAAAATGGTCCGTTTTCAAATGTTTTATTTTTGAACGTCAGTTCACATTTGTAGGTGGATCATTAGTGTTAGAGCTAAAATTAGCATGTTTAAAGTGATTTTCATGCTTCCAGGGGCCCAAAACACAAGATTTATGGAATGGTTAAAAGTGCATGAAAATGGCCAATTTACTCACTCTGAGTTCTCAAAAAGGGTTTCTTCACCCCGGGAAGTTAATTAAATACCATTTGGAGGCATTTAATGTTCCAGCAAAAACAGCTGATTTTCGACAAAAGAGATAACACCCCCCCCCATTACGTCATGCTTCAGAAATGTGGAAAATGGTCCGTTTTCAAATGTTTTATTTTTGAACGTCAGTTCACATTTGTAGGTGGATCATCAGTGTTAGAGCTAAAATTAGCATGTTTAAAGTGATTTTCATGCTTCCAGGGGCTCGGGAAGTTAATTAAATACCATTTGGAGGCATTTAATGTTCGAGCAAAAACGGCTGATTTTCGACAAAAGAGATAACACCCCCCATTACGTCATGCTTCAGAAATGTGGAAAATGGTCCGTTTTCAAATGTTTTATTTTTGAACGTCAGTTCACATTTGTAGGTGGATCATCAGTGTTAGAGCTAAAATTAGCATGTTTAAAGTGATTTTCATGCTTCCAGGGGCTCGGGAAGTTAATTAAATACCATTTGGAGGCATTTAATGTTCGAGCAAAAACGGCAGATTTTCGACAAAAGAGATAACACCCCCCCCCATTACGTCATGCTTCAGAAATGTGGAAAATGGTCCGTTTTCAAATGTTTTATTTTTGAACGTCAGTTCACATTTGTAGGTGGATCATCAGTGTTAGAGCTAAAATTAGCATGTTTAAAGTGATTATCATGCTTCCAGGGGCTCGGGAAGTTAATTAAATACCATTTGGAGGCATTTAATGTTCGAGCAAAAACGGCTGATTTTCGACAAAAGAGATAACTCCCCCCCCATTACGTCATGCTTCAGAAATGTGGAAAATGGTCCGTTTTCAAATGTGTTATTTTTGAACGTCAGTTCACATTTGTAGGTGGATCATCAGTGTTAGAGCTAAAATTAGCATGTTTAAAGTGATTTTCATGCTTCCAGGGGCTCGGGAAGTGAAATAAATACCATTTGGAGGCATTTAATGTTCGAGCAAAAACGGCTGATTTTCGACAAAAGAGATAACACCCCCCCATTACGTCATGCTTCAGAAATGTGGAAAATGGTCCGTTTTCAAATGTTTTATTTTTGAACGTCAGTTCGCATTTGTAGGTGGATCATCAGTGTTAGAGCTAAAATTAGCATGTTTAAAGTGATTTTCATGCTTCCAGGGGCTCGGGAAGTTAATTAAATACCATTTGGAGGCATTTAATGTTCGAGCAAAAACGGCTGATTTTCGACAAAAGAGATAACACCCCCCCCCCATTACGTCATGCTTCAGAAATGTGGAAAATGGTCCGTTTTCAAATGTTTTATTTTTGAACGTCAGTTCACATTTGTAGGTGGATCATCAGTGTTAGAGCTAAAATTAGCATGTTTAAAGTGATTTTCATGCTTCCAGGGCCCCAAAACACAAGATTTATGGAATGGTTAAAAGTGCATGAAAATGGCCAATTTACTCACTCTGAGTTCTCAAAAAGGGTTTCTTCACCCCGGCAAGTTAATTAAATACCATTTGGAGGCATTTATTGTTCGAGCAAAAACGGCTGATTTTCGACAAAAGAGATAACACCCCCCCATTACGTCATGCTTCAGAAATGTGGAAAATGGTCCGTTTTCAAATGTTTTATTTTTGAACGTCAGTTCACATTTGTAGGTGGATCATCAGTGTTAGAGCTAAAATTAGCATGTTTAAAGTGATTTTCATGCTTCCAGGGGCCCAAAACACAAGATTTATGGAATGGTTAAAAGTGCATGAAAATGGGCAATTTACTAACTCTGAGTTCTCATAAAGGGTTTCTTCACGCCGGAAAGTTAATTAAATACCATTTGGAGGCATATAATGTTCGAGCAAAAACGGCTGATTTTCGACAAAAGAGATAACACCCCCCCATTACGTCATGCTTCAGAAATGTGGAAAATGGTCCGTTTTCAAATGTTTTATTTCTGAACGTCAGTTCACATTTGTAGGTGGATCATCAGTGTTAGAGCTAAAATTAGCATGTTTAAAGTGATTTTCATGCTTCCAGGGGCTCGGGAAGTGAAATAAATACCATTTGGAGGCATTTAATGTTCGAGCAAAAACGGCTGATTTTCGACAAAAGAGATAACACCCCCCCCATTACGTCATGCTTCAGAAATGTGGAAAATGGTCCGTTTTCAAATGTTTTATTTTTGAACGTCAGTTCACATTTGTAGGTGGATCATCAGTGTTAGAGCTAAAATTAGCATGTTTAAAGTGATTTTCATGCTTCCAGGGGCTCGGGAAGTTAATTAAATACCATTTGGAGGCATTTAATGTTCGAGCAAAAACTGCAGATTTTCGACAAAAGAGATAACACCCCCCCATTACGTCATGCTTCAGAAATGTGGAAAATGGTCCATTTTCAAATGTTTTATTTTTGAACGTCATTTCACATTTGTAGGTGGATCATCAGTGTTAGAGCTAAAATTAGCATGTTTAAAGTGATTTTCATGCTTCCAGGGGCTCGGGAAGTTAATTAAATACCATTTGGAGGCATTTATTGTTCGAGCAAAACGGCTGATTTTCGACAAAAGAGATAACACCCCCCCATTACGTCATGCTTCAGAAATGTGGAAAATGGTCCGTTTTCAAATGTTTTATTTTTGAACGTCAGTTCACATTTGTAGGTGGATCATCAGTGTTAGAGCTAAAATTAGCATGTTTAAAGTGATTTTCATGCTTCCAGGGGCTCGGGAAGTGAAATAAATACCATTTGGAGGCATTTAATGTTCGAGCAAAAACGGCTGATTTTCGACAAAAGAGATAACACCCCCCCATTACGTCATGCTTCAGAAATGTGGAAAATGGTCCGTTTTCAAATGTTTTATTTTTGAACGTCAGTTCACATTTGTAGGTGGATCATCAGTGTTAGAGCTGAAATTAGCATGTTTAAAGTGATTTTCATGCTTCCAGGGGCTCGGGAAGTTAATTAAATACCATTTGGAGGCATTTAATGTTCGAGCAAAAACGGCTGATTTTCGACAAAAGAGATAACACCCCCCCATTACGTCATGCTTCAGAAATGTGGAAAATGGTCCTTTTTCAAATGTTTTATTTTTGAACGTCAGTTCACATTTGTAGGTGGATCATCAGTGTTAGAGCTAAAATTAGCATGTTTAAAGTGATTTTCATGCTTCCAGGGGCCCAAAACACAAGATTTATGGAATGGTTAAAAGTGCATGAAAATGGCCAATTTACTCACTCTGAGTTCTCAAAAAGGGTTTCTTCACCCCGGGAAGTTAATTAAATACCATTTGGAGGCATTTAATGTTCCAGCAAAAACGGCTGATTTTCGACAAAAGAGATATCACCCCCCCATTACGTCATGCTTCAGAAATGTGGAAAATGGTCCTTTTTCAAATGTTTTATTTTTGAACGTCAGTTCACATTTGTAGGTGGATCATCAGTGTTAGAGCTAAAATTAGCATGTTTAAAGTGATTTTCATGCTTCCAGGGGCTCGGGAAATGAAATAAATACCATTTGGAGGCATTTAATGTTCGAGCAAAAACTGCTGATTTTCGACAAAAGAGATAACACCCCCCCATTACGTCATGCTTCAGAAATGTGGAAAATGGTCCGTTTTCAAATGTTTTATTTTTGAACGTCAGTTCACATTTGTAGGTGGATCATTAGTGTTAGAGCTAAAATTAGCATGTTTAAAGTGATTTTCATGCTTCCAGGGGCCCAAAACACAAGATTTATGGAATGGTTAAAAGTGCATGAAAATGGCCAATTTACTCACTCTGAGTTCTCAAAAAGGGTTTCTTCACCCCGGGAAGTTAATTAAATACCATTTGGAGGCATTTAATGTTCGAGCAAAAACGGCTGATTTTCGACAAAAGAGATAACACCCCCCCATTACGTCATGCTTCAGAAATGTGGAAAATGGTCCGTTTTCAAATGTTTTATTTTTGAACGTCAGTTCACATTTGTAGGTGGATCATCAGTGTTAGAGCTAAAATTAGCATGTTTAAAGTGATTTTCATGCTTCCAGGGGCTCGGGAAGTTAATTAAATACCATTTGGAGGCATTTAATGTTCGAGCAAAAACGGCAGATTTTCGACAAAAGAGATAACACCCCCCCCATTACGTCATGCTTCAGAAATGTGGAAAATGGTCCGTTTTCAAATGTTTTATTTTTGAACGTCAGTTCACATTTGTAGGTGGATCATCAGTGTTAGAGCTAAAATTAGCATGTTTAAAGTGATTATCATGCTTCCAGGGGCTCGGGAAGTTAATTAAATACCATTTGGAGGCATTTAATGTTCGAGCAAAAACGGCTGATTTTCGACAAAAGAGATAACACCCCCCCATTACGTCATGCTTCAGAAATGTGGAAAATGGTCCGTTTTCAAATGTGTTATTTTTGAACGTCAGTTCACATTTGTAGGTGGATCATCAGTGTTAGAGCTAAAATTAGCATGTTTAAAGTGATTTTCATGCTTCCAGGGGCTCGGGAAGTGAAATAAATACCATTTGGAGGCATTTAATGTTCGAGCAAAAACTGCTGATTTTCGACAAAAGAGATAACACCCCCCCATTACGTCATGCTTCAGAAATGTGGAAAATGGTCCGTTTTCAAATGTTTTATTTTTGAACGTCAGTTCACATTTGTAGGTGGATCATCAGTGTTAGAGCTAAAATTAGCATGTTTAAAGTGATTTTCATGCTTCCAGGGGCTCGGGAAGTTAATTAAATACCATTTGGAGGCATTTAATGTTCGAGCAAAAACGGCTGATTTTCGACAAAAGAGATAACATCCCCCCATTACGTCATGCTTCAAAAATGTGGAAAATGGTCCGTTTTCAAATGTTTTATTTTTGAACGTCAGTTCACATTTGTAGGTGGATCATCAGTGTTAGAGCTAAAATGAGCATGTTTAAAGTGATTTTCATGCTTCCAGGGGCCCAAAACACAAGATTTATGGAATGGTTAAAAGTGCATGAAAATGGCCAATTTACTCACTCTGAGTTCTCAAAAAGGGTTTCTTCACCCCGGGAAGTTAATTAAATACCATTTGGAGGCATTTAATGTTCCAGCAAAAACGGCTGATTTTCGACAAAAGAGATATCACCCCCCCATTACGTCATGCTTCAGAAATGTGGAAAATGGTCCTTTTTCAAATGTTTTATTTTTGAAGGTCAGTTCACATTTGTAGGTGGATCATCAGTGTTAGAGCTAAAATTAGCATGTTTAAAGTGATTTTCATGCTTCCAGGGGCTCGGGAAATGAAATAAATACCATTTGGAGGCATTTAATGTTCGAGCAAAAACTGCTGATTTTCGACAAAAGAGATAACACCCCCCCATTACGTCATGCTTCAGAAATGTGGAAAATGGTCCGTTTTCAAATGTTTTATTTTTGAACGTCAGTTCACATTTGTAGGTGGATCATCAGTGTTAGAGCTAAAATTAGCATGTTTAAAGTGATTTTCATGCTTCCAGGGGCTCGGGAAGTTAATTAAATACCATTTGGAGGCATTTAATGTTTGAGCAAAAACGGCTGATTTTCGACAAAAGAGATAACACCCCCCCATTACGTCATGCTTCAGAAATGTGGAAAATGGTCCGTTTTCAAATGTTTTATTTTTGAACGTCAGTTCACATTTGTAGGTGGATCATTAGTGTTAGAGCTAAAATTAGCATGTTTAAAGTGATTTTCATGCTTCCAGGGGCCCAAAACACAAGATTTATGGAATGGTTAAAAGTGCATGAAAATGGCCAATTTACTCACTCTGAGTTCTCAAAAAGGGTTTCTTCACCCCGGGAAGTTAATTAAATACCATTTGGAGGCATTTAATGTTCCAGCAAAAACAGCTGATTTTCGACAAAAGAGATAACACCCCCCCCATTACGTCATGCTTCAGAAATGTGGAAAATGGTCCGTTTTCAAATGTTTTATTTTTGAACGTCAGTTCACATTTGTAGGTGGATCATCAGTGTTAGAGCTAAAATTAGCATGTTTAAAGTGATTTTCATGCTTCCAGGGGCTCGGGAAGTTAATTAAATACCATTTGGAGGCATTTAATGTTCGAGCAAAAACGGCTGATTTTCGACAAAAGAGATAACACCCCCCCATTTCGTCATGCTTCAGAAATGTGGAAAATGGTCCGTTTTCAAATGTTTTATTTTTGAACGTCAGTTCACATTTGTAGGTGGATCATCAGTGTTAGAGCTAAAATTAGCATGTTTAAAGTGATTTTCATGCTTCCAGGGGCTCGGGAAGTTAATTAAATACCATTTGGAGGCATTTAATGTTCGAGCAAAAACGGCAGATTTTCGACAAAAGAGATAACACCCCCCCCCATTACGTCATGCTTCAGAAATGTGGAAAATGGTCCGTTTTCAAATGTTTTATTTTTGAACGTCAGTTCACATTTGTAGGTGGATCATCAGTGTTAGAGCTAAAATTAGCATGTTTAAAGTGATTATCATGCTTCCAGGGGCTCGGGAAGTTAATTAAATACCATTTGGAGGCATTTAATGTTCGAGCAAAAACGGCTGATTTTCGACAAAAGAGATAACTCCCCCCCATTACGTCATGCTTCAGAAATGTGGAAAATGGTCCGTTTTCAAATGTGTTATTTTTGAACGTCAGTTCACATTTGTAGGTGGATCATCAGTGTTAGAGCTAAAATTAGCATGTTTAAAGTGATTTTCATGCTTCCAGGGGCTCGGGAAGTGAAATAAATACCATTTGGAGGCATTTAATGTTCGAGCAAAAACTGCAGATTTTCGACAAAAGAGATAACACCCCCCCATTACGTCATGCTTCAGAAATGTGGAAAATGGTCCGTTTTCAAATGTTTTATTTTTGAACGTCAGTTCACATTTGTAGGTGGATCATCAGTGTTAGAGCTAAAATTAGCATGTTTAAAGTGATTTTCATGCTTCCAGGGGCTCGGGAAGTTAATTAAATACCATTTGGAGGCATTTATTGTTCGAGCAAAAACGGCTGATTTTCGACAAAAGAGATAACACCCCCCCATTACGTCATGCTTCAGAAATGTGGAAAATGGTCCGTTTTCAAATGTTTTATTTTTGAACGTCAGTTCACATTTGTAGGTGGATCATCAGTGTTAGAGCTAAAATTAGCATGTTTAAAGTGATTTTCATGCTTCCAGGGGCTCGGGAAGTGAAATAAATACCATTTGGAGGCATTTAATGTTCGAGCAAAAACGGCTGATTTTCGACAAAAGAGATAACACCCCCCCATTACGTCATGCTTCAGAAATGTGGAAAATGGTCCGTTTTCAAATGTTTTATTTTTGAACGTCAGTTCACATTTGTAGGTGGATCATCAGTGTTAGAGCTGAAATTAGCATGTTTAAAGTGATTTTCATGCTTCCAGGGGCTCGGGAAGTTAATTAAATACCATTTGGAGGCATTTAATGTTCGAGCAAAAACGGCTGATTTTCGACAAAAGAGATAACACCCCCCCATTACGTCATGCTTCAGAAATGTGGAAAATGGTCCTTTTTCAAATGTTTTATTTTTGAACGTCAGTTCACATTTGTAGGTGGATCATCAGTGTTAGAGCTAAAATTAGCATGTTTAAAGTGATTTTCATGCTTCCAGGGGCCCAAAACACAAGATTTATGGAATGGTTAAAAGTGCATGAAAATGGCCAATTTACTCACTCTGAGTTCTCAAAAAGGGTTTCTTCACCCCGGGAAGTTAATTAAATACCATTTGGAGGCATTTAATGTTCCAGCAAAAACGGCTGATTTTCGACAAAAGAGATATCACCCCCCCATTACGTCATGCTTCAGAAATGTGGAAAATGGTCCTTTTTCAAATGTTTTATTTTTGAACGTCAGTTCACATTTGTAGGTGGATCATCAGTGTTAGAGCTAAAATTAGCATGTTTAAAGTGATTTTCATGCTTCCAGGGGCTCGGGAAATGAAATAAATACCATTTGGAGGCATTTAATGTTCGAGCAAAAACTGCTGATTTTCGACAAAAGAGATAACACCCCCCCATTACGTCATGCTTCAGAAATGTGGAAAATGGTCCGTTTTCAAATGTTTTATTTTTGAACGTCAGTTCACATTTGTAGGTGGATCATTAGTGTTAGAGCTAAAATTAGCATGTTTAAAGTGATTTTCATGCTTCCAGGGGCCCAAAACACAAGATTTATGGAATGGTTAAAAGTGCATGAAAATGGCCAATTTACTCACTCTGAGTTCTCAAAAAGGGTTTCTTCACCCCGGGAAGTTAATTAAATACCATTTGGAGGCATTTAATGTTCGAGCAAAAACGGCTGATTTTCGACAAAAGAGATAACACCCCCCCATTACGTCATGCTTCAGAAATGTGGAAAATGGTCCGTTTTCAAATGTTTTATTTTTGAACGTCAGTTCACATTTGTAGGTGGATCATCAGTGTTAGAGCTAAAATTAGCATGTTTAAAGTGATTTTCATGCTTCCAGGGGCTCGGGAAGTTAATTAAATACCATTTGGAGGCATTTAATGTTCGAGCAAAAACGGCAGATTTTCGACAAAAGAGATAACACCCCCCCCATTACGTCATGCTTCAGAAATGTGGAAAATGGTCCGTTTTCAAATGTTTTATTTTTGAACGTCAGTTCACATTTGTAGGTGGATCATCAGTGTTAGAGCTAAAATTAGCATGTTTAAAGTGATTATCATGCTTCCAGGGGCTCGGGAAGTTAATTAAATACCATTTGGAGGCATTTAATGTTCGAGCAAAAACGGCTGATTTTCGACAAAAGAGATAACACCCCCCCATTACGTCATGCTTCAGAAATGTGGAAAATGGTCCGTTTTCAAATGTGTTATTTTTGAACGTCAGTTCACATTTGTAGGTGGATCATCAGTGTTATAGCTAAAATTAGCATGTTTAAAGTGATTTTCATGCTTCCAGGGGCTCGGGAAGTGAAATAAATACCATTTGGAGGCATTTAATGTTCGAGCAAAAACTGCTGATTTTCGACAAAAGAGATAACACCCCCCCATTACGTCATGCTTCAGAAATGTGGAAAATGGTCCGTTTTCAAATGTTTTATTTTTGAACGTCAGTTCACATTTGTAGGTGGATCATCAGTGTTAGAGCTAAAATTAGCATGTTTAAAGTGATTTTCATGCTTCCAGGGGCTCGGGAAGTTAATTAAATACCATTTGGAGGCATTTAATGTTCGAGCAAAAACGGCTGATTTTCGACAAAAGAGATAACATCCCCCCATTACGTCATGCTTCAAAAATGTGGAAAATGGTCCGTTTTCAAATGTTTTATTTTTGAACGTCAGTTCACATTTGTAGGTGGATCATCAGTGTTAGAGCTAAAATGAGCATGTTTAAAGTGATTTTCATGCTTCCAGGGGCCCAAAACACAAGATTTATGGAATGGTTAAAAGTGCATGAAAATGGCCAATTTACTCACTCTGAGTTCTCAAAAAGGGTTTCTTCACCCCGGGAAGTTAATTAAATACCATTTGGAGGCATTTAATGTTCCAGCAAAAACGGCTGATTTTCGACAAAAGAGATATCACCCCCCCATTATGTCATGCTTCAGAAATGTGGAAAATGGTCCTTTTTCAAATGTTTTATTTTTGAACGTCAGTTCACATTTGTAGGTGGATCATCAGTGTTAGAGCTAAAATTAGCATGTTTAAAGTGATTTTCATGCTTCCAGGGGCTCGGGAAATGAAATAAATACCATTTGGAGGCATTTAATGTTCGAGCAAAAACTGCTGATTTTCGACAAAAGAGATAACACCCCCCATTACGTCATGCTTCAGAAATGTGGAAAATGGTCCGTTTTCAAATGTTTTATTTTTGAACGTCAGTTCACATTTGTAGGTGGATCATCAGTGTTAGAGCTAAAATTAGCATGTTTAAAGTGATTTTCATGCTTCCAGGGGCTCGGGAAGTTAATTAAATACCATTTGGAGGCATTTAATGTTTGAGCAAAAACGGCTGATTTTCGACAAAAGAGATAACACCCCCCCATTACGTCATGCTTCAGAAATGTGGAAAATGGTCCGTTTTCAAATGTTTTATTTTTGAACGTCAGTTCACATTTGTAGGTGGATCATTAGTGTTAGAGCTAAAATTAGCATGTTTAAAGTGATTTTCATGCTTCCAGGGGCCCAAAACACAAGATTTATGGAATGGTTAAAAGTGCATGAAAATGGCCAATTTACTCACTCTGAGTTCTCAAAAAGGGTTTCTTCACCCCGGGAAGTTAATTAAATACCATTTGGAGGCATTTAATGTTCCAGCAAAAACAGCTGATTTTCGACAAAAGAGATAACACCCCCCCCCATTACGTCATGCTTCAGAAATGTGGAAAATGGTCCGTTTTCAAATGTTTTATTTTTGAACGTCAGTTCACATTTGTAGGTGGATCATCAGTGTTAGAGCTAAAATTAGCATGTTTAAAGTGATTTTCATGCTTCCAGGGGCTCGGGAAGTTAATTAAATACCATTTGGAGGCATTTAATGTTTGAGCAAAAACGGCTGATTTTCGACAAAAGAGATAACACCCCCCCATTACGTCATGCTTCAGAAATGTGGAAAATGGTCCGTTTTCAAATGTTTTATTTTTGAACGTCAGTTCACATTTGTAGGTGGATCATTAGTGTTAGAGCTAAAATTAGCATGTTTAAAGTGATTTTCATGCTTCCAGGGGCCCAAAACACAAGATTTATGGAATGGTTAAAAGTGCATGAAAATGGCCAATTTACTCACTCTGAGTTCTCAAAAAGGGTTTCTTCACCCCGGGAAGTTAATTAAATACCATTTGGAGGCATTTAATGTTCCAGCAAAAACAGCTGATTTTCGACAAAAGAGATAACACCCCCCCCATTACGTCATGCTTCAGAAATGTGGAAAATGGTCCGTTTTCAAATGTTTTATTTTTGAACGTCAGTTCACATTTGTAGGTGGATCATCAGTGTTAGAGCTAAAATTAGCATGTTTAAAGTGATTTTCATGCTTCCAGGGGCTCGGGAAGTTAATTAAATACCATTTGGAGGCATTTAATGTTCGAGCAAAAACGGCTGATTTTCGACAAAAGAGATAACACCCCCCCATTACGTCATGCTTCAGAAATGTGGAAAATGGTCCGTTTTCAAATGTTTTATTTTTGAACGTCAGTTCACATTTGTAGGTGGATCATCAGTGTTAGAGCTAAAATTAGCATGTTTAAAGTGATTTTCATGCTTCCAGGGGCTCGGGAAGTTAATTAAATACCATTTGGAGGCATTTAATGTTCGAGCAAAAACAGCAGATTTTCGACAAAAGAGATAACACCCCCCCCATTACGTCATGCTTCAGAAATGTGGAAAATGGTCCGTTTTCAAATGTTTTATTTTTGAACGTCAGTTCACATTTGTAGGTGGATCATCAGTGTTAGAGCTAAAATTAGCATGTTTAAAGTGATTATCATGCTTCCAGGGGCTCGGGAAGTTAATTAAATACCATTTGGAGGCATTTAATGTTCGAGCAAAAACGGCTGATTTTCGACAAAAGAGATAACTCCCCCCCCATTACGTCATGCTTCAGAAATGTGGAAAATGGTCCGTTTTCAAATGTGTTATTTTTGAACGTCAGTTCACATTTGTAGGTGGATCATCAGTGTTAGAGCTAAAATTAGCATGTTTAAAGTGATTTTCATGCTTCCAGGGGCTCGGGAAGTGAAATAAATACCATTTGGAGGCATTTAATGTTCGAGCAAAAACTGCAGATTTTCGACAAAAGAGATAACACCCCCCCATTACGTCATGCTTCAGAAATGTGGAAAATGGTCCGTTTTCAAATGTTTTATTTTTGAACGTCAGTTCACATTTGTAGGTGGATCATCAGTGTTAGAGCTAAAATTAGCATGTTTAAAGTGATTTTCATGCTTCCAGGGGCTCGGGAAGTTAATTAAATACCATTTGGAGGCATTTATTGTTCGAGCAAAAACGGCTGATTTTCGACAAAAGAGATAACACCCCCCCATTACGTCATGCTTCAGAAATGTGGAAAATGGTCCGTTTTCAAATGTTTTATTTTTGAACGTCAGTTCACATTTGTAGGTGGATCATCAGTGTTAGAGCTAAAATTAGCATGTTTAAAGTGATTTTCATGCTTCCAGGGGCTCGGGAAGTGAAATAAATACCATTTGGAGGCATTTAATGTTCGAGCAAAAACGGCTGATTTTCGACAAAAGAGATAACACCCCCCCATTACGTCATGCTTCAGAAATGTGGAAAATGGTCCGTTTTCAAATGTTTTATTTTTGAACGTCAGTTCACATTTGTAGGTGGATCATCAGTGTTAGAGCTGAAATTAGCATGTTTAAAGTGATTTTCATGCTTCCAGGGGCTCGGGAAGTTAATTAAATACCATTTGGAGGCATTTAATGTTCGAGCAAAAACGGCTGATTTTCGACAAAAGAGATAACACCCCCCCATTACGTCATGCTTCAGAAATGTGGAAAATGGTCCTTTTTCAAATGTTTTATTTTTGAACGTCAGTTCACATTTGTAGGTGGATCATCAGTGTTAGAGCTAAAATTAGCATGTTTAAAGTGATTTTCATGCTTCCAGGGGCCCAAAACACAAGATTTATGGAATGGTTAAAAGTGCATGAAAATGGCCAATTTACTCACTCTGAGTTCTCAAAAAGGGTTTCTTCACCCCGGGAAGTTAATTAAATACCATTTGGAGGCATTTAATGTTCCAGCAAAAACGGCTGATTTTCGACAAAAGAGATATCACCCCCCCATTACGTCATGCTTCAGAAATGTGGAAAATGGTCCTTTTTCAAATGTTTTATTTTTGAACGTCAGTTCACATTTGTAGGTGGATCATCAGTGTTAGAGCTAAAATTAGCATGTTTAAAGTGATTTTCATGCTTCCAGGGGCTCGGGAAATGAAATAAATACCATTTGGAGGCATTTAATGTTCGAGCAAAAACTGCTGATTTTCGACAAAAGAGATAACACCCCCCCATTACGTCATGCTTCAGAAATGTGGAAAATGGTCCGTTTTCAAATGTTTTATTTTTGAACGTCAGTTCACATTTGTAGGTGGATCATTAGTGTTAGAGCTAAAATTAGCATGTTTAAAGTGATTTTCATGCTTCCAGGGGCCCAAAACACAAGATTTATGGAATGGTTAAAAGTGCATGAAAATGGCCAATTTACTCACTCTGAGTTCTCAAAAAGGGTTTCTTCACCCCGGGAAGTTAATTAAATACCATTTGGAGGCATTTAATGTTCGAGCAAAAACGGCTGATTTTCGACAAAAGAGATAACACCCCCCCATTACGTCATGCTTCAGAAATGTGGAAAATGGTCCGTTTTCAAATGTTTTATTTTTGAACGTCAGTTCACATTTGTAGGTGGATCATCAGTGTTAGAGCTAAAATTAGCATGTTTAAAGTGATTATCATGCTTCCAGGGGCTCGGGAAGTTAATTAAATACCATTTGGAGGCATTTAATGTTCGAGCAAAAACGGCTGATTTTCGACAAAAGAGATAACACCCCCCCATTACGTCATGCTTCAGAAATGTGGAAAATGGTCCGTTTTCAAATGTGTTATTTTTGAACGTCAGTTCACATTTGTAGGTGGATCATCAGTGTTATAGCTAAAATTAGCATGTTTAAAGTGATTTTCATGCTTCCAGGGGCTCGGGAAGTGAAATAAATACCATTTGGAGGCATTTAATGTTCGAGCAAAAACTGCTGATTTTCGACAAAAGAGATAACACCCCCCCATTACGTCATGCTTCAGAAATGTGGAAAATGGTCCGTTTTCAAATGTTTTATTTTTGAACGTCAGTTCACATTTGTAGGTGGATCATCAGTGTTAGAGCTAAAATTAGCATGTTTAAAGTGATTTTCATGCTTCCAGGGGCTCGGGAAGTTAATTAAATACCATTTGGAGGCATTTAATGTTTGAGCAAAAACGGCTGATTTTCGACAAAAGAGATAACACCCCCCCATTACGTCATGCTTCAGAAATGTGGAAAATGGTCCGTTTTCAAATGTTTTATTTTTGAACGTCAGTTCACATTTGTAGGTGGATCATTAGTGTTAGAGCTAAAATTAGCATGTTTAAAGTGATTTTCATGCTTCCAGGGGCCCAAAACACAAGATTTATGGAATGGTTAAAAGTGCATGAAAATGGCCAATTTACTCACTCTGAGTTCTCAAAAAGGGTTTCTTCACCCCGGGAAGTTAATTAAATACCATTTGGAGGCATTTAATGTTCCAGCAAAAACAGCTGATTTTCGACAAAAGAGATAACACCCCCCCATTACGTCATGCTTCAGAAATGTGGAAAATGGTCCGTTTTCAAATGTTTTATTTTTGAACGTCAGTTCACATTTGTAGGTGGATCATCAGTGTTAGAGCTAAAATTAGCATGTTTAAAGTGATTTTCATGCTTCCAGGGGCTCGGGAAGTTAATTAAATACCATTTGGAGGCATTTAATGTTCGAGCAAAAACGGCTGATTTTCGACAAAAGAGATAACATCCCCCCATTACGTCATGCTTCAAAAATGTGGAAAATGGTCCGTTTTCAAATGTTTTATTTTTGAACGTCAGTTCACATTTGTAGGTGGATCATCAGTGTTAGAGCTAAAATGAGCATGTTTAAAGTGATTTTCATGCTTCCAGGGGCCCAAAACACAAGATTTATGGAATGGTTAAAAGTGCATGAAAATGGCCAATTTACTCACTCTGAGTTCTCAAAAAGGGTTTCTTCACCCCGGGAAGTTAATTAAATACCATTTGGAGGCATTTAATGTTCCAGCAAAAACGGCTGATTTTCGACAAAAGAGATATCACCCCCCCATTACGTCATGCTTCAGAAATGTGGAAAATGGTCCTTTTTCAAATGTTTTATTTTTGAACGTCAGTTCACATTTGTAGGTGGATCATCAGTGTTAGAGCTAAAATTAGCATGTTTAAAGTGATTTTCATGCTTCCAGGGGCTCGGGAAATGAAATAAATACCATTTGGAGGCATTTAATGTTCGAGCAAAAACTGCTGATTTTCGACAAAAGAGATAACACCCCCCCATTACGTCATGCTTCAGAAATGTGGAAAATGGTCCGTTTTCAAATGTTTTATTTTTGAACGTCAGTTCACATTTGTAGGTGGATCATCAGTGTTAGAGCTAAAATTAGCATGTTTAAAGTGATTTTCATGCTTCCAGGGGCTCGGGAAGTTAATTAAATACCATTTGGAGGCATTTAATGTTTGAGCAAAAACGGCTGATTTTCGACAAAAGAGATAACACCCCCCCATTACGTCATGCTTCAGAAATGTGGAAAATGGTCCGTTTTCAAATGTTTTATTTTTGAACGTCAGTTCACATTTGTAGGTGGATCATTAGTGTTAGAGCTAAAATTAGCATGTTTAAAGTGATTTTCATGCTTCCAGGGGCCCAAAACACAAGATTTATGGAATGGTTAAAAGTGCATGAAAATGGCCAATTTACTCACTCTGAGTTCTCAAAAAGGGTTTCTTCACCCCGGGAAGTTAATTAAATACCATTTGGAGGCATTTAATGTTCCAGCAAAAACAGCTGATTTTCGACAAAAGAGATAACACCCCCCCCATTACGTCATGCTTCAGAAATGTGGAAAATGGTCCGTTTTCAAATGTTTTATTTTTGAACGTCAGTTCACATTTGTAGGTGGATCATCAGTGTTAGAGCTAAAATTAGCATGTTTAAAGTGATTTTCATGCTTCCAGGGGCTCGGGAAGTTAATTAAATACCATTTGGAGGCATTTAATGTTTGAGCAAAAACGGCTGATTTTCGACAAAAGAGATAACACCCCCCCATTACGTCATGCTTCAGAAATGTGGAAAATGGTCCGTTTTCAAATGTTTTATTTTTGAACGTCAGTTCACATTTGTAGGTGGATCATTAGTGTTAGAGCTAAAATTAGCATGTTTAAAGTGATTTTCATGCTTCCAGGGGCCCAAAACACAAGATTTATGGAATGGTTAAAAGTGCATGAAAATGGCCAATTTACTCACTCTGAGTTCTCAAAAAGGGTTTCTTCACCCCGGGAAGTTAATTAAATACCATTTGGAGGCATTTAATGTTCCAGCAAAAACAGCTGATTTTCGACAAAAGAGATAACACCCCCCCATTACGTCATGCTTCAGAAATGTGGAAAATGGTCCGTTTTCAAATGTTTTATTTTTGAACGTCAGTTCACATTTGTAGGTGGATCATCAGTGTTAGAGCTAAAATTAGCATGTTTAAAGTGATTTTCATGCTTCCAGGGGCTCGGGAAGTTAATTAAATACCATTTGGAGGCATTTAATGTTCGAGCAAAAACGGCTGATTTTCGACAAAAGAGATAACACCCCCCCATTACGTCATGCTTCAGAAATGTGGAAAATGGTTCGTTTTCAAATGTTTTATTTTTGAACGTCAGTTCACATTTGTAGGTGGATCATCAGTGTTAGAGCTAAAATTAGCATGTTTAAAGTGATTTTCATGCTTCCAGGGGCTCGGGAAGTTAATTAAATACCATTTGGAGGCATTTAATGTTCGAGCAAAAACAGCAGATTTTCGACAAAAGAGATAACACCCCCCCCATTACGTCATGCTTCAGAAATGTGGAAAATGGTCCGTTTTCAAATGTTTTATTTTTGAACGTCAGTTCACATTTGTAGGTGGATCATCAGTGTTAGAGCTAAAATTAGCATGTTTAAAGTGATTATCATGCTTCCAGGGGCTCGGGAAGTTAATTAAATACCATTTGGAGGCATTTAATGTTCGAGCAAAAACGGCTGATTTTCGACAAAAGAGATAACTCCCCCCCCATTACGTCATGCTTCAGAAATGTGGAAAATGGTCCGTTTTCAAATGTGTTATTTTTGAACGTCAGTTCACATTTGTAGGTGGATCATCAGTGTTAGAGCTAAAATTAGCATGTTTAAAGTGATTTTCATGCTTCCAGGGGCTCGGGAAGTGAAATAAATACCATTTGGAGGCATTTAATGTTCGAGCAAAAACTGCAGATTTTCGACAAAAGAGATAACACCCCCCCATTACGTCATGCTTCAGAAATGTGGAAAATGGTCCGTTTTCAAATGTTTTATTTTTGAACGTCAGTTCACATTTGTAGGTGGATCATCATTGTTAGAGCTAAAATTAGCATGTTTAAAGTGATTTTCATGCTTCCAGGGGCTCGGGAAGTTAATTAAATACCATTTGGAGGCATTTATTGTTCGAGCAAAAACGGCTGATTTTCGACAAAAGAGATAACACCCCCCCATTACGTCATGCTTCAGAAATGTGGAAAATGGTCCGTTTTCAAATGTTTTATTTTTGAACGTCAGTTCACATTTGTAGGTGGATCATCAGTGTTAGAGCTAAAATTAGCATGTTTAAAGTGATTTTCATGCTTCCAGGGGCTCGGGAAGTGAAATAAATACCATTTGGAGGCATTTAATGTTCGAGCAAAAACGGCTGATTTTCGACAAAAGAGATAACACCCCCCCATTACGTCATGCTTCAGAAATGTGGAAAATGGTCCGTTTTCAAATGTTTTATTTTTGAACGTCAGTTCACATTTGTAGGTGGATCATCAGTGTTAGAGCTGAAATTAGCATGTTTAAAGTGATTTTCATGCTTCCAGGGGCTCGGGAAGTTAATTAAATACCATTTGGAGGCATTTAATGTTCGAGCAAAAACGGCTGATTTTCGACAAAAGAGATAACACCCCCCCATTACGTCATGCTTCAGAAATGTGGAAAATGGTCCTTTTTCAAATGTTTTATTTTTGAACGTCAGTTCACATTTGTAGGTGGATCATCAGTGTTAGAGCTAAAATTAGCATGTTTAAAGTGATTTTCATGCTTCCAGGGGCCCAAAACACAAGATTTATGGAATGGTTAAAAGTGCATGAAAATGGCCAATTTACTCACTCTGAGTTCTCAAAAAGGGTTTCTTCACCCCGGGAAGTTAATTAAATACCATTTGGAGGCATTTAATGTTCCAGCAAAAACGGCTGATTTTCGACAAAAGAGATATCACCCCCCCATTACGTCATGCTTCAGAAATGTGGAAAATGGTCCTTTTTCAAATGTTTTATTTTTGAACGTCAGTTCACATTTGTAGGTGGATCATCAGTGTTAGAGCTAAAATTAGCATGTTTAAAGTGATTTTCATGCTTCCAGGGGCTCGGGAAATGAAATAAATACCATTTGGAGGCATTTAATGTTCGAGCAAAAACTGCTGATTTTCGACAAAAGAGATAACACCCCCCCATTACGTCATGCTTCAGAAATGTGGAAAATGGTCCGTTTTCAAATGTTTTATTTTTGAACGTCAGTTCACATTTGTAGGTGGATCATTAGTGTTAGAGCTAAAATTAGCATGTTTAAAGTGATTTTCATGCTTCCAGGGGCCCAAAACACAAGATTTATGGAATGGTTAAAAGTGCATGAAAATGGCCAATTTACTCACTCTGAGTTCTCAAAAAGGGTTTCTTCACCCCGGGAAGTTAATTAAATACCATTTGGAGGCATTTAATGTTCGAGCAAAAACGGCTGATTTTCGACAAAAGAGATAACACCCCCCCATTACGTCATGCTTCAGAAATGTGGAAAATGGTCCGTTTTCAAATGTTTTATTTTTGAACGTCAGTTCACATTTGTAGGTGGATCATCAGTGTTAGAGCTAAAATTAGCATGTTTAAAGTGATTTTCATGCTTCCAGGGGCTCGGGAAGTTAATTAAATACCATTTGGAGGCATTTAATGTTCGAGCAAAAACGGCAGATTTTCGACAAAAGAGATAACACCCCCCCCATTACGTCATGCTTCAGAAATGTGGAAAATGGTCCGTTTTCAAATGTTTTATTTTTGAACGTCAGTTCACATTTGTAGGTGGATCATCAGTGTTAGAGCTAAAATTAGCATGTTTAAAGTGATTATCATGCTTCCAGGGGCTCGGGAAGTTAATTAAATACCATTTGGAGGCATTTAATGTTCGAGCAAAAACGGCTGATTTTCGACAAAAGAGATAACACCCCCCCATTACGTCATGCTTCAGAAATGTGGAAAATGGTCCGTTTTCAAATGTGTTATTTTTGAACGTCAGTTCACATTTGTAGGTGGATCATCAGTGTTATAGCTAAAATTAGCATGTTTAAAGTGATTTTCATGCTTCCAGGGGCTCGGGAAGTGAAATAAATACCATTTGGAGGCATTTAATGTTCGAGCAAAAACTGCTGATTTTCGACAAAAGAGATAACACCCCCCCATTACGTCATGCTTCAGAAATGTGGAAAATGGTCCGTTTTCAAATGTTTTATTTTTGAACGTCAGTTCACATTTGTAGGTGGATCATCAGTGTTAGAGCTAAAATTAGCATGTTTAAAGTGATTTTCATGCTTCCAGGGGCTCGGGAAGTTAATTAAATACCATTTGGAGGCATTTAATGTTTGAGCAAAAACGGCTGATTTTCGACAAAAGAGATAACACCCCCCCATTACGTCATGCTTCAGAAATGTGGAAAATGGTCCGTTTTCAAATGTTTTATTTTTGAACGTCAGTTCACATTTGTAGGTGGATCATTAGTGTTAGAGCTAAAATTAGCATGTTTAAAGTGATTTTCATGCTTCCAGGGGCCCAAAACACAAGATTTATGGAATGGTTAAAAGTGCATGAAAATGGCCAATTTACTCACTCTGAGTTCTCAAAAAGGGTTTCTTCACCCCGGGAAGTTAATTAAATACCATTTGGAGGCATTTAATGTTCCAGCAAAAACAGCTGATTTTCGACAAAAGAGATAACACCCCCCCATTACGTCATGCTTCAGAAATGTGGAAAATGGTCCGTTTTCAAATGTTTTATTTTTGAACGTCAGTTCACATTTGTAGGTGGATCATCAGTGTTAGAGCTAAAATTAGCATGTTTAAAGTGATTTTCATGCTTCCAGGGGCTTGGGAAGTTAATTAAATACCATTTGGAGGCATTTAATGTTCGAGCAAAAACGGCTGATTTTCGACAAAAGAGATAACATCCCCCCATTACGTCATGCTTCAAAAATGTGGAAAATGGTCCGTTTTCAAATGTTTTATTTTTGAACGTCAGTTCACATTTGTAGGTGGATCATCAGTGTTAGAGCTAAAATGAGCATGTTTAAAGTGATTTTCATGCTTCCAGGGGCCCAAAACACAAGATTTATGGAATGGTTAAAAGTGCATGAAAATGGCCAATTTACTCACTCTGAGTTCTCAAAAAGGGTTTCTTCACCCCAGGAAGTTAATTAAATACCATTTGGAGGCATTTAATGTTCGAGCAAAAACGGCTGATTTTCGACAAAAGAGATAACACCCCCCCATTACGTCATGCTTCAGAAATGTGGAAAATGGTCCGTTTTCAAATGTTTTATTTTTGAACGTCAGTTCACATTTGTAGGTGGATCATCAGTGTTAGAGCTAAAATTAGCATGTTTAAAGTGATTTTCATGCTTCCAGGGGCTCGGGAAGTTAATTAAATACCATTTGGAGGCATTTAATGTTCGAGCAAAAACGGCTGATTTTCGACAAAAGAAATAACACCCCCCCATTACGTCATGCTTCAGAAATGTGGAAAATGGTCCGTTTTCAAATGTTTTATTTTTGAACGTCAGTTCACATTTGTAGGTGGATCATCAGTGTTAGAGCTAAAATTAGCATGTTTAAAGTGATTTTCATGCTTCCAGGGGCTCGGGAAGTTAATTAAATACCATTTGGAGGCATTTAATGTTCGAGCAAAAACGGCTGATTTTCGACAAAAGAAATAACACCTCCCCATTACGTCATGCTTCAGAAATGTGGAAAATGGTCCGTTTTCAAATGTTTTATTTTTGAACGTCAGTTCACATTTGTAGGTGGATCATCAGTGTTAGAGCTAAAATTAGCATGTTTAAAGTGATTTTCATGATTCCAGGGGCTCGGGAAGTTAATTAAATACCATTTGGAGGCATTTAATGTTCGAGCAAAAACGGCTGATTTTCGACAAAAGAGATAACACCCCCCCATTACGTCATGCTTCAGAAATGTGGAAAATGGTCCGTTTTCAAATGTTTTATTTTTGAACGTCAGTTCACATTTGTAGGTGGATCATCAGTGTTAGAGCTAAAATTAGCATGTTTAAAGTGATTTTCATGCTTCCAGGGGCTCGGGAAGTTAATTAAATACCATTTGGAGGCATTTAATGTTCGAGCAAAAACGGCTGATTTTCGACAAAAGAGATAACACCCCCCCATTACGTCATGCTTCAGAAATGTGGAAAATGGTCCTTTTTCAAATGTTTTATTTTTGAACGTCAGTTCACATTTGTAGGTGGATCATCAGTGTTAGAGCTAAAATTAGCATGTTTAAAGTGATTTTCATGCTTCCAGGGGCCCAAAACACAAGATTTATGGAATGGTTAAAAGTGCATGAAAATGGCCAATTTACTCACTCTGAGTTCTCAAAAAGGGTTTCTTCACCCCGGGAAGTTAATTAAATACCATTTGGAAGCATTTAATGTTCCAGCAAAAACGGCTGATTTTCGACAAAAGAGATATCACCCCCCCATTACGTCATGCTTCAGAAATGTGGAAAATGGTCCTTTTTCAAATGTTTTATTTTTGAACGTCAGTTCACATTTGTAGGTGGATCATCAGTGTTAGAGCTAAAATTAGCATGTTTAAAGTGATTTTCATGCTTCCAGGGGCTCGGGAAATGAAATAAATACCATTTGGAGGCATTTAATGTTCGAGCAAAAACTGCTGATTTTCGACAAAAGAGATAACACCCCCCCATTACGTCATGCTTCAGAAATGTGGAAAATGGTCCGTTTTCAAATGTTTTATTTTTGAACGTCAGTTCACATTTGTAGGTGGATCATCAGTGTTAGAGCTAAAATTAGCATGTTTAAAGTGATTTTCATGCTTCCAGGGGCTCGGGAAGTTAATTAAATACCATTTGGAGGCATTTAATGTTTGAGCAAAAACGGCTGATTTTCGACAAAAGAGATAACACCCCCCCATTACGTCATGCTTCAGAAATGTGGAAAATGGTCCGTTTTCAAATGTTTTATTTTTGAACGTCAGTTCACATTTGTAGGTGGATCATTAGTGTTAGAGCTAAAATTAGCATGTTTAAAGTGATTTTCATGCTTCCAGGGGCCCAAAACACAAGATTTATGGAATGGTTAAAAGTGCATGAAAATGGCCAATGTACTCACTCTGAGTTCTCAAAAAGGGTTTCTTCACCCCGGGAAGTTAATTAAATGCCATTTGGAGGCATTTAATGTTCCAGCAAAAACAGCTGATTTTCGACAAAAGAGATAACACCCCCCCCATTACGTCATGCTTCAGAAATGTGGAAAATGGTCCGTTTTCAAATGTTTTATTTTTGAACGTCAGTTCACATTTGTAGGTGGATCATCAGTGTTAGAGCTAAAATTAGCATGTTTAAAGTGATTTTCATGCTTCCAGGGGCTCGGGAAGTTAATTAAATACCATTTGGAGGCATTTAATGTTCGAGCAAAAACGGCTGATTTTCGACAAAAGAGATAACACCCCCCCATTACGTCATGCTTCAGAAATGTGGAAAATGGTCCGTTTTCAAATGTTTTATTTTTGAACGTCAGTTCACATTTGTAGGTGGATCATCAGTGTTAGAGCTAAAATTAGCATGTTTAAAGTGATTTTCATGCTTCCAGGGGCTCGGGAAGTTAATTAAATACCATTTGGAGGCATTTAATGTTCGAGCAAAAACGGCAGATTTTCGACAAAAGAGATAACACCCCCCCCCCATTACGTCATGCTTCAGAAATGTGGAAAATGGTCCGTTTTCAAATGTTTTATTTTTGAACGTCAGTTCACATTTGTAGGTGGATCATCAGTGTTAGAGCTAAAATTAGCATGTTTAAAGTGATTATCATGCTTCCAGGGGCTCGGGAAGTTAATTAAATACCATTTGGAGGCATTTAATGTTCGAGCAAAAACGGCTGATTTTCGACAAAAGAGATAACACCCCCCCCATTACGTCATGCTTCAGAAATGTGGAAAATGGTCCGTTTTCAAATGTGTTATTTTTGAACGTCAGTTCACATTTGTAGGTGGATCATCAGTGTTAGAGCTAAAATTAGCATGTTTAAAGTGATTTTCATGCTTCCAGGGGCTCGGGAAGTGAAATAAATACCATTTGGAGGCATTTAATGTTCGAGCAAAAACTGCTGATTTTCGACAAAAGAGATAACACCCCCCCCATTACGTCATGCTTCAGAAATGTGGAAAATGGTCCGTTTTCAAATGTTTTATTTTTGAACGTCAGTTCACATTTGTAGGTGGATCATCAGTGTTAGAGCTAAAATTAGCATGTTTAAAGTGATTTTCATGCTTCCAGGGGCTCGGGAAGTTAATTAAATACCATTTGGAGGCATTTAATGTTTGAGCAAAAACGGCTGATTTTCGACAAAAGAGATAACACCCCCCCATTACGTCATGCTTCAGAAATGTGGAAAATGGTCCGTTTTCAAATGTTTTATTTTTGAACGTCAGTTCACATTTGTAGGTGGATCATTAGTGTTAGAGCTAAAATTAGCATGTTTAAAGTGATTTTCATGCTTCCAGGGGCCCAAAACACAAGATTTATGGAATGGTTAAAAGTGCATGAAAATGGCCAATTTACTCACTCTGAGTTCTCAAAAAGGGTTTCTTCACCCCGGGAAGTTAATTAAATACCATTTGGAGGCATTTAATGTTCCAGCAAAAACAGCTGATTTTCGACAAAAGAGATAACACCCCCCCATTACGTCATGCTTCAGAAATGTGGAAAATGGTCCGTTTTCAAATGTTTTATTTTTGAACGTCAGTTCACATTTGTAGGTGGATCATCAGTGTTAGAGCTAAAATTAGCATGTTTAAAGTGATTTTCATGCTTCCAGGGGCTCGGGAAGTTAATTAAATACCATTTGGAGGCATTTAATGTTCGAGCAAAAACGGCTGATTTTCGACAAAAGAGATAACATCCCCCCATTACGTCATGCTTCAAAAATGTGGAAAATGGTCCGTTTTCAAATGTTTTATTTTTGAACGTCAGTTCACATTTGTAGGTGGATCATCAGTGTTAGAGCTAAAATGAGCATGTTTAAAGTGATTTTCATGCTTCCAGGGGCCCAAAACACAAGATTTATGGAATGGTTAAAAGTGCATGAAAATGGCCAATTTACTCACTCTGAGTTCTCAAAAAGGGTTTCTTCACCCCAGGAAGTTAATTAAATACCATTTGGAGGCATTTAATGTTCGAGCAAAAACGGCTGATTTTCGACAAAAGAGATAACACCCCCCCATTACGTCATGCTTCAGAAATGTGGAAAATGGTCCGTTTTCAAATGTTTTATTTTTGAACGTCAGTTCACATTTGTAGGTGGATCATCAGTGTTAGAGCTAAAATTAGCATGTTTAAAGTGATTTTCATGCTTCCAGGGGCTCGGGAAGTTAATTAAATACCATTTGGAGGCATTTAATGTTCGAGCAAAAACGGCTGATTTTCGACAAAAGAGATAACACCCCCCCATTACGTCATGCTTCAGAAATGTGGAAAATGGTCCGTTTTCAAATGTTTTATTTTTGAACGTCAGTTCACATTTGTAGGTGGATCATCAGTGTTAGAGCTAAAATTAGCATGTTTAAAGTGATTTTCATGCTTCCAGGGGCTCGGGAAGTTAATTAAATACCATTTGGAGGCATTTAATGTTTGAGCAAAAACGTCTGATTTTCGACAAAAGAGATAACACCCCCCCATTACGTCATGCTTCAGAAATGTGGAAAATGGTCCGTTTTCAAATGTTTTATTTTTGAACGTCAGTTCACATTTGTAGGTGGATCATTAGTGTTAGAGCTAAAATTAGCATGTTTAAAGTGATTTTCATGCTTCCAGGGGCCCAAAACACAAGATTTATGGAATGGTTAAAAGTGCATGAAAATGGCCAATGTACTCACTCTGAGTTCTCAAAAAGGGTTTCTTCACCCCGGGAAGTTAATTAAATGCCATTTGGAGGCATTTAATGTTCCAGCAAAAACAGCTGATTTTCGACAAAAGAGATAACACCCCCCCCATTACGTCATGCTTCAGAAATGTGGAAAATGGTCCGTTTTCAAATGTTTTATTTTTGAACGTCAGTTCACATTTGTAGGTGGATCATCAGTGTTAGAGCTAAAATTAGCATGTTTAAAGTGATTTTCATGCTTCCAGGGGCTCGGGAAGTTAATTAAATACCATTTGGAGGCATTTAATGTTCGAGCAAAAACGGCTGATTTTCGACAAAAGAGATAACACCCCCCCATTACGTCATGCTTCAGAAATGTGGAAAATGGTCCGTTTTCAAATGTTTTATTTTTGAACGTCAGTTCACATTTGTAGGTGGATCATCAGTGTTAGAGCTAAAATTAGCATGTTTAAAGTGATTTTCATGCTTCCAGGGGCTCGGGAAGTTAATTAAATACCATTTGGAGGCATTTAATGTTCGAGCAAAAACGGCAGATTTTCGACAAAAGAGATAACACCCCCCCCCCATTACGTCATGCTTCAGAAATGTGGAAAATGGTCCGTTTTCAAATGTTTTATTTTTGAACGTCAGTTCACATTTGTAGGTGGATCATCAGTGTTAGAGCTAAAATTAGCATGTTTAAAGTGATTATCATGCTTCCAGGGGCTCGGGAAGTTAATTAAATACCATTTGGAGGCATTTAATGTTCGAGCAAAAACGGCTGATTTTCGACAAAAGAGATAACACCCCCCCCATTACGTCATGCTTCAGAAATGTGGAAAATGGTCCGTTTTCAAATGTGTTATTTTTGAACGTCAGTTCACATTTGTAGGTGGATCATCAGTGTTAGAGCTAAAATTAGCATGTTTAAAGTGATTTTCATGCTTCCAGGGGCTCGGGAAGTGAAATAAATACCATTTGGAGGCATTTAATGTTCGAGCAAAAACTGCTGATTTTCGACAAAAGAGATAACACCCCCCCCATTACGTCATGCTTCAGAAATGTGGAAAATGGTCCGTTTTCAAATGTTTTATTTTTGAACGTCAGTTCACATTTGTAGGTGGATCATCAGTGTTAGAGCTAAAATTAGCATGTTTAAAGTGATTTTCATGCTTCCAGGGGCTCGGGAAGTTAATTAAATACCATTTGGAGGCATTTAATGTTTGAGCAAAAACGGCTGATTTTCGACAAAAGAGATAACACCCCCCCATTACGTCATGCTTCAGAAATGTGGAAAATGGTCCGTTTTCAAATGTTTTATTTTTGAACGTCAGTTCACATTTGTAGGTGGATCATTAGTGTTAGAGCTAAAATTAGCATGTTTAAAGTGATTTTCATGCTTCCAGGGGCCCAAAACACAAGATTTATGGAATGGTTAAAAGTGCATGAAAATGGCCAATTTACTCACTCTGAGTTCTCAAAAAGGGTTTCTTCACCCCGGGAAGTTAATTAAATACCATTTGGAGGCATTTAATGTTCCAGCAAAAACAGCTGATTTTCGACAAAAGAGATAACACCCCCCCATTACGTCATGCTTCAGAAATGTGGAAAATGGTCCGTTTTCAAATGTTTTATTTTTGAACGTCAGTTCACATTTGTAGGTGGATCATCAGTGTTAGAGCTAAAATTAGCATGTTTAAAGTGATTTTCATGCTTCCAGGGGCTCGGGAAGTTAATTAAATACCATTTGGAGGCATTTAATGTTCGAGCAAAAACGGCTGATTTTCGACAAAAGAGATAACATCCCCCCATTACGTCATGCTTCAAAAATGTGGAAAATGGTCCGTTTTCAAATGTTTTATTTTTGAACGTCAGTTCACATTTGTAGGTGGATCATCAGTGTTAGAGCTAAAATGAGCATGTTTAAAGTGATTTTCATGCTTCCAGGGGCCCAAAACACAAGATTTATGGAATGGTTAAAAGTGCATGAAAATGGCCAATTTACTCACTCTGAGTTCTCAAAAAGGGTTTCTTCACCCCAGGAAGTTAATTAAATACCATTTGGAGGCATTTAATGTTCGAGCAAAAACGGCTGATTTTCGACAAAAGAGATAACACCCCCCCATTACGTCATGCTTCAGAAATGTGGAAAATGGTCCGTTTTCAAATGTTTTATTTTTGAACGTCAGTTCACATTTGTAGGTGGATCATCAGTGTTAGAGCTAAAATTAGCATGTTTAAAGTGATTTTCATGCTTCCAGGGGCTCGGGAAGTTAATTAAATACCATTTGGAGGCATTTAATGTTCGAGCAAAAACGGCTGATTTTCGACAAAAGAGATAACACCCCCCCATTACGTCATGCTTCAGAAATGTGGAAAATGGTCCGTTTTCAAATGTTTTATTTTTGAACGTCAGTTCACATTTGTAGGTGGATCATCAGTGTTAGAGCTAAAATTAGCATGTTTAAAGTGATTTTCATGCTTCCAGGGGCTCGGGAAGTTAATTAAATACCATTTGGAGGCATTTAATGTTCGAGCAAAAACGGCTGATTTTCGACAAAAGAGATAACACCCCCCCATTACGTCATGCTTCAGAAATGTGGAAAATGGTCCGTTTTCAAATGTTTTATTTTTGAACGTCAGTTCACATTTGTAGGTGGATCATCAGTGTTAGAGCTAAAATTAGCATGTTTAAAGTGATTTTCATGATTCCAGGGGCTCGGGAAGTTAATTAAATACCATTTGGAGGCATTTAATGTTTGAGCAAAAACGGCTGATTTTCGACAAAAGAGATAACACCCCCCCATTACGTCATGCTTCAGAAATGTGGAAAATGGTCCGTTTTCAAATGTTTTATTTTTGAACGTCAGTTCACATTTGTAGGTGGATCATCAGTGTTAGAGCTAAAATTAGCATGTTTAAAGTGATTTTCATGCTTCCAGGGGCTCGGGAAGTTAATTAAATACCATTTGGAGGCATTTAATGTTCGAGCAAAAACGGCTGATTTTCGACAAAAGAGATAACACCCCCCCATTACGTCATGCTTCAGAAATGTGGAAAATGGTCCGTTTTCAAATGTTTTATTTTTGAACGTCAGTTCACATTTGTAGGTGGATCATCGGTGTTAGAGCTAAAATTAGCATGTTTAAAGTGATTTTCATGCTTCCAGGGGCTCGGGAAGTTAATTAAATACCATTTGGAGGCATTTAATGTTCGAGCAAAAACGGCTGATTTTCGACAAAAGAGATAACACCCCCCATTACGTCATGCTTCAGAAATGTGGAAAATGGTCCGTTTTCAAATGTTTTATTTTTGAACGTCAGTTCACATTTGTAGGTGGATCATCAGTGTTAGAGCTAAAATTAGCATGTTTAAAGTGATTTTCATGCTTCCAGGGGCTCGGGAAGTTAATTAAATACCATTTGGAGGCATTTAATGTTCGAGCAAAAACGGCTGATTTTCGACAAAAGAGATAACACCCCCCCATTACGTCATGCTTCAGAAATGTGGAAAATGGTCCGTTTTCAAATGTTTTATTTTTGAACGTCAGTTCACATTTGTAGGTGGATCATCAGTGTTAGAGCTAAAATTAGCATGTTTAAAGTGATTTTCATGCTTCCAGGGGCTCGGGAAGTTAATTAAATACCATTTGGAGGCATTTAATGTTCGAGCAAAAACGGCTGATTTTCGACAAAAGAGATAACACCCCCCCATTACGTCATGCTTCAGAAATGTGGAAAATGGTCCGTTTTCAAATGTTTTATTTTTGAACGTCAGTTCACATTTGTAGGTGGATCATCAGTGTTAGAGCTAAAATTAGCATGTTTAAAGTGATTTTCATGCTTCCAGGAGCTCGGGAAGTGAAATAAATACCATTTGGAGGCATTTAATGTTCGAGCAAAAACGGCTGATTTTCGACAAAAGAGATAACACCCCCCCATTACGTCATGCTTCAGAAATGTGGAAAATGGTCCGTTTTCAAATGTTTTATTTTTGAACGTCAGTTCACATTTGTAGGTGGATCATCAGTGTTAGAGCTAAAATTAGCATGTTTAAAGTGATTTTCATGCTTCCAGGGGCTCGGGAAGTTAATTAAATACCATTTGGAGGCATTTAATGTTCGAGCAAAAACGGCTGATTTTCGACAAAAGAGATAACACCCCCCCATTACGTCATGCTTCAGAAATGTGGAAAATGGTCCGTTTTCAAATGTTTTATTTTTGAACGTCAGTTCACATTTGTAGGAAGATCATCAGTGTTAGAGCTAAAATTAGCATGTTTAAAGTGATTTTCATGCTTCCAGGGGCCCAAAACACAAGATTTATGGAATGGTTAAAAGTGCATGAAAATGGCCAATTTACTCACTCTGAGTTCTCAAAAAGGGTTTCTTCACCCCGGGAAGTTAATTAAATACCATTTGGAGGCATTTATTGTTCGAGCAAAAACGGCTGATTTTCGACAAAAGAGATAACACCCCCCCATTACGTCATGCTTCAGAAATGTGGAAAATGGTCCGTTTTCAAATGTTTTATTTTTGAACGTCAGTTCACATTTGTAGGTGGATCATCAGTGTTAGAGCTAAAATTAGCATGTTTAAAGTGATTTTCATGCTTCCAGGGGCTTGTGAAGTTAATTAAATACCATTTGGAGGCATTTAATGTTCGAGCGAAAACGGCTGATTTTCGACAAAAGAGATAACACCCCCCCATTACGTCATGCTTCAGAAATGTGGAAAATGGTCCGTTTTCAAATGTTTTATTTTTGAACGTCAGTTCACATTTGTAGGTGGATCATCAGTGTTAGAGCTAAAATTAGCATGTTTAAAGTGATTTTCATGCTTCCAGGGGCTCGGGAAGTTAATTAAATACCATTTGGAGGCATTTAATGTTCGAGCAAAAACGGGTGATTTTCGACAAAAGAGATAACACCCCCCCATGCTTCAGAAATGTGGAAAATGGTCCGTTTTCAAATGTTTTATTTTTGAACGTCAGTTCACATTTGTAGGTGGATCATCAGTGTTAGAGCTAAAATTAGCATGTTTAAAGTGATTTTCATGCTTCCAGGGGCTCGGGAAGTTAATTAAATACCATTTGGAGGCATTTAATGTTCGAGCAAAAACGGCTGATTTTCGACAAAAGAGATAACACCCCCCCCCCATTACGTCATGCTTCAGAAATGTGGAAAATGGTCCGTTTTTAAATGTTTTATTTTTGAACGTCAGTTCACATTTGTAGGTGGATCATCAGTGTTAGAGCTAAAATTAGCATGTTTAAAGTGATTTTCATGCTTCCAGGGGCCCAAAACACAAGATTTATGGAATGGTTAAAAGTGCATGAAAATGGCCAATTTACTCACTCTGAGTTCTCAAAAAGGGTTTCTTCACCCCGGCAAGTTAATTAAATACCATTTGGAGGCATTTATTGTTCGAGCAAAAACGGCTGATTTTCGACAAAAGAGATAACACCCCCCCATTACGTCATGCTTCAGAAATGTGGAAAATGGTCCGTTTTCAAATGTTTTATTTTTGAACGTCAGTTCACATTTGTAGGTGGATCATCAGTAGTAGAGCTAAAATTAGCATGTTTAAAGTGATTTTCATGCTTCCAGGGGCCCAAAACACAAGATTTATGGAATGGTTAAAAGTGCATGAAAATGGCCAATTTACTAACTCTGAGTTCTCAAAAAGGGTTTCTTCACGCCGGAAAGTTAATTAAATACCATTTGGAGGCATTTAATGTTCGAGCAAAAACGGCTGATTTTCGACAAAAGAGATAACACCCCCCCATTACGTCATGCTTCAGAAATGTGGAAAATGGTCCGTTTTCAAATGTTTTATTTCTGAACGTCAGGTCACATTTGTAGGTGGATCATCAGTGTTAGAGCTAAAATTAGCATGTTTAAAGTGATTTTCATGCTTCCAGGGGCTCGGGAAGTGAAATAAATACCATTTGGAGGCATTTAATGTTCGAGCAAAAACGGCTGATTTTCGACAAAAGAGATAACACCCCCCCATTACGTCATGCTTCAGAAATGTGGAAAATGGTCCGTTTTCAAATGTTTTATTTTTGAACGTCAGTTCACATTTGTAGGTGGATCATCAGTGTTAGAGCTAAAATTAGCATGTTTAAAGTGATTTTCATGCTTCCAGGGGCTCGGGAAGTTAATTAAATACCATTTGGAGGCATTTAATGTTCGAGCAAAAACGGCAGATTTTCGACAAAAGAGATAACACCCCCCCATTACGTCATGCTTCAGAAATGTGGAAAATGGTCCGTTTTCAAATGTTTTATTTTTGAACGTCAGTTCACATTTGTAGGTGGATCATCAGTGTTAGAGCTAAAATTAGCATGTTTAAAGTGATTTTCATGCTTCCAGGGGCTCGGGAAGTTAATGAAATACCATTTGGAGGCATTTAATGTTCGAGCAAAAAAGCTGATTTTCGACAAAAGAGATAACACCCCCCCATTACGTCATGCTTCAGAAATGTGGAAAATGGTCCGTTTTCAAATGTTTTATTTTTGAACGTCAGTTCACATTTGTAGGTGGATCATCAGTGTTAGAGCTAAAATTAGCATGTTTAAAGTGAATTTCATGCTTCCAGGGGCTCGGGAAGTGAAATAATTACCATTTGGAGGCATTTAATGTTCGAGCAAAAACGGCTGATTTTCGACAAAAGAGATAACACCCCCCCCATTACGTCATGCTTCAGAAATGTGGAAAATGGTCAGTTTTCAAATGTTTTATTTTTGAACGTCAGTTCACATTTGTAGGTGGATCATCAGTGTTAGAGCTGAAATTAGCATGTTTAAAGTGATTTTCATGCTTCCAGGGGCTCGGGAAGTTAATTAAATACCATTTGGAGGCATTTAATGTTTGAGCAAAAACGGCTGATTTTCGACAAAAGAGATAACACCCCCCCATTACGTCATGCTTCAGAAATGTGGAAAATGGTCCTTTTTCAAATGTTTTATTTTTGAACGTCTGTTCACATTTGTAGGTGGATCATCAGTGTTAGAGCTAAAATTAGCATGTTTAAAGTGATTTTCATGCTTCCAGGGGCCCAAAACACAAGATTTATGGAATGGTTAAAAGTGCATGAAAATGGCCAATTTACTCACTCTGAGTTCT
Organism: Lissotriton vulgaris; assembly: GCF_964263255.1. NCBI lineage: Eukaryota > Metazoa > Chordata > Amphibia > Caudata > Salamandridae > Lissotriton > Lissotriton vulgaris. Next base: position 20,426 of record NW_028248118.1, on the reverse strand, counting down.
CAAAAAGGGTTTCTTCACCCCGGGAAGTTAATTAAATACCATTTGGAGGCATTTAATGTTCCAGCAAAAACGGCTGATTTTCGACAAAAGAGATAACACCCCCCCATTACGTCATGCTTCAGAAATGTGGAAAATGGTCCTTTTTCAAATGTTTTATTTTTGAACGTCAGTTCACATTTGTAGGTGGATCATCAGTGTTAGAGCTAAAATTTGCATGTTTAAAGTGATTTTCATGCTTCCAGGGGCTCGGGAAGTTAATTAAATACCATTTGGAGGCATTTAATGTTTGAGCAAAAACGGCTGATTTTCGACAAAAGAGATAACACCCCCCCATTACGTCATGCTTCAGAAATGTGGAAAATGGTCCGTTTTCAAATGTTTTATTTTTGAACGTCAGTTCACATTTGTAGGTGGATCATCAGTGTTAGAGCTAAAATTAGCATGTTTAAAGTGATTTTCATGCTTCCAGGGGCTCGGGAAGTTAATTAAATACCATTTGGAGGCATTTAATGTTCGAGCAAAAACGGGTGATTTTCGACAAAAGAGATAACACCCCCCCATGCTTCAGAAATGTGGAAAATGGTCCGTTTTCAAATGTTTTATTTTTGAACGTCAGTTCACATTTGTAGGTGGATCATCAGTGTTAGAGCTAAAATTAGCATGTTTAAAGTGATTTTCATGCTTCCAGGGGCTCGGGAAGTTAATTAAATACCATTTGGAGGCATTTAATGTTCGAGCAAAAACGGCTGATTTTCGACAAAAGAGATAACACCCCCCCCCCATTACGTCATGCTTCAGAAATGTGGAAAATGGTCCGTTTTTAAATGTTTTATTTTTGAACGTCAGTTCACATTTGTAGGTGGATCATCAGTGTTAGAGCTAAAATTAGCATGTTTAAAGTGATTTTCATGCTTCCAGGGGCCCAAAACACAAGATTTATGGAATGGTTAAAAGTGCATGAAAATGGCCAATTTACTCACTCTGAGTTCTCAAAAAGGGTTTCTTCACCCCGGCAAGTTAATTAAATACCATTTGGAGGCATTTATTGTTCGAGCAAAAACGGCTGATTTTCGACAAAAGAGATAACACCCCCCCATTACGTCATGCTTCAGAAATGTGGAAAATGGTCCGTTTTCAAATGTTTTATTTTTGAACGTCAGTTCACATTTGTAGGTGGATCATCAGTAGTAGAGCTAAAATTAGCATGTTTAAAGTGATTTTCATGCTTCCAGGGGCCCAAAACACAAGATTTATGGAATGGTTAAAAGTGCATGAAAATGGCCAATTTACTAACTCTGAGTTCTCAAAAAGGGTTTCTTCACGCCGGAAAGTTAATTAAATACCATTTGGAGGCATTTAATGTTCGAGCAAAAACGGCTGATTTTCGACAAAAGAGATAACACCCCCCCATTACGTCATGCTTCAGAAATGTGGAAAATGGTCCGTTTTCAAATGTTTTATTTCTGAACGTCAGGTCACATTTGTAGGTGGATCATCAGTGTTAGAGCTAAAATTAGCATGTTTAAAGTGATTTTCATGCTTCCAGGGGCTCGGGAAGTGAAATAAATACCATTTGGAGGCATTTAATGTTCGAGCAAAAACGGCTGATTTTCGACAAAAGAGATAACACCCCCCCATTACGTCATGCTTCAGAAATGTGGAAAATGGTCCGTTTTCAAATGTTTTATTTTTGAACGTCAGTTCACATTTGTAGGTGGATCATCAGTGTTAGAGCTAAAATTAGCATGTTTAAAGTGATTTTCATGCTTCCAGGGGCTCGGGAAGTTAATTAAATACCATTTGGAGGCATTTAATGTTCGAGCAAAAACGGCAGATTTTCGACAAAAGAGATAACACCCCCCCATTACGTCATGCTTCAGAAATGTGGAAAATGGTCCGTTTTCAAATGTTTTATTTTTGAACGTCAGTTCACATTTGTAGGTGGATCATCAGTGTTAGAGCTAAAATTAGCATGTTTAAAGTGATTTTCATGCTTCCAGGGGCTCGGGAAGTTAATGAAATACCATTTGGAGGCATTTAATGTTCGAGCAAAAAAGCTGATTTTCGACAAAAGAGATAACACCCCCCCATTACGTCATGCTTCAGAAATGTGGAAAATGGTCCGTTTTCAAATGTTTTATTTTTGAACGTCAGTTCACATTTGTAGGTGGATCATCAGTGTTAGAGCTAAAATTAGCATGTTTAAAGTGAATTTCATGCTTCCAGGGGCTCGGGAAGTGAAATAATTACCATTTGGAGGCATTTAATGTTCGAGCAAAAACGGCTGATTTTCGACAAAAGAGATAACACCCCCCCCATTACGTCATGCTTCAGAAATGTGGAAAATGGTCAGTTTTCAAATGTTTTATTTTTGAACGTCAGTTCACATTTGTAGGTGGATCATCAGTGTTAGAGCTGAAATTAGCATGTTTAAAGTGATTTTCATGCTTCCAGGGGCTCGGGAAGTTAATTAAATACCATTTGGAGGCATTTAATGTTTGAGCAAAAACGGCTGATTTTCGACAAAAGAGATAACACCCCCCCATTACGTCATGCTTCAGAAATGTGGAAAATGGTCCTTTTTCAAATGTTTTATTTTTGAACGTCTGTTCACATTTGTAGGTGGATCATCAGTGTTAGAGCTAAAATTAGCATGTTTAAAGTGATTTTCATGCTTCCAGGGGCCCAAAACACAAGATTTATGGAATGGTTAAAAGTGCATGAAAATGGCCAATTTACTCACTCTGAGTTCTCAAAAAGGGTTTCTTCACCCCGGGAAGTTAATTAAATACCATTTGGAGGCATTTAATGTTCCAGCAAAAACGGCTGATTTTCGACAAAAGAGATAACACCCCCCCATTACGTCATGCTTCAGAAATGTGGAAAATGGTCCTTTTTCAAATGTTTTATTTCTGAACGTCAGGTCACATTTGTAGGTGGATCATCAGTGTTAGAGCTAAAATTAGCATGTTTAAAGTGATTTTCATGCTTCCAGGGGCTCGGGAAGTTAATGAAATACCATTTGGAGGCATTTAATGTTCGAGCAAAAAAGCTGATTTTCGACAAAAGAGATAACACCCCCCCATTACGTCATGCTTCAGAAATGTGGAAAATGGTCCGTTTTCAAATGTTTTATTTTTGAACGTCAGTTCACATTTGTAGGTGGATCATTAGTGTTAGAGCTAAAATTAGCATGTTTAAAGTGAATTTCATGCTTCCAGGGGCCCAAAACACAAGATTTATGGAATGGTTAAAAGTGCATGAAAATGGCCAATTTACTCACTCTGAGTTCTCAAAAAGGGTTTCTTCACCCCGGGAAGTTAATTAAATACCATTTGGAGGCATTTAATGTTCCAGCAAAAACAGCTGATTTTCGACAAAAGAGATAACACCCCCCCATTACGTCATGCTTCAGAAATGTGGAAAATGGTCCGTTTTCAAATGTTTTATTTTTGAACGTCAGTTCACATTTGTAGGTGGATCATCAGTGTTAGAGCTAAAATTAGCATGTTTAAAGTGATTTTCATGCTTCCAGGGGCTCGGGAAGTTAATTAAATACCATTTGGAGGCATTTAATGTTCGAGCAAAAACGGCTGATTTTCGACAAAAGAGATAACATCCCCCCATTACGTCATGCTTCAAAAATGTGGAAAATGGTCCGTTTTCAAATGTTTTATTTTTGAACGTCAGTTCACATTTGTAGGTGGATCATCAGTGTTAGAGCTAAAATGAGCATGTTTAAAGTGATTTTCATGCTTCCAGGGGCCCAAAACACAAGATTTATGGAATGGTTAAAAGTGCATGAAAATGGCCAATTTACTCACTCTGAGTTCTCAAAAAGGGTTTCTTCACCCCAGGAAGTTAATTAAATACCATTTGGAGGCATTTAATGTTCGAGCAAAAACGGCTGATTTTCGACAAAAGAGATAACACCCCCCCATTACGTCATGCTTCAGAAATGTGGAAAATGGTCCGTTTTCAAATGTTTTATTTTTGAACGTCAGTTCACATTTGTAGGTGGATCATCAGTGTTAGAGCTAAAATTAGCATGTTTAAAGTGATTTTCATGCTTCCAGGGGCTCGGGAAGTTAATTAAATACCATTTGGAGGCATTTAATGTTCGAGCAAAAACGGCTGATTTTCGACAAAAGAGATAACACCCCCCCATTACGTCATGCTTCAGAAATGTGGAAAATGGTCCGTTTTCAAATGTTTTATTTTTGAACGTCAGTTCACATTTGTAGGTGGATCATCAGTGTTAGAGCTAAAATTAGCATGTTTAAAGTGATTTTCATGCTTCCAGGGGCTCGGGAAGTGAAATAAATACCATTTGGAGGCATTTAATGTTCGAGCAAAAACGGCTGATTTTCGACAAAAGAGATAACACCCCCCCATTACGTCATGCTTCAGAAATGTGGAAAATGGTCCGTTTTCAAATGTTTTATTTTTGAACGTCAGTTCACATTTGTAGGTGGATCATCAGTGTTAGAGCTAAAATTAGCATGTTTAAAGTGATTTTCATGCTTCCAGGGGCTCGGGAAGTTAATTAAATACCATTTGGAGGCATTTAATGTTCGAGCAAAAACGGCAGATTTTCGACAAAAGAGATAACACCCCCCCATTACGTCATGCTTCAGAAATGTGGAAAATGGTCCGTTTTCAAATGTTTTATTTTTGAACGTCAGTTCACATTTGTAGGTGGATCATCAGTGTTAGAGCTAAAATTAGCATGTTTAAAGTGATTTTCATGCTTCCAGGGGCTCGGGAAGTTAATGAAATACCATTTGGAGGCATTTAATGTTCGAGCAAAAAAGCTGATTTTCGACAAAAGAGATAACACCCCCCCATTACGTCATGCTTCAGAAATGTGGAAAATGGTCCGTTTTCAAATGTTTTATTTTTGAACGTCAGTTCACATTTGTAGGTGGATCATCAGTGTTAGAGCTAAAATTAGCATGTTTAAAGTGAATTTCATGCTTCCAGGGGCTCGGGAAGTGAAATAATTACCATTTGGAGGCATTTAATGTTCGAGCAAAAACGGCTGATTTTCGACAAAAGAGATAACACCCCCCCCATTACGTCATGCTTCAGAAATGTGGAAAATGGTCAGTTTTCAAATGTTTTATTTTTGAACGTCAGTTCACATTTGTAGGTGGATCATCAGTGTTAGAGCTGAAATTAGCATGTTTAAAGTGATTTTCATGCTTCCAGGGGCTCGGGAAGTTAATTAAATACCATTTGGAGGCATTTAATGTTTGAGCAAAAACGGCTGATTTTCGACAAAAGAGATAACACCCCCCCATTACGTCATGCTTCAGAAATGTGGAAAATGGTCCTTTTTCAAATGTTTTATTTTTGAACGTCTGTTCACATTTGTAGGTGGATCATCAGTGTTAGAGCTAAAATTAGCATGTTTAAAGTGATTTTCATGCTTCCAGGGGCCCAAAACACAAGATTTATGGAATGGTTAAAAGTGCATGAAAATGGCCAATTTACTCACTCTGAGTTCTCAAAAAGGGTTTCTTCACCCCGGGAAGTTAATTAAATACCATTTGGAGGCATTTAATGTTCCAGCAAAAACGGCTGATTTTCGACAAAAGAGATAACACCCCCCCATTACGTCATGCTTCAGAAATGTGGAAAATGGTCCTTTTTCAAATGTTTTATTTTTGAACGTCAGTTCACATTTGTAGGTGGATCATCAGTGTTAGAGCTAAAATTTGCATGTTTAAAGTGATTTTCATGCTTCCAGGGGCTCGGGAAGTTAATTAAATACCATTTGGAGGCATTTAATGTTTGAGCAAAAACGGCTGATTTTCGACAAAAGAGATAACACCCCCCCATTACGTCATGCTTCAGAAATGTGGAAAATGGTCCGTTTTCAAATGTTTTATTTTTGAACGTCAGTTCACATTTGTAGGTGGATCATTAGTGTTAGAGCTAAAATTAGCATGTTTAAAGTGATTTTCATGCTTCCAGGGGCCCAAAACACAAGATTTATGGAATGGTTAAAAGTGCATGAAAATGGCCAATTTACTCACTCTGAGTTCTCAAAAAGGGTTTCTTCACCCCGGGAAGTTAATTAAATACCATTTGGAGGCATTTAATGTTCCAGCAAAAACAGCTGATTTTCGACAAAAGAGATAACACCCCCCCATTACGTCATGCTTCAGAAATGTGGAAAATGGTCCGTTTTCAAATGTTTTATTTTTGAACGTCAGTTCACATTTGTAGGTGGATCATCAGTGTTAGAGCTAAAATTAGCATGTTTAAAGTGATTTTCATGCTTCCAGGGGCTCGGGAAGTTAATTAAATACCATTTGGAGGCATTTAATGTTCGAGCAAAAACGGCTGATTTTCGACAAAAGAGATAACATCCCCCCATTACGTCATGCTTCAAAAATGTGGAAAATGGTCCGTTTTCAAATGTTTTATTTTTGAACGTCAGTTCACATTTGTAGGTGGATCATCAGTGTTAGAGCTAAAATGAGCATGTTTAAAGTGATTTTCATGCTTCCAGGGGCCCAAAACACAAGATTTATGGAATGGTTAAAAGTGCATGAAAATGGCCAATTTACTCACTCTGAGTTCTCAAAAAGGGTTTCTTCACCCCAGGAAGTTAATTAAATACCATTTGGAGGCATTTAATGTTCGAGCAAAAACGGCTGATTTTCGACAAAAGAGATAACACCCCCCCATTACGTCATGCTTCAGAAATGTGGAAAATGGTCCGTTTTCAAATGTTTTATTTTTGAACGTCAGTTCACATTTGTAGGTGGATCATCAGTGTTAGAGCTAAAATTAGCATGTTTAAAGTGATTTTCATGCTTCCAGGGGCTCGGGAAGTTAATTAAATACCATTTGGAGGCATTTAATGTTTGAGCAAAAACGGCTGATTTTCGACAAAAGAGATAACACCCCCCCATTACGTCATGCTTCAGAAATGTGGAAAATGGTCCTTTTTCAAATGTTTTATTTTTGAACGTCTGTTCACATTTGTAGGTGGATCATCAGTGTTAGAGCTAAAATTAGCATGTTTAAAGTGATTTTCATGCTTCCAGGGGCCCAAAACACAAGATTTATGGAATGGTTAAAAGTGCATGAAAATGGCCAATTTACTCACTCTGAGTTCTCAAAAAGGGTTTCTTCACCCCGGGAAGTTAATTAAATACCATTTGGAGGCATTTAATGTTCCAGCAAAAACGGCTGATTTTCGACAAAAGAGATAACACCCCCCCATTACGTCATGCTTCAGAAATGTGGAAAATGGTCCTTTTTCAAATGTTTTATTTCTGAACGTCAGGTCACATTTGTAGGTGGATCATCAGTGTTAGAGCTAAAATTAGCATGTTTAAAGTGATTTTCATGCTTCCAGGGGCTCGGGAAGTTAATGAAATACCATTTGGAGGCATTTAATGTTCGAGCAAAAAAGCTGATTTTCGACAAAAGAGATAACACCCCCCCATTACGTCATGCTTCAGAAATGTGGAAAATGGTCCGTTTTCAAATGTTTTATTTTTGAACGTCAGTTCACATTTGTAGGTGGATCATTAGTGTTAGAGCTAAAATTAGCATGTTTAAAGTGAATTTCATGCTTCCAGGGGCCCAAAACACAAGATTTATGGAATGGTTAAAAGTGCATGAAAATGGCCAATTTACTCACTCTGAGTTCTCAAAAAGGGTTTCTTCACCCCGGGAAGTTAATTAAATACCATTTGGAGGCATTTAATGTTCCAGCAAAAACAGCTGATTTTCGACAAAAGAGATAACACCCCCCCATTACGTCATGCTTCAGAAATGTGGAAAATGGTCCGTTTTCAAATGTTTTATTTTTGAACGTCAGTTCACATTTGTAGGTGGATCATCAGTGTTAGAGCTAAAATTAGCATGTTTAAAGTGATTTTCATGCTTCCAGGGGCTCGGGAAGTTAATTAAATACCATTTGGAGGCATTTAATGTTCGAGCAAAAACGGCTGATTTTCGACAAAAGAGATAACATCCCCCCATTACGTCATGCTTCAAAAATGTGGAAAATGGTCCGTTTTCAAATGTTTTATTTTTGAACGTCAGTTCACATTTGTAGGTGGATCATCAGTGTTAGAGCTAAAATGAGCATGTTTAAAGTGATTTTCATGCTTCCAGGGGCCCAAAACACAAGATTTATGGAATGGTTAAAAGTGCATGAAAATGGCCAATTTACTCACTCTGAGTTCTCAAAAAGGGTTTCTTCACCCCAGGAAGTTAATTAAATACCATTTGGAGGCATTTAATGTTCGAGCAAAAACGGCTGATTTTCGACAAAAGAGATAACACCCCCCCATTACGTCATGCTTCAGAAATGTGGAAAATGGTCCGTTTTCAAATGTTTTATTTTTGAACGTCAGTTCACATTTGTAGGTGGATCATCAGTGTTAGAGCTAAAATTAGCATGTTTAAAGTGATTTTCATGCTTCCAGGGGCTCGGGAAGTTAATTAAATACCATTTGGAGGCATTTAATGTTCGAGCAAAAACGGCTGATTTTCGACAAAAGAGATAACACCCCCCCATTACGTCATGCTTCAGAAATGTGGAAAATGGTCCGTTTTCAAATGTTTTATTTTTGAACGTCAGTTCACATTTGTAGGTGGATCATCAGTGTTAGAGCTAAAATTAGCATGTTTAAAGTGATTTTCATGCTTCCAGGGGCTCGGGAAGTGAAATAAATACCATTTGGAGGCATTTAATGTTCGAGCAAAAACGGCTGATTTTCGACAAAAGAGATAACACCCCCCCATTACGTCATGCTTCAGAAATGTGGAAAATGGTCCGTTTTCAAATGTTTTATTTTTGAACGTCAGTTCACATTTGTAGGTGGATCATCAGTGTTAGAGCTAAAATTAGCATGTTTAAAGTGATTTTCATGCTTCCAGGGGCTCGGGAAGTTAATTAAATACCATTTGGAGGCATTTAATGTTCGAGCAAAAACGGCAGATTTTCGACAAAAGAGATAACACCCCCCCATTACGTCATGCTTCAGAAATGTGGAAAATGGTCCGTTTTCAAATGTTTTATTTTTGAACGTCAGTTCACATTTGTAGGTGGATCATCAGTGTTAGAGCTAAAATTAGCATGTTTAAAGTGATTTTCATGCTTCCAGGGGCTCGGGAAGTTAATGAAATACCATTTGGAGGCATTTAATGTTCGAGCAAAAAAGCTGATTTTCGACAAAAGAGATAACACCCCCCCATTACGTCATGCTTCAGAAATGTGGAAAATGGTCCGTTTTCAAATGTTTTATTTTTGAACGTCAGTTCACATTTGTAGGTGGATCATCAGTGTTAGAGCTAAAATTAGCATGTTTAAAGTGAATTTCATGCTTCCAGGGGCTCGGGAAGTGAAATAATTACCATTTGGAGGCATTTAATGTTCGAGCAAAAACGGCTGATTTTCGACAAAAGAGATAACACCCCCCCCATTACGTCATGCTTCAGAAATGTGGAAAATGGTCAGTTTTCAAATGTTTTATTTTTGAACGTCAGTTCACATTTGTAGGTGGATCATCAGTGTTAGAGCTGAAATTAGCATGTTTAAAGTGATTTTCATGCTTCCAGGGGCTCGGGAAGTTAATTAAATACCATTTGGAGGCATTTAATGTTTGAGCAAAAACGGCTGATTTTCGACAAAAGAGATAACACCCCCCCATTACGTCATGCTTCAGAAATGTGGAAAATGGTCCTTTTTCAAATGTTTTATTTTTGAACGTCTGTTCACATTTGTAGGTGGATCATCAGTGTTAGAGCTAAAATTAGCATGTTTAAAGTGATTTTCATGCTTCCAGGGGCCCAAAACACAAGATTTATGGAATGGTTAAAAGTGCATGAAAATGGCCAATTTACTCACTCTGAGTTCTCAAAAAGGGTTTCTTCACCCCGGGAAGTTAATTAAATACCATTTGGAGGCATTTAATGTTCCAGCAAAAACGGCTGATTTTCGACAAAAGAGATAACACCCCCCCATTACGTCATGCTTCAGAAATGTGGAAAATGGTCCTTTTTCAAATGTTTTATTTTTGAACGTCAGTTCACATTTGTAGGTGGATCATCAGTGTTAGAGCTAAAATTTGCATGTTTAAAGTGATTTTCATGCTTCCAGGGGCTCGGGAAGTTAATTAAATACCATTTGGAGGCATTTAATGTTTGAGCAAAAACGGCTGATTTTCGACAAAAGAGATAACACCCCCCCATTACGTCATGCTTCAGAAATGTGGAAAATGGTCCGTTTTCAAATGTTTTATTTTTGAACGTCAGTTCACATTTGTAGGTGGATCATTAGTGTTAGAGCTAAAATTAGCATGTTTAAAGTGATTTTCATGCTTCCAGGGGCCCAAAACACAAGATTTATGGAATGGTTAAAAGTGCATGAAAATGGCCAATTTACTCACTCTGAGTTCTCAAAAAGGGTTTCTTCACCCCGGGAAGTTAATTAAATACCATTTGGAGGCATTTAATGTTCCAGCAAAAACAGCTGATTTTCGACAAAAGAGATAACACCCCCCCATTACGTCATGCTTCAGAAATGTGGAAAATGGTCCGTTTTCAAATGTTTTATTTTTGAACGTCAGTTCACATTTGTAGGTGGATCATCAGTGTTAGAGCTAAAATTAGCATGTTTAAAGTGATTTTCATGCTTCCAGGGGCTCGGGAAGTTAATTAAATACCATTTGGAGGCATTTAATGTTCGAGCAAAAACGGCTGATTTTCGACAAAAGAGATAACATCCCCCCATTACGTCATGCTTCAAAAATGTGGAAAATGGTCCGTTTTCAAATGTTTTATTTTTGAACGTCAGTTCACATTTGTAGGTGGATCATCAGTGTTAGAGCTAAAATGAGCATGTTTAAAGTGATTTTCATGCTTCCAGGGGCCCAAAACACAAGATTTATGGAATGGTTAAAAGTGCATGAAAATGGCCAATTTACTCACTCTGAGTTCTCAAAAAGGGTTTCTTCACCCCAGGAAGTTAATTAAATACCATTTGGAGGCATTTAATGTTCGAGCAAAAACGGCTGATTTTCGACAAAAGAGATAACACCCCCCCATTACGTCATGCTTCAGAAATGTGGAAAATGGTCCGTTTTCAAATGTTTTATTTTTGAACGTCAGTTCACATTTGTAGGTGGATCATCAGTGTTAGAGCTAAAATTAGCATGTTTAAAGTGATTTTCATGCTTCCAGGGGCTCGGGAAGTTAATTAAATACCATTTGGAGGCATTTAATGTTCGAGCAAAAACGGCTGATTTTCGACAAAAGAGATAACACCCCCCCATTACGTCATGCTTCAGAAATGTGGAAAATGGTCCGTTTTCAAATGTTTTATTTTTGAACGTCAGTTCACATTTGTAGGTGGATCATCAGTGTTAGAGCTAAAATTAGCATGTTTAAAGTGATTTTCATGCTTCCAGGGGCTCGGGAAGTTAATTAAATACCATTTGGAGGCATTTAATGTTCGAGCAAAAACGGCTGATTTTCGACAAAAGAGATAACACCCCCCCATTACGTCATGCTTCAGAAATGTGGAAAATGGTCCGTTTTCAAATGTTTTATTTTTGAACGTCAGTTCACATTTGTAGGTGGATCATCAGTGTTAGAGCTAAAATTAGCATGTTTAAAGTGATTTTCATGATTCCAGGGGCTCGGGAAGTTAATTAAATACCATTTGGAGGCATTTAATGTTCGAGCAAAAACGGCTGATTTTCGACAAAAGAGATAACACCCCCCCATTACGTCATGCTTCAGAAATGTGGAAAATGGTCCGTTTTCAAATGTTTTATTTTTGAACGTCAGTTCACATTTGTAGGTGGATCATCAGTGTTAGAGCTAAAATTAGCATGTTTAAAGTGATTTTCATGCTTCCAGGGGCTCGGGAAGTTAATTAAATACCATTTGGAGGCATTTAATGTTCGAGCAAAAACGGCTGATTTTCGACAAAAGAGATAACACCCCCCCATTACGTCATGCTTCAGAAATGTGGAAAATGGTCCGTTTTCAAATGTTTTATTTTTGAACGTCAGTTCACATTTGTAGGTGGATCATCGGTGTTAGAGCTAAAATTAGCATGTTTAAAGTGATTTTCATGCTTCCAGGGGCTCGGGAAGTTAATTAAATACCATTTGGAGGCATTTAATGTTCGAGCAAAAACGGCTGATTTTCGACAAAAGAGATAACACCCCCCATTACGTCATGCTTCAGAAATGTGGAAAATGGTCCGTTTTCAAATGTTTTATTTTTGAACGTCAGTTCACATTTGTAGGTGGATCATCAGTGTTAGAGCTAAAATTAGCATGTTTAAAGTGATTTTCATGCTTCCAGGGGCTCGGGAAGTTAATTAAATACCATTTGGAGGCATTTAATGTTCGAGCAAAAACGGCTGATTTTCGACAAAAGAGATAACACCCCCCCATTACGTCATGCTTCAGAAATGTGGAAAATGGTCCGTTTTCAAATGTTTTATTTTTGAACGTCAGTTCACATTTGTAGGTGGATCATCAGTGTTAGAGCTAAAATTAGCATGTTTAAAGTGATTTTCATGCTTCCAGGGGCTCGGGAAGTTAATTAAATACCATTTGGAGGCATTTAATGTTCGAGCAAAAACGGCTGATTTTCGACAAAAGAGATAACACCCCCCCATTACGTCATGCTTCAGAAATGTGGAAAATGGTCCGTTTTCAAATGTTTTATTTTTGAACGTCAGTTCACATTTGTAGGTGGATCATCAGTGTTAGAGCTAAAATTAGCATGTTTAAAGTGATTTTCATGCTTCCAGGAGCTCGGGAAGTGAAATAAATACCATTTGGAGGCATTTAATGTTCGAGCAAAAACGGCTGATTTTCGACAAAAGAGATAACACCCCCCCCATTACGTCATGCTTCAGAAATGTGGAAAATGGTCCGTTTTCAAATGTTTTATTTTTGAACGTCAGTTCACATTTGTAGGTGGATCATCAGTGTTAGAGCTAAAATTAGCATGTTTAAAGTGATTTTCATGCTTCCAGGGGCTCGGGAAGTTAATTAAATACCATTTGGAGGCATTTAATGTTCGAGCAAAAACGGCTGATTTTCGACAAAAGAGATAACACCCCCCCATTACGTCATGCTTCAGAAATGTGGAAAATGGTCCGTTTTCAAATGTTTTATTTTTGAACGTCAGTTCACATTTGTAGGTGGATCATCAGTGTTAGAGCTAAAATTAGCATGTTTAAAGTGATTTTCATGCTTCCAGGGGCCCAAAACACAAGATTTATGGAATGGTTAAAAGTGCATGAAAATGGCCAATTTACTCACTCTGAGTTCTCAAAAAGGGTTTCTTCACCCCGGGAAGTTAATTAAATACCATTTGGAGGCATTTAATGTTCGAGCAAAAACGGCTGATTTTCGACAAAAGAGATAACACCCCCCCATTACGTCATGCTTCAGAAATGTGGAAAATGGTCCGTTTTCAAATGTTTTATTTTTGAACGTCAGTTCACATTTGTAGGTGGATCATCAGTGTTAGAGCTAAAATTAGCATGTTTAAAGTGATTTTCATGCTTCCAGGGGCTTGTGAAGTTAATTAAATACCATTTGGAGGCATTTAATGTTCGAGCGAAAACGGCTGATTTTCGACAAAAGAGATAACACCCCCCCATTACGTCATGCTTCAGAAATGTGGAAAATGGTCCGTTTTCAAATGTTTTATTTTTGAACGTCAGTTCACATTTGTAGGTGGATCATCAGTGTTAGAGCTAAAATTAGCATGTTTAAAGTGATTTTCATGCTTCCAGGGGCTCGGGAAGTTAATTAAATACCATTTGGAGGCATTTAATGTTCGAGCAAAAACGGGTGATTTTCGACAAAAGAGATAACACCCCCCCATGCTTCAGAAATGTGGAAAATGGTCCGTTTTCAAATGTTTTATTTTTGAACGTCAGTTCACATTTGTAGGTGGATCATCAGTGTTAGAGCTAAAATTAGCATGTTTAAAGTGATTTTCATGCTTCCAGGGGCTCGGGAAGTTAATTAAATACCATTTGGAGGCATTTAATGTTCGAGCAAAAACGGCTGATTTTCGACAAAAGAGATAACACCCCCCCCCCATTACGTCATGCTTCAGAAATGTGGAAAATGGTCCGTTTTTAAATGTTTTATTTTTGAACGTCAGTTCACATTTGTAGGTGGATCATCAGTGTTAGAGCTAAAATTAGCATGTTTAAAGTGATTTTCATGCTTCCAGGGGCCCAAAACACAAGATTTATGGAATGGTTAAAAGTGCATGAAAATGGCCAATTTACTCACTCTGAGTTCTCAAAAAGGGTTTCTTCACCCCGGCAAGTTAATTAAATACCATTTGGAGGCATTTATTGTTCGAGCAAAAACGGCTGATTTTCGACAAAAGAGATAACACCCCCCCATTACGTCATGCTTCAGAAATGTGGAAAATGGTCCGTTTTCAAATGTTTTATTTTTGAACGTCAGTTCACATTTGTAGGTGGATCATCAGTAGTAGAGCTAAAATTAGCATGTTTAAAGTGATTTTCATGCTTCCAGGGGCCCAAAACACAAGATTTATGGAATGGTTAAAAGTGCATGAAAATGGCCAATTTACTAACTCTGAGTTCTCAAAAAGGGTTTCTTCACGCCGGAAAGTTAATTAAATACCATTTGGAGGCATTTAATGTTCGAGCAAAAACGGCTGATTTTCGACAAAAGAGATAACACCCCCCCATTACGTCATGCTTCAGAAATGTGGAAAATGGTCCGTTTTCAAATGTTTTATTTCTGAACGTCAGGTCACATTTGTAGGTGGATCATCAGTGTTAGAGCTAAAATTAGCATGTTTAAAGTGATTTTCATGCTTCCAGGGGCTCGGGAAGTGAAATAAATACCATTTGGAGGCATTTAATGTTCGAGCAAAAACGGCTGATTTTCGACAAAAGAGATAACACCCCCCCATTACGTCATGCTTCAGAAATGTGGAAAATGGTCCGTTTTCAAATGTTTTATTTTTGAACGTCAGTTCACATTTGTAGGTGGATCATCAGTGTTAGAGCTAAAATTAGCATGTTTAAAGTGATTTTCATGCTTCCAGGGGCTCGGGAAGTTAATTAAATACCATTTGGAGGCATTTAATGTTCGAGCAAAAACGGCAGATTTTCGACAAAAGAGATAACACCCCCCCATTACGTCATGCTTCAGAAATGTGGAAAATGGTCCGTTTTCAAATGTTTTATTTTTGAACGTCAGTTCACATTTGTAGGTGGATCATCAGTGTTAGAGCTAAAATTAGCATGTTTAAAGTGATTTTCATGCTTCCAGGGGCTCGGGAAGTTAATGAAATACCATTTGGAGGCATTTAATGTTCGAGCAAAAAAGCTGATTTTCGACAAAAGAGATAACACCCCCCCATTACGTCATGCTTCAGAAATGTGGAAAATGGTCCGTTTTCAAATGTTTTATTTTTGAACGTCAGTTCACATTTGTAGGTGGATCATCAGTGTTAGAGCTAAAATTAGCATGTTTAAAGTGAATTTCATGCTTCCAGGGGCTCGGGAAGTGAAATAAATACCATTTGGAGGCATTTAATGTTCGAGCAAAAACGGCTGATTTTCGACAAAAGAGATAACACCCCCCCCATTACGTCATGCTTCAGAAATGTGGAAAATGGTCAGTTTTCAAATGTTTTATTTTTGAACGTCAGTTCACATTTGTAGGTGGATCATCAGTGTTAGAGCTGAAATTAGCATGTTTAAAGTGATTTTCATGCTTCCAGGGGCTCGGGAAGTTAATTAAATACCATTTGGAGGCATTTAATGTTCGAGCAAAAACGGCTGATTTTCGACAAAAGAGATAACACCCCCCCATTACGTCATGCTTCAGAAATGTGGAAAATGGTCCTTTTTCAAATGTTTTATTTTTGAACGTCTGTTCACATTTGTAGGTGGATCATCAGTGTTAGAGCTAAAATTAGCATGTTTAAAGTGATTTTCATGCTTCCAGGGGCCCAAAACACAAGATTTATGGAATGGTTAAAAGTGCATGAAAATGGCCAATTTACTCACTCTGAGTTCTCAAAAAGGGTTTCTTCACCCCGGGAAGTTAATTAAATACCATTTGGAGGCATTTAATGTTCCAGCAAAAACGGCTGATTTTCGACAAAAGAGATAACACCCCCCCATTACGTCATGCTTCAGAAATGTGGAAAATGGTCCTTTTTCAAATGTTTTATTTTTGAACGTCAGTTCACATTTGTAGGTGGATCATCAGTGTTAGAGCTAAAATTTGCATGTTTAAAGTGATTTTCATGCTTCCAGGGGCTCGGGAAGTTAATTAAATACCATTTGGAGGCATTTAATGTTTGAGCAAAAACGGCTGATTTTCGACAAAAGAGATAACACCCCCCCATTACGTCATGCTTCAGAAATGTGGAAAATGGTCCGTTTTCAAATGTTTTATTTTTGAACGTCAGTTCACATTTGTAGGTGGATCATTAGTGTTAGAGCTAAAATTAGCATGTTTAAAGTGATTTTCATGCTTCCAGGGGCCCAAAACACAAGATTTATGGAATGGTTAAAAGTGCATGAAAATGGCCAATTTACTCACTCTGAGTTCTCAAAAAGGGTTTCTTCACCCCGGGAAGTTAATTAAATACCATTTGGAGGCATTTAATGTTCCAGCAAAAACAGCTGATTTTCGACAAAAGAGATAACACCCCCCCCATTACGTCATGCTTCAGAAATGTGGAAAATGGTCCGTTTTCAAATGTTTTATTTTTGAACGTCAGTTCACATTTGTAGGTGGATCATCAGTGTTAGAGCTAAAATTAGCATGTTTAAAGTGATTTTCATGCTTCCAGGGGCTCGGGAAGTTAATTAAATACCATTTGGAGGCATTTAATGTTCGAGCAAAAACGGCTGATTTTCGACAAAAGAGATAACACCCCCCCATTACGTCATGCTTCAGAAATGTGGAAAATGGTCCGTTTTCAAATGTTTTATTTTTGAACGTCAGTTCACATTTGTAGGTGGATCATCAGTGTTAGAGCTAAAATTAGCATGTTTAAAGTGATTTTCATGCTTCCAGGGGCTCGGGAAGTTAATTAAATACCATTTGGAGGCATTTAATGTTCGAGCAAAAACGGCTGATTTTCGACAAAAGAGATAACACCCCCCATTACGTCATGCTTCAGAAATGTGGAAAATGGTCCATTTTCAAATGTTTTATTTTTGAACGTCAGTTCACATTTGTAGGTGGATCATCAGTGTTAGAGCTAAAATTAGCATGTTTAAAGTGATTTTCATGCTTCCAGGGGCTCGGGAAGTTAATTAAATACCATTTGGAGGCATTTAATGTTCGAGCAAAAACGGCTGATTTTCGACAAAAGAGATAACACCCCCCCATTACGTCATGCTTCAGAAATGTGGAAAATGGTCCGTTTTCAAATGTTTTATTTTTGAACGTCAGTTCACATTTGTAGGTGGATCATCAGTGTTAGAGCTAAAATTAGCATGTTTAAAGTGATTTTCATGCTTCCAGGGGCTCGGGAAGTGAAATAAATACCATTTGGAGGCATTTAATGTTCGAGCAAAAACGGCTGATTTTCGACAAAAGAGATAACACCCCCCCATTACGTCATGCTTCAGAAATGTGGAAAATGGTCCGTTTTCAAATGTTTTATTTTTGAACGTCAGTTCACATTTGTAGGTGGATCATCAGTGTTAGAGCTGAAATTAGCATGTTTAAAGTGATTTTCATGCTTCCAGGGGCTCGGGAAGTTAATTAAATACCATTTGGAGGCATTTAATGTTCGAGCAAAAACGGCTGATTTTCGACAAAAGAGATAACACCCCCCCATTACGTCATGCTTCAGAAATGTGGAAAATGGTCCGTTTTCAAATGTTTTATTTTTGAACGTCAGTTCACATTTGTAGGTGGATCATTAGTGTTAGAGCTAAAA
Organism: Lissotriton vulgaris; assembly: GCF_964263255.1. Classification (NCBI taxonomy): domain Eukaryota; kingdom Metazoa; phylum Chordata; class Amphibia; order Caudata; family Salamandridae; genus Lissotriton; species Lissotriton vulgaris. The sequence continues at coordinate 2,459 of NW_028248118.1, read as the reverse complement.
TTAGCATGTTTAAAGTGATTTTCATGCTTCCAGGGGCCCAAAACACAAGATTTATGGAATGGTTAAAAGTGCATGAAAATGGCCAATTTACTCACTCTGAGTTCTCAAAAAGGGTTTCTTCACCCCGGGAAGTTAATTAAATACCATTTGGAGGCATTTAATGTTCCAGCAAAAACAGCTGATTTTCGACAAAAGAGATAACACCCCCCCATTACGTCATGCTTCAGAAATGTGGAAAATGGTCCGTTTTCAAATGTTTTATTTTTGAACGTCAGTTCACATTTGTAGGTGGATCATCAGTGTTAGAGCTAAAATTAGCATGTTTAAAGTGATTTTCATGCTTCCAGGGGCTCGGGAAGTTAATTAAATACCATTTGGAGGCATTTAATGTTCGAGCAAAAACGGCTGATTTTCGACAAAAGAGATAACATCCCCCCATTACGTCATGCTTCAAAAATGTGGAAAATGGTCCGTTTTCAAATGTTTTATTTTTGAACGTCAGTTCACATTTGTAGGTGGATCATCAGTGTTAGAGCTAAAATGAGCATGTTTAAAGTGATTTTCATGCTTCCAGGGGCCCAAAACACAAGATTTATGGAATGGTTAAAAGTGCATGAAAATGGCCAATTTACTCACTCTGAGTTCTCAAAAAGGGTTTCTTCACCCCAGGAAGTTAATTAAATACCATTTGGAGGCATTTAATGTTCGAGCAAAAACGGCTGATTTTCGACAAAAGAGATAACACCCCCCCATTACGTCATGCTTCAGAAATGTGGAAAATGGTCCGTTTTCAAATGTTTTATTTTTGAACGTCAGTTCACATTTGTAGGTGGATCATCAGTGTTAGAGCTAAAATTAGCATGTTTAAAGTGATTTTCATGCTTCCAGGGGCTCGGGAAGTTAATTAAATACCATTTGGAGGCATTTAATGTTCGAGCAAAAACGGCTGATTTTCGACAAAAGAGATAACACCCCCCCATTACGTCATGCTTCAGAAATGTGGAAAATGGTCCGTTTTCAAATGTTTTATTTTTGAACGTCAGTTCACATTTGTAGGTGGATCATCAGTGTTAGAGCTAAAATTAGCATGTTTAAAGTGATTTTCATGCTTCCAGGGGCTCGGGAAGTTAATTAAATACCATTTGGAGGCATTTAATGTTCGAGCAAAAACGGCTGATTTTCGACAAAAGAGATAACACCCCCCCATTACGTCATGCTTCAGAAATGTGGAAAATGGTCCGTTTTCAAATGTTTTATTTTTGAACGTCAGTTCACATTTGTAGGTGGATCATCAGTGTTAGAGCTAAAATTAGCATGTTTAAAGTGATTTTCATGATTCCAGGGGCTCGGGAAGTTAATTAAATACCATTTGGAGGCATTTAATGTTCGAGCAAAAACGGCTGATTTTCGACAAAAGAGATAACACCCCCCCATTACGTCATGCTTCAGAAATGTGGAAAATGGTCCGTTTTCAAATGTTTTATTTTTGAACGTCAGTTCACATTTGTAGGTGGATCATCAGTGTTAGAGCTAAAATTAGCATGTTTAAAGTGATTTTCATGCTTCCAGGGGCTCGGGAAGTTAATTAAATACCATTTGGAGGCATTTAATGTTCGAGCAAAAACGGCTGATTTTCGACAAAAGAGATAACACCCCCCCATTACGTCATGCTTCAGAAATGTGGAAAATGGTCCGTTTTCAAATGTTTTATTTTTGAACGTCAGTTCACATTTGTAGGTGGATCATCGGTGTTAGAGCTAAAATTAGCATGTTTAAAGTGATTTTCATGCTTCCAGGGGCTCGGGAAGTTAATTAAATACCATTTGGAGGCATTTAATGTTCGAGCAAAAACGGCTGATTTTCGACAAAAGAGATAACACCCCCCATTACGTCATGCTTCAGAAATGTGGAAAATGGTCCGTTTTCAAATGTTTTATTTTTGAACGTCAGTTCACATTTGTAGGTGGATCATCAGTGTTAGAGCTAAAATTAGCATGTTTAAAGTGATTTTCATGCTTCCAGGGGCTCGGGAAGTTAATTAAATACCATTTGGAGGCATTTAATGTTCGAGCAAAAACGGCTGATTTTCGACAAAAGAGATAACACCCCCCCATTACGTCATGCTTCAGAAATGTGGAAAATGGTCCGTTTTCAAATGTTTTATTTTTGAACGTCAGTTCACATTTGTAGGTGGATCATCAGTGTTAGAGCTAAAATTAGCATGTTTAAAGTGATTTTCATGCTTCCAGGGGCTCGGGAAGTTAATTAAATACCATTTGGAGGCATTTAATGTTCGAGCAAAAACGGCTGATTTTCGACAAAAGAGATAACACCCCCCCATTACGTCATGCTTCAGAAATGTGGAAAATGGTCCGTTTTCAAATGTTTTATTTTTGAACGTCAGTTCACATTTGTAGGTGGATCATCAGTGTTAGAGCTAAAATTAGCATGTTTAAAGT